>NC_142441.1:129571944-129901666 GCF_059453495.1 Arachis ipaensis
TAATTATTCAAATTGTTGGTTATTTAATTTAATATTATATATATACTATTTTCGACTTCCTTATGTTGTATTGCATGATGCGTTTTCACACAGCAATGATTCAGCTGTATGGGTTATGCAGTGGATGGATGTACAACAGGAATTTACTCCTGTGGTCCCTCCAAAGGTAACTTTTAACATAGACAATTTCCCTCTTTAATTACACTAATACATGTGTTAACGTTTGGTAAAATAAATTACAGATGCATGAGGAAAGGAGTAGAATGTATTTAGCATTGGATTTCGTCACCGGAGATTGGAATAAGATACGGTCAGATGTTAACGAGAGGTTTCAATTATGGTGGCTTATGATACACCCATAACATCTTTATTTAAATTGAAAAGAATTATTTATGTCTTCTTATTAGACTTACTAAAATAGACGCATTTATTTATTAGATATTTTTTATTACTCTTGTTGTGTATTACCTTTTCCTTCTCCTGTTAAGAACTTATAAAAAGAATTGGAATGCTTTAGCTATTTTTTTCTTTTTTATATTTATCTTCCAGCGTTAATTTTATTGAAAGCACCTTTAGACATGCACCAAATTCATTGGGCTGATGCCCTTGTTATAGGATTTGAGAATAATAAAAGCTATTAAATAAATTTCTCTTATCAAAGTTGTTAACACTTTAATGAGTTGCATTGCAACACTGGTACTTGATTGTGTATTAAGAGAATGATGCGATTGCTTTCAAGTGCGCGGTTGTACTTATAATGCAAGAAACGTAGAGGCAAAAATATAAAAATTAACATCACAATCACAAGTAGTTCGGATTCTGGAATTAACAAGTTTATCACAATAAAAATTGTATATGAAGTCTCAACAACAGCAGCACATGCTGGAATTATAGTGCTTGCAGCATACTCGCTAGCAGATAATGGTTGCTGACCCCAAAACAATGCAGCATCCTGCAATATGTGATTAACCAGGGGGTAAATATTGCCACTTTTGACTTGTCATTGAAATAAAAATTTATTACAAAGCCTAGGTCTTAGACTTGGGCTTTCCATTTTTCTGACATCATGATCTGCAACCCAAGATTCCAGCACAACTGCTTCAAAAACAAGGTTGCATTGATACACTGCTAAAAATACTAGTGTTATAGAATAGAGTCATGTTCCATTAAAGTTTACTAGTAAGTTTTTTAATTTTTATATAATAGCTTTTTCCAAGCTCTTCTGTTATTGAAAAATTAATCTAAAAGAAATGGGGAAAAGGTTTAAACCTTAAGGGATAAATTACTATAATATTTAAATTGAATATTCTCATCCCTCTAATATTTTTGTGAATAAAAAGCATAAAATAATGAAATTTTGTTTTAGCTAAATTTTAGTTTATTCTATTAGCCTCCACAACTTTAACAAGGTATTTAAAAACAGCACCGAAACTTTATCACAAATTTAAGTCTAGAAATAAATCCACTATTTTATATAGACTGTCAAACTAGAAGTACTAGATATGATATCATATATGCTAGTATAACCCATCAAAACTGAAAGTCAAAGACATACTACAACAGCAACAAATGTCTATGATAGAATACTCAAGAACAAACCTAACATGAAACAACTAAACATACTAAGGTAACAACTTCTGCATCCAATTCCATAACTTCCCCCCCTAAAATGTCATCTAGTAGTTTTGTGAATAGTCAAAGCTCAACGGCTGTTGACCAAACGGAGCCTGCAATACAGATACAAATCCTTATGAGATGAATCATGATACAAAATTAATAAAAGTATATATTGTGAAAATATAAAAGTGAAAACAAGATTCCTTAACACTTGTCAGGGAAGCAGGATTCAATCAAAGTGAAGTAGTGCATTATCATGAAAACCACAAATTTTGAAGATAAGCACAACTGTTTGGGATGGAAAGATGTCAATACATCACACAATTTGAATAAACGACACAAGAAGTTGGATAATCAAAATGGCCTGAAGTCCAAATCTTTGAGTGGTATGTTATCAAAGAAGTCTATCCAAAAATGACACAATTACCATGCATGAGAACATTGCAAATTGCAAACCCAACAAGTCTATCCAACAAGCTAATTTAAACAACCAAGAGCCAATTAAACCTATGATCTTTACTTTTTCCCTCCTTTTTTAAAGAAGATTCAATTTATTTCTAACATGTATCGGTATTTTAAAGTTAGTACAGAAACATTTGTGTAAACCAAGTAATTGAATTGAGTAAATTAAACTGTGGCTTACCTGGAAAACAACATGCCTAAATTGGTCATATGAATGTGCATACATCATTGCAGCACTTGGCCATTGTACATAGGCAACATCCCTAGCTGTCTGATTTAATCCATCAAATAATAGCTCATTCATTTACTAGAAAACACAAAATCCAGCAGCAAACCACCCAACGCCTGTTACTTTTAAGTCATCTGCTTACAAGATGATAAAGTTTTGATCTAAGAAAACATCATTTCAACTACTCAATCTAAAATTCAAATAAAACCAGTAACAGCAAAAAGTACCCCATGTACCTTAGCCAGAAGGCAAAGAATCGGTTAACATTGTTGCACATATATATACACACACTAGAAAGCAAATCAAAATCAAGTTCCATTTATTTTGACAGATCATCGGGGATATGATCTCCAGATATATCAACCAAGATACCTTTTTCTTTTTTCATTTCTATGATGGAATAAAAAAGCAAATGCTTCACATTTCTATGATGCCATAACAAGAGTACAAACCTCAACCTTTAGTTATAAACACGAACAACATCAACCATCGCAAAAGCTGAATTCGAATAAGATTAAATATTACAAAAATAAATTAAAAATTACACCAATTCCAAATCAACTAAAAATTAGAGGATACCAGAAACTTAAAGCATTAACCATACCTTATTACAGCACTTCATTGCTACTGTAGGAAGCACTCTCATCATATACCTATAATATCAGCAATATAATATCATTAGTACTAGCTAATAAGCAGCAAATAAAACTTTGTCATACCTCATTGGTAAAGATACTTACCAATGAGTCATCTTCAATGTTCATGTGGTCATCCGAGTCATTATCAAATGTGTCATTTCCAAGGCCTTCTGACTGTGAGATGCCACGACGAACACGACAAGTTGTTCGATTGTGGCCCTCCATGCCACACTGTCCACATCGATGTTTTCTTTTATTGGACTCTGAAGCCCCCCCTTTTGTCCTACATTTTCTTGGGTCCCTTGGCATGCTATGTCCGAGATCATTGGTTGCGAGCCCAGCTCCAAAAGCATCCACTTGCACACCATCTCTTACACTATCTGCATCATTGACCCCCCCTTTTTGTGCAGCATCTTCCTCCTTAAATTGATTCAACAAATTCATAGCCATTTCCCGTGTAAAGATAAATCTCTCATTATCTCGGCAAGCAAAGTTGGCTAGTTGTATAAATCAATCCATCAAACAACCGTATTGACTTAGCATCAAAGAATCCCAATGAAGCCCGACCGCATTTTGCAAACCCACTTTGGCAGTCTTGGTCCACCGAGGCAAGACTAACGACCTTGGCAACTCCTCTATATCTTCATGCACCAAGACGCAAACTATGTGTTCACAAGGTATGCCAAATGATTCCATTCTCATACATGAACAATTGAATTCCATCTCAATGTCACAACAGAATACACGCCACATCTCATTTGGCGTTTGGTCCAAACCGATAGAGTAAATCACATAAGAGCCAGTTTGCCTCATATTTATTACCTTCATTGATGCAGCCCGTACAAGGATTGGTTGGAACATATGAAATATTGATAGGGTGTAAATATTGGCAGCACTCCTCTCTAACTGTTGAAAACAGGTTTGCATACTGGGTCTCCCATTCACAGAGGCGAGGTCAGCCTGGACCTCTTTCCACCTTATATGGTCGACACAACGATTAAAGTGTTGAATGAACTCAACCAGATTGTACCTTGAGTTGACATACTTTGCAATGATCGAGTTTAATCCCTCGCACCGAGAAGTAGTCCGAAAACCAGCAAAAAACTTCCCTCTTATATGTGCAGTTGCCCATGAATGTCTCTTTTTATATATATCTAGGACCCAATTCTTGTTTTCGACACCAAATCCCTCAACCATTTCAAACCACTTTTGACGAAATACATCAATTTCATAGTCGCCTAGCATACACTTTCTAAACATGGAGGTAAACTGGGGCTTGCCAATGTTACTTGTTGCGTTGCGAATCAGATGCCATGCACATAATCTATGATGTGCATTAGGAAACTCTTTCTCAATGGCGAACTTCATTGATAGATCACCATCCGTGATCACCGAAACAGGTGCTTTCCCATTCATTGCCACCTTCAATTGTTGTAGCAACCACCTGTATGTGTCTTTTTCCTCATCGCAAATTAAAGCAGCAGCAAAGATAATTGTTTGATTGTGATGATTGACATCAGAAAATACCACCAGTGGACACATATATTTATTCCTCTTATAGGTAGCATCAAAAGCCAGCACATCGCCAAATAATGAGTAGTCTGCCTTGCTGAGACCATCGCACCAGAATAAATTGCGCAAAGTACCATCGGCATCCATGTGATGATTAAAATAGAGAGAAGGGTCATTTGTTGCTTGATCTTCTAGATACTTCAAAGCTGCATATGCATCACCGGGTAATTGGCGCCTCTGCTTTGCTATTTTATTGTACATGTCCCTTTGCGTGAAAGAGAGATACTCGTAGCCACATGCCTGATTTGCTAATGCCCGATATATCTGCCCAACACTAATCCCACCATTTTTCATGTTAACCATGTGGCCAATATCAGCCTCGGACATGAATCTATGCCCAGGGAGCAATCCAGTCAACCGAGGATCCAGAAGCGGATGATTGTGTTCATCAGAAAAATAAGAAATAAACCAACGACCGCTAGGTGCATCTACATGAATCTCCATCATTGCACTGCAGCCACACCTTGTCTCGGGAGTAGGTTTTCTCTTAAGGTTTCCAATGCCGTAATTATTTGGCGGTCTAAATCCTTCACGATGACATACAAAATTCCTCAACTTAAGTGCGCCCGCACGACTCTTCCTAGTCCTGTTCTTCCGAGCACTAAAGCCTCTTGTCTTTGCATATCTATTGTAGAACTCAAATGCAATGTCGACATCAGAAAAGTGAAAATGACATACATCTTCATCCCTGGTGTTCCAAAATTCAATCATCCCAATGTCTTCAAGTGAGTCAATGTTATACCCTTCATCGAAGCCGTGATAATCGAACATTGGTTCCACATTTGTGTCATCCTCATCCATATAATCCACGTCAACTTCCTCATATTTTTCTTTCTCCTGCTCATATTGATCATATGATGTATGCTCGCTATTAACCCCTTCGTGAGAAAATTCTTGACCCATAACTTCCTAAACACCAAAACATAGGCCTTCTAAAATATATTTACACCCTTCCACCACCTTCTAAATTTGACAAAGAATGTTGCTCTGTCACTTTGCTATATCATTTAATGGGAAAATGAATTAGAGAACATCAACAACTTCGGTTTTTCTTTTCATGTGCTAATAACTAAAACATAAACTCAAATCAAAAGCTAAAAAGTTCATAGTAAATGTTCCACTTCTCTTTGTAATAAAAAGGAGCAATATTGAAGGCTTGACTGTTGATCCCCCACAGCAACCCAGAGTTTGAATGACCAGTTTCCTTTCTCTACACATTTGTTCTTACATAACATAGGATAATAAAAAATAATCGAAATTCAGAAGGCATTAACATGAAGCAGCAAAATACAAGTTTAATTCTTATCAAGTGACTAAAAACCACAACAAAACAAAAAAAGTAGGCAGTGCAATTCCACCAAAAAAAAGTAGGCAGTACAATTCCCCCTTCTGCTTCGTTCCACCCGTTCCTCTTCGCTTCCGTTGAGCTCGAAGATCCCGTCGTTGCGGGAGTGAAAGCTCCGCCGTTTCTGGGTTATCGTTGCCTTGTCCAAAGCCGCCAGGTTACCGTCGTTGATGTCGCGCTTTGGTGCCTCCGTTCCTCTTCGTTGATGGTGAAGTAGCAGACCCAACCCACAGGCTCCTCTGAATCCTCATATTTGCCATAGGAATCTATTGAATTTCTCAGGTAATCCCAGTAACATAACATTCTAAACTGAATTTTCTTTTTCATTTCTCTATTCTCAATTTCTCATCTTAAAGTTGTTTCTTAATTGCACCTTAACTGTTTGATAGAATGCCTTGGTGTGTTTGGATATATATAAACTTTAAGCTGCATTGCCTTATTCCAATTGCCGATTAACTATGATAGAAGACTGCAAGTTTAAGGGCACTTTGATGCCAATAGAAAGCAATAGTGGTTAGTAAGGGTGCAACTTGGAACAAGCACTTTGGAATGAGTTATTACCACTAGTTCTAAAGTTATAGCTGTTACCAAGGCGCAACTTTATTTCCGTATAGTTTTTCTGATTCGCATCTAGCCGCTGAAATTCGTGACACAAAAAAGAAAGAAACAACAGCCTCTAATAACAATACCATAGAGTAACCCGCTTGAAACATAAGACGGTGGTAACCCACTTGAAAATTCATCAAAAAATTTCACAGGAATACCATAGAGTAAAATCACATATCAACATAAAAATAAATATACTGGTCAACTGTGAATTGAAAAGGCATAATGATTAACTAACCTCCAAGCGTTTAGGCAGAGTCCTGCGCGGCGGCGGCAGAAGCAGGGAGCGGCGGCGGACGCAGGGAGCGGCGGCGGACGCATGGATGAAACCTAAACGAACAAGAAGCAACATCAAACACGCGAAAACAAAAAGGATACAGTGAAATTGAGAATACTACGGTGAATGTGAGAGCTCACTGAGTGATGCGGCAAGAGAATTTTGCGTCCGGGCTATTGCAGCGATATGAGATTGGAGGGCATAGCGATAGGGTTTGGTGAGAAAGGGGAGGGCAGAGTTAGGTTTTCCAATCTATAAACCCTAGCAGACCTCTCTTCTCTTTTGAATCTGAAACTAAAAGAAAAAGAGAAAAATTGTAAATAACAAAAGTTAAAGGGGTCAAAATCTAATTAGTCAATTTTTCAAAAAAAAAAACGGGGTACATTTTGTAATTATTTTTATGATGGTTAATGATAAACCTACAAAAATGTAGGAGCAAGGAATCCATAGCCTAAAATTTCTGTTGTAAGAAGACCAATTCAATCAAAATTTTTTCTCCTTTTACTCCCAAATATTATTTCATCTGAGACATTTAAGAGACTAATCAATAAATATAAAAGATAAAAATAAAAATATATTTTTATTAAAATTTTTTAAAAAAATATTGTGAAAAAAAATTTATTAATCAAGTTCTATGAAAATATTATAAAAAATTTAAAATATTAGTAAATAAAATAGTAACTCTTTTAAGTATTATTAATCAAAATACATAAAAATATTATTAATATTTATCTTAGTCAAATCAAATAATTAATTGATTAGTTGTAATTAATGTTGTTCACTCTAATAGTATAACTAAAATATATTGAAACTCAAGGGTAAAATTAAAACTAAATATTAAAGATAAAATAAAAATAAAATAGCATTTGTTATTTTGTAATTTTTGTAATAAAAATCACATTTATATACCTTTAAAATACATCACTTTAATACAATAATAATATTTATTAAAAATAAAAATTATGATAAATATCACATATATTTGTTAATAAATTATATATAAATATTTTTTAAGCATATCACTTTTATTATATAAAAATAACTTAGATATCTTTAAATATAATTATGATAATTAACTAAGTATTATATGTTTTTTAATAATTTATATTTAACAATTTACCTCTAATAATACATTTAATAATGTAATAATTATTTTATTCTATCTGTAAAACTTTAATTAAAGTAAAAATGTAAGATATGATGCAGAAAAAAGCTAAAGCGACATAAATGTTTTATTAAAAAAAATATTTTTTGTTCATTCTTTTAGATGTGTGTCTATTTTTTTCAAGTTATAAATTTTAATTGATATAAACTAATGAGAGTTAAGTGTACCAAAAAAATAGCAATCCAAAAAGAATAAAATTTAAGTAAAGCAAACATGTTATGAGAAAAATTAAAATAAAAATAAAGTCCTCCAATTATGACCATTAATCATATATATATTTACTTCAAGATTTATATTTTGAAAATTCAGAGTATTAATATCTTGTATTTTTTTTATTTTAGACTATCACAAACATTAATTGCTCTTTAATAATAACAATTCTTTTTAAAAAATAAACATAATTAAACAATCTTAAAAATATATAATAATTTTTAAAATAACAAAAAATATACAATTACTTAAAATATAACATTTATGTTGCAATTAAAATTTAATTGCCAATATAAAAATTATATATAATATCATATTATAATCAAATAAGTGTTTAATTAAAAAATTTAATATTTATATAATATAACAAAGTAAATTAAAATTTGTGCTTAACCATAGTAAGCGTTCAAATTTAAATTTTCATAAATCAAATTTTATTATTTTTTGTCGAAGTAAATTATGCAATAAAAAATATTCATAAGGGCATTATTGATAGTCAAATAATAGAAATAAGATCATACTAACTATATTTATACAATAATCTAAAATTATAAAGTTAAAAATTCATCATATATATATTTGTTCTGGCCCAGCCCGTTACGGACCCTGGGTCCAATTACAAATCTTGGACCCACCGGGTCAACCAACATGAACTCAGAGGCAACCCACGCGTCACCTCCCGTATCACGGAAGAAACTTGGACAGCTAGCAGAAGCTTCCAGTCGAGTGGGCCTAATCGCAGAGGGCCCACCTGTGTACAGAATATAAATGGGAGGGACCTACCCCTCCTCAGAGGTACGTCACCTTTCTTACCCTAATTAGCCGCCACTTCGTACGGACACTAATTTAGGCATCGGAGTGTCCTTGCAGGTGGCCCCACCCGCCTACCCACCAAGGACTTGGATGCTCTCTTCGCCCTCGAAGCTCGCGCTCAGGTTTCGGTCCTACCTCACCCGGTTGCACCCTGCCTCAACCTCACTCGATCTACCTGCCGCCTGAGCAACTAAACATTGGCGTCGTCTGCGGAGACCTGGCACGAGTATGGAGCTTTTTCCTTACATAGAGGAAATGTGAGAAGAGGGGGAGCCCGCTTGAGAAGCACGGTAAGCTTTGTAGCCTCCTCCCAAGAACGATCGAGACCACTATCTTGTCGGGACGACCCGTCCTCCAAATCTCCTAGGAGACGCACGTATGGTGGGACCGGCGACGACAATTCAAAGATCATACAAGAACTCCGACACAGAGTGCAAAACTTGGACAAAGAGCTATCAACGAGGGACCGCTACCGTCCCGAACACAGAAAAGACTCTCGCCCAAGTCTATCTCGCACCCGTTCTCTCGACAGGAGGTCAGAAGAGTGAGGAAGAAGCCCCAGGAGACACAACGAACGCGGACGAACTGATGCTCGGTCTCACGACTACACCTATGATAGGTCGGAGGGCCATGGAGAGACCAGGAGAGACAGAGGAAGGAAACGACGAGACCCCATTATCATGGGTGCAACCCCCTTCTACCCCTCGATGCTCAAAGTCCGGCTACCGAAAAAATTCGACAAGCCGACGGACATGAAGTACGATAGGACAAAAGACCCCCAGGAACACCTAACGATATTTGAGGCCAGAATGAACTTAGAGGGTGTTGGTGACGCTGTCTGGTGCTGAGCTTTCCCGGTAACCCTAGCAGGTCTAGCTATACGGTGGTTTAACGCACTCCCGCAAGAGTCTATTACGACCTTCACGGACATCTCACAAAAGTTCTTAGCGTAGTTCACCACGCGGATAACCAAAGCCAAGCACCTGATTAACTTGTTGCGGATCACGCAGCATTCTGGCAAACTAACGAGGAAGTTCCTGAACCGGTTCAACGATGAATGTTTGGAGATCGATGGCCTGACAGACTCGATAGCGAGCCTATGCCTGACCAATGGCCTGTTGAACGAGGACTTTAGGAAGCACCTCACCACCAAACCTGTTTGGACCATGCAGAAAATCCAAAACGTGGCGAGGGAGTATATCAACGATGAAGAAGTTAGTCAAGTAGTGGCAGCCAATAAATAGTAGCCACCCAACCCTCCAGCTCGTCATCCCGGGTACACGAAAAAGCAGAGGGAGACGCCAAAGGAAGGAACGTCGGGTAAGCTGTTCAAGCCGTTTCACCGGGTGGGCAAGTTTACTAACTATACCCCGCTCACATCGCCAATTGTGGAAGTTTACCAGCAAATCGCAGACAAGGGCATCCTGTCGAAACCTCGGCCATTGAAGGACAGGACAGGTGGAAACAAAAGCCTGTACTGCGACTATCACAAGGGTTTTGGCCATAAAACTCAGGATTGCTTTGATCTCAAGGATGCTCTTGAACAAGCCATTCGAGAAGGAAAGTTGACGGAGTTCTCACAGTTTATACGAGAACCAAGAAGAAGAGACCACGAGCGCTTTAAAGTGGATCGAAGCCGAGCTGTAAGGCCAAGACAAGGGCCTCTCGACAATGCAGAAAACGCTCCAATTGTAGTCATCAATGTTGTGATCTGGAGAGACGCGCCACCCAAGTCAAAGTCAGCGGCAAAGAAGGACACTAAGATGCTAGCTGTGTCTTCGGAAAATCTCCAAACCCAATCTACGGAGCTTCTCGCGATATCTTTCGGTCTAGAGGATAGGTGGTGTCACGATCTCCCCGAGAACCCACCCATGGTGACTACAACAATGATCGGGACGGGCCTGGTCAAGCAAATCCTATTGGATACTGGGACCAACTCGAACATCATGTTCAGAAATGTGTTCGATGCCATGGTGCTCAAAGAAACTGACCTCAGAACCCACCAACACGGGATCGTTAGCTTGGGCAATAACTACATAAGACCTGACATGTCAATCACACTCCCTATCTGTGTTAGAATCGGGGAGAGCAAAAGGTCAATGATGGCAGAGTTCATGGTTTTGAGGCACTCCACTTCCTATAATATCATCTTGGGAAGGAGAACGATCAACGAGTTTTCAGTTGTCATATATACAAAATTCCTGACAATGAAGTTTGTGACGGATAGTGGAACTATAGGTTCCATCCGAGGAGACCTAGAAGCGGCGGTCGTTTGTGATAATGCCAGTCTCTCATTGAGAAAGAAATCAAAAGAGGCAGCCGGGGTGTTCTTAGCGGACTTAGATTCGAGGGTTGATGACAAGCCAACGCCGAAGCCTCAAGGGGACTTAAAGAAATTTCGAGTGGAAGATTGCACTCTATCTAAATGCAATCTATCTAAATGCATGCAACTACTTGGTCAAAATAGATCAATTCCTAAGAAAGCTTGTATGAACATAAGGGCTAATGGTATTAACAACCAAGTCAAACCCACAATTGAATTGAGTTATTGAAAAGATTTTACAAACTTGCAAGAAAAGAGATGATCATAGGTGAAAACATGTAATTGAGTAATGGAACCCTCACCGGATGTGTATCCGCTCTAGTCGCTCCAGTGTATAGAGTTGATTCACTCAATTCTCCTTTAATCATGCTTTCTAAGATTTATTTTTTATCTAACAATCAACAATTATTTAATGCATGTATACAAATATCATGAGGACTTATCCATAGGTTGTAATGGGGCTAGGGTCAAGGTAAGGATTATATTTGGTCAAGTGAGATTGAAATTTGAATCTTTGATTAACCTAAACTTCCTACTTAACCTATGACAACCTATAAAATCTAATACAAACCTAACTACCCATTCTTCACTTTTTCACACACTTATGCATTCTCTTTTTTTATCACAACCCATATGCATCGATTTTTATTGAACTTTACTTTGGGGCATTTTGTCCCCTTTTATTGCTTTCTTTTTCTTCCTTTTTCTTTTATTATTTTTTTATTTTTATTTTTCTTTTCTTTTTCTCATTTTTTTTCAACTGAAATATATACAAGAATATCAATGCATATGGTTTACACATTTAATGCATGAGTATGTACCCAATTCCCAAGATCTTTAATGAAAGTACAAAAATACACTTTTATCCCAACCAATATTCCTAAATTTCCCACAATTGAATGATAAGCACTCTCACTAGCCTAAGCTAATCAAATATCCAAACAAGTGACATTTATTTTTTTCGCTTTAAGGCTTGTAATGTGCTAAAATTAAGAATAAAAGGAGATTAACATAGGCTCAAAGTTGGCTTACAATGGTAGATAAAAGGCAAGGCCATTTGGGTAAGTGAGCTCAATGAAATGAAGGCCTCAATTATATAAGTGCATTCATACACAGAATAATGGACATAAAGAATCAAACAAATCAAAGATTACAATCATTGAAAGAGAATAATCACACACAAGAAGGAAAATAGTGGTTATATGATGTAACCACACAATTAGGCTCAAAACTCACAAGGTTGTGTGTTCTTAGCTCAAAAATTATGTTCCACAATATATAATTCAAGCAAGTTCAATAATTTTTTTTTTCAAATCAATTGGGGTATCAATGCCCTATACAAAAGGAATTTCTTGGAAAATTTCATTATTTTGACTAAGCTTATTATATATATGCAACTAAGAAAATGCAACTAAAATTCTAAATGACCTAAAAATGAAATGCAAAAGTGTTGGGATTAGAAATTTGTCACCCAAAAATACCGATCGGTCGGACGACCTCCCCACATTTAAAAGTTTGCACCATCCTCAGTGCATTCAAAGATGAGCAAGGGGGTACGGTAACTATACGGATTGCCACCTTCAGCTGGTGGATCAACCGGCTGCTGCGTGTTCTTTCTTCCGCTTCTGTTTTTACTTATGATGAATCATCCTGAGCAATAGGAAACAGGATATAATAAGACAAGTAAATGCACAAGCAAGGAAGCATAGATTGTTGGAATGAGGTGATGATCACTAAAATGAAGTGAGTGAATCAATGTGTGACATTAAGGAAAAATAGTGTGTGAGTTCTAAGTTGCATGTGATTTAGAACACACACACACTAGCATAAAAATCTATGCCACAATTACACAAAAAAAGTATGCACTTCACTCATTCTAGTGTGCTCGAGATACTCTATAGAAAACTTGTAGGTTAAGACAACCAAATAAGCAATAAAGAAGCATCAAAGCATTCAAGCAATAAACGAGTAATTGTGAAATGGATATTGAATAGTCATTGGTTGATGTGCAAGAGAATTCAATGAATCAAATAAAATATAGAGCTCACACATCAAACAATGATACACAATGAAGTTTAGTCCGCATTACCTAAGTGGCATAAAGATGGAGGGCATTGATGCTATGGAACTTAAGAAAAGAGAGATAGAATTTAAAATTAATCACATAGCAAGAATGGTCAACAAAACTTAGAAAGCTCAAAAATATGTCACTATGTAAGCTTTTAATCCAATTTCACAACTACAAAATTTCAATGCATGAAATAGGTGATGTGAATAGGGGTCAATTATAAACAAGCATCACCTAACAAAATATGCATTGATTATACACAATTTGCCTCATCATAGATAATGAAATCAAATCATATGCAGGCCAAAACATGCAATTCAAAAGATTCATAAAGCTTGAAGGCAATGTTGTGAGTACTTGGTATGCAAAAATGTTAAGCATGAAGAGTTCCAAACCAAGTAACAATAAGTAGCCTCAATAAAGAGATCCAACAATGAATATCAAAAATAATTATGCTAGAATAGCATTCAGTTAATAATAAGCAGCAATAAACAACAAACAAAATTAATAATCCAACACTTATCCACTAAAACTAAAATTAAGACAACTAACTAACTAACTAACACATAGAGATGGTGTTAGATGGTGATTAGTAGTGTTGGATGATGGTTGAAGAGGGTAAAGAAAAGAAAAGAAGAGGGAAGAAGAAAAAAAATGGAGAGAAGAGAAGAAAAGAAGGTGGGTGAAACAGGGGAGTGGGTCACGCATACGCATCAGGTCACGCATACGCGTGGATAGCAGAATTGGGGTCCGATGCGTACGCATCTTCGATGCACCCGCGTGACAGTGCAGAGAGAGACAGATGACGCATACGCGTGGGTCACGTGTATGCCTGGGTCAAAATTGTGCTAGAGGCACAATTTTAGCACACTACGCGCACAACTCTCTGGTTTTTGTACTACGCCTGAAAATTTTGGGGGTCACGCGTACGCGTGGGCGAGGCGTACGCGTGGGATATTGGAAACTTGGGGGTCACGCGTACACGTGGGTGATGCGTACGCGTGGCTGGGTGCTCTGTTTTTCGAAATTTTCCAATTTCTAGTACTAAACCAAGCATTCCAAACATCCAAACAGCTACCAAAACACCATCAAACCTTATTTAACATACTAGACTACCAACTAAACTCAACCAACCAAATGAAACATGAAATTAAACAAATTTTACCAATATTCACAAAAGAGAAAAATGAAAAGATGTTACCATGGTAGGCTGTCTCCCACCTAGCACTTTTATTTATTGTCCTTAAGTTGGACTTATGGAGAGCTCTAGTCAAGGTGGCTTGTGCTTGAATTCATCTTTGAACATCCACCAATGCTTGAGTCTCGAATAAGCTCCATCATTCCATGTCATTTGCATCAAGCTTTGATGGCGTTCTTCACAAACCATGAGCTCCCAAAATTGATTCTCTTTGTGTGATTCGGAATCCCACACTTTGTTTTCACACCCATCTTCAAGTTGATCATCATAGTTCTAAGTGGGTGAGAAGCAAACTGAATTCTCACTAAGGCACCAAACTATCCTCCTAGATCCATCCAATTGAGCACTAGTCCAACCCTTGCATCTAATCCTTGAAGCTTCAACCATAATGAATCTAGATTTACACCACCAACCACTAAACATCCTTCTCTTACGCTTCATTCCACAAAGCGCCCTAAGTTAGCCATCCGTTTTGGCAAGCCAAATTCAAGTGGGATAATAAAGCTAAGAGTAATAATTTTTACCCACTCAAATGAAGGAATAGATGGTGACTTAGGTAGAGAAGTTTCTAATAATCTTGTTAAAGCACATTCCACTCCCGTCCATCCAATTCTACGGGCTTCCATCACTTGGCAAGGTTCTTCAAGTTCTACCTCTTGCCAAACTTCCTCAAGTTCACATGCTTCTTCACCAATGTCTTCTAGCTCTTCCCCATTACTCAAGTCATAAATAGGAGGTTGAGTGAAATCTACCTCAACATCAATTCCAAGTTCAATGGGGAAGGATCCATCACATTCAAAAGGATCATATGTTGCTGCGAAATCATCATAGATAGGAGGACTTGTTGCTTGTCCCATTTCTTCCAATTCTTGAATCATAATAGGCCTTGGAGGTTGTGCACTATCCTCCTCAATATTAATTTCAAACTCTATGGAAGAAGGTTCTTCAACTTGAGATTCCTCTTTGCATTCAACATCTCCTAAATCTTCAACCACTTCTTCCTCTTCTTCAACAATCTCAGCTTCCTCCTCTTGTTGCACTTTTTGCTTCAACTCCTCTTCTTCACTTTGAAGCTCCAAATTTTCCTTCTCATTGTGCTCCTCAATTAATCCCCCACATTTAACAATAAAGGGTGTCTTGGATAGTTGAGCACAATGATGCCAATTGGCTCATCACTTTGGTTAAGCTAGCCACGACTTCCCCTTGCTTTTGGGAATGAGCTAGAAGTTCTTGTTGTTCTTGCATAAGGCGTTGGAGAGATTCGTCTAATGAAGGTGGTGGTGGAAGAGAGAATTCATTGTTTGGAGGAAGAGTGTCATAGTTGGAAGGTGGTTCATATTGGTGAAAGTCTTGGTGGTTCTTGGGAGTGTTGGTGTTGGAATAGTGGTGGCTCTAGGTATGGTTCATATGGTAGTTGGTATGATGGATATGGGTTAGGATCATATGGAGGTGAATGGTGGTATGAGGCTTGTGAGTAGGGTTGTTGGGGGCTATATTAAGGGAAAGAGTCATATGCATATGGTGATTGTGGTTGACAACCACAATGAGGGTCACCACATCCATTAGGTTGGTATGCATTAGGAGTTGGATTATACCCATAAGAAACCGGAGGAGGTTGTTGCCAAGAAAGTTGTCCATAAGCTTGGGGCTCCTCCCACCTTTGATTCCCAAATCCTTGATGCATATCCTCATTGAAGTTTTCATTCCCTACAACATAGTTTGAACCAAACTCATAGCCAAAGTGGTGAGAATTCATAGTGACAAGACAAAATAAAAACAAAAGCTAACAAGAAATGATGAAAATAAACTCCTAAAACTAGCAACAACTAACAAAGAAGCAAAAGGCAAACATATTCACAATATTTACATATATACAATAACTAATAATAAGCACACATTGCAATTCCCCAGCAATGGCGCCAAAAACTTGATGTGAGTAAAACCGTCGGCTTAGAATTTCTTCTTGGTAAAAGAAAAATAACTTCGTTGCAAGTATAGTTCCAAACCGACAAGTAACACTCAATCAAAGTTTAGTTTTAGTTGTCACAAGTCCAATTCAATAAAAATAACCGAGATTATTAGTCCCAGATCATTCTTCCTAGGAATTACAATCGAGTGCCTAATTATTGGTTATGAGGTTGGTGTGCGTGTACGCAGAATCCCACACCTTTTCGTACAGCAACAGTACCAGCAAGTGCACTAGGTCGTGCAAGTAATACCTGAGAAAGTCAGGGTCGATCCCACGAGAATTGTGGCTTGAAGCAAGCTATGGTTGTCTTGTAGGTCTTAGTCAGGCGGAATTAGAAGGTTTATGTTTAGATGCAGTTTGATTATGAAATTGAAAGGGATAAAGCCAATTGGATTAACTATTAGGAATTATATGCTGGGAATTGAGTTGAGAGTCGGAGTTGCCTTGTCTTTCTGAATTAACTCTGGTACTATTATCTTCTTTACTTGTGAATAATCTTCTTCTATGGCAGGCTGTAAGTGATCAAAGTCATTGCTCGTGGTCATTGATCTCCTCTTCAATCCAATGGAGGGTGAAGCGCTTAGCAAGTCGTTCTCCTGGCGATCCTACTCAAAATGCCACAGATAAGGTCGAATCTTCTGGATCAGAGAACGCTGCTTCTTTGGAGTCTAGCCTATACCACGGAGACCTTAATCTCCCCGGAGATTGGTTGAACTGGTGTCTCGAGAAGTCCCCAACAAAATTGTGGATTAATCGTCTAAGAGATGTATAAACATAGCTGTTGGCTCGTGCTTTTCTTCCAGGTACTCACACGAACCCAAGTAGACGCGAGTGTTTGTCAGGCACGTTCGTCTTAATATGATGAACAGAGCTAATTAGTTAGATCATCCAGTTCATCACGATGAAGATCAAATATACATCTTAGAGATAGATCAGAAACGGATCGAAGAAGAAACAATAGTACTTTTATTAATTCATAGGACTTAGAAGGGCTCCTCCTCCCAACCTAGGAGGTTTAGAAACTCATACTGAGGTAGAAGACAATGTGAAACATGTAATATGAGAAAAAATGATTTATGTTGTAAGGTGAGTACGTATAACATGAACTAAGTCCCTTAAATACTAAACAAATGACTAGTAAGAGTAAAACAATCTATTTAGTGCTAAAATCTACTTCTGGGCCTCACTTGGTGAGTGTTTGGGCTGAGCTTTGATAAGATCCACGTGCTATGAGGCTCCTTGGGCGTGGAATGTTAGCTAGGGGGTCCACTCTGGGCCTTTGGACGCTGGGCTCTACTCTTTGGGCGCTGGACGCTTGGAAGGGGGCAGGAAGCTGGCGTTGGATGCCCATTTTGGGCCTTCTAATCCAAAGCAAAGTATGAATCATTATATATTGCTGGAAAGCTCTAAAAGTATGCTTTCTATCTCCGTTGATAGCGTTCTATTTGGACTTCTGTAGCTCCAGAAAAGCTCTTCCGAATGCAGGCAAATCAGATCTGGACAGCATCTGCAGTGCTTTCTCTATCTCTGAATCAAACTTTTGCTCCATCTCCTCAATTTCAGCCAGAAAATACCTGAAATTGTCCAAAAACACAAAAACTCATAGTAGAATCAAAAAATGTGAATTTAACATTAAAACCTATAAAAACTCAATAAAAACTAAATAAAAACTATCAAAAACTATATGAAAGTTATGCCAAAAAGCATATAAAATATCCACTCATCAGAGGTCAAAGGGGGTTGGGTTGATAAAAGTACAAGAAATTAAATGGCAACAAAAGTAAAGTAAGCAACTAAAGAAAGTAACTAATAAAGAGAGACATTCATGGCAAGGATTGAGAATCTAGGCTTTCTATCCTAGTCACTAATCATAATACAATAGTTAACAAGAGCTAATCCTATTAAGTCATCTTAAACATCGGAAGAAGGTACAATGTTATCTTCAACATAGGAAGAAAGTCAAATAGGACTAGTTAATCTCAATCCAAAAGTCCTAATCAACTTACTAATTGAATTAGCAAGAGATTAGAGTCAATGGAAACAATATTAACTAACAACCCTAGATCACCAACATAAGTTGGGTATTAATTAATGACTCAAGAGTTCCTAATTTCTTTTTCCAAGCCAAGAATGCTCAAAATCTACTCTAACATCCAACCAAGCATTTTGTCAAACACTTAGAAGGCATAAAAAGGAAGCATAATAAAAGTGCAAGAATAATAAATCTATAACTACCCAATTGCAAGAAATCAACAATAACAACTTAATTAAACATAAAAAACATGAAACATAAATTACATTAAAGGAAAAACTAAATCCAACAAGAGTGCATCAACATAAAAGAGTAGCTCAAAAGAGAAATTAACAATATAAACTAAGAGAATGAAGATGTAGGAACAAGAAATTGCAAAGAAGACAAGATGAAAACAAGAATTAAACCCTAGATCTAAAAGGAATTAACCTAATTCTACCCTAATTCTAGAGAGAAGAGGGAGCTTCTCTCTCTAGAAAACTACCTAAAGCATGATCCTAAGCTAATCTAATTGCTCCCCCTTTGTCCAATCTTCAATTCTGCATGAAATAGCCTAAAAAATGAGTTGGATTTGGGCCTGGAAATCTCAGAAATTGCTCCCAGCGTATTCACTTTAATGAGGTCACGTGATCAGCATCACGCGTGCGCGTGGTCGACGCGTGCGCATCGCTGGCAAATTTCCTTCTCACGCGTATGCGTGGCCATGAATATCCTTCTCGCGCGTACGCGTAGATGACACGTGCGCGTGGCCTTGAATTCTCCAAATGCTCATTTCTTCATGAATTCTCCACTTTGCATGCTTTTCTCTTCACTTCTTCCATCCAATACTTGCCTTATGAATTTGAAATACTCAACAAAGATATCAAGGCATCGAATAAAATTAAAGGAATTAAATTTAGCTATTTTAAGGGCTAAAAAGCATGTTTTCACCCTTAAGCACAAAATTAAGGAGAATTAGAAAAGCATACTATTTCATTGAATAAATGTGAGATAAGTTGATAAAATTTCCTAAATTCAACACAAGATAAACCACAAAGTTAGGGTTTATCAAAGATACGGAGGACAAGTTTACTTTCGTAAACTGAAGCCTCTCCTACGAGTTGAAAGAACTTCTCATTGAGACGATTAGAGCAAATAAGGACTTATTCGCCTGGACCCCGGCTGACATGCTAGGAGTAGACCCTGCCTTCATGTCACATCGGTTGGCTGTAAAACCAGAAACCAAGCCGGTGGCACAACGGCGAAGGAAGATGTCACCAAAGAGGGCTAACGAGGTGGAAACAGACGGCTAGCCTGTTAGAAGAAGCTGGCTTCATAAGGGAATTGGAATACTCAACATGGCTCTCCAATGTGGTCCTCATCAAGAAATCTAACGGAAAGTAGAGAATGTGTGTAGATTACTCGGATCTCAACAAGGCATACCCAAAAGATTCTTTCCCCTTCCCAATATCGATGCCCTGGTAGACGCAGCTGCAGGATATTGGTTTTTGACCTTCATTGATGTATATTCGGGATACAACCAAATCCCGATGCACCGCCCAGATGAAGAGGAAACGGCATTCATCACGCCGGCGGGAACATATTGCTACAGAGTCATGCCCTTTAGACTGAAAAAACGTAGGAGCAATCTATCAAAGGTTAACGAACAAGGTCTTCAAGGATCATATCGGCAAGATGGTAGAAGTATACATTGACGACATATTGGTTAAAATAGGGGAGCTGAGTAGTTTGGTTTTTAACCTAGAGAAAGTATTCGGGTCGCTTAGGAAGCACAATATGAGGCTCAACCCCCTCAAGTGTGCCTTTGTCATAGAGGCTGGGAAATTCTTGGGCTTTATGATAACACAAAGGGGAGTGGAAGCCAACCCAGACAAGGGCGAAGCCATCCTCCAGAGGTCAAACCCAGGGTGTGTTAAAGATGTCCGAAGGCTGGCAGGGGGGCTCACAGCTCTGTCTCAGTTCCTCAGCGCTTCGGCAGCAAAAGCCCTTCCCTTCTTTAACCTGATGAAGAAAGAGATTGCCTTTGAATGGACTCCAGCCTGCAAAGAGGCCTTTAATCACTTCAAAAAGGTATTGTCAAAACCACCAGTGTTCGGGAAGCCAAAAGAAGGAGAGACCTGGTACCTCTACCTAGCTGTGACAGAGGAGGCCACGACGGCCGTACTGGTTTGGGAAGAGGACAAACTCTAGCAACCCGTGTACTTCATCAGCAAGGTGCTCCTCCAAAATAAGTCAGAATAATTAGGCAGAATATGAGGCCTTGATAGGGGGCTTGATCTTAGCTAAAGAGGTCGGGGCAACAAAAGTTGAGGTCAATAATGATTCCCAGGTCGTGACGTCTTAGGTGAACGGGACCTACCAAGCTAGGGATCCTCTATTGCAAAAATACTTGGAGAGAACAAAAAAGTTGTGCAAGGATTTCGAGGAGGTAGTAATCCATCACGTACCCAGAGAGAGGAATGTTAGAGTTGAATGATAAACCACTATTTTATGGTTTATATTGTGTTTAATTGTGTGGTTTTATCATGACCCTGACCCACTTATTCATTAAAATAGCATGCATTTATATTTCCTTCCTGAAATTATTACATGAGTGAAAACTGCTTCCTAGAGACTTTTAATTATGCATTTTACTTCTCCTTTATTCCATTCGATGCCGTGATCTGTGTGTTAAGCGTTTCAGGCTTTATAGGGCAAGAATGAGTTGGAGATTGGAAAGGAAGCTAGCAAAAATGGAAGGAACACAAGAAATTGAGGAGATGACCCGCGAGAAGCGACGCGGCCGCATGGACAACGCGACCGTGCGGAGAAGATCAAATCGCAGTGACGCGGCCGCATGGATGACGCGACCGTGCGAAATGGAAAAGCATGAGCGATGCGGAGGCGTGGACGACGCGCCTGCATGGTGAAGCAAAACGCGAATGATGCATCCGCATGAGCGACGCGATCGCGTGGCGTGCGCGATCTGCATAATTTGCAGAATCGCTGGGGGTGATTTTGGACCCTATTTTGACCCAATTTTCGGCCCAGAACAGCATACTAGAGCCAGAGAACATGCAGAAACCAACAACAACATTCATTCTACACAGTTTTAGTTTTAGATCTAGTTTTACTACTCCTCTAGATTTTTCTCTCTACACATTCATAGTTCTTAGGATTTAATTTTCTCTTACTTTTTGGCATTGGAACACGGAGAAGAGTTATTACCTCATCAAGATTTCGTCATTCTAGTTCGTTTTCTTTACTTGGATTTACTCTTCCATGTTCTTTGCTTTGTTAATTTTACCATTGGAGTATTTTTAGGATTATTTAATACAAGGATCACTTTTATTTTTAATTGACTATTTCGATTTTTATTTACAATGTCTTCCTTTAATTCCTTTTTATATGCTATGAATTTTACATTCACAATGAGCGAGTAGTTCCCTAACTTGATGGGGAATTGATTGAAAGGAACCTTTGAGTTGGAAGGCTTGAAAGAAAAATTGTAATTGAGTTTATGGTTGGATTGCCTTCTAATCACTAACACCAATCCCTTTTAATTAAGTAGATTGCAACTTGTGAACGGATGTAGCATTCCAACTTGTTTGACTTTCCTTCACCTAGTGAAGGATAACTAAACAGGACAACCTTTAATTGTCAATTAATCCTGAGAGCATTCCAACAATAATAGGGATTCCAACTAATCAATTCCCAGTCAAGGTTTTTATTTACATTATTTAAATTCACCAATTTAATTTCCTGTTTGCTCAGTTCAAACCTTTTTGAAAACCTCTGATTAATAAAATAGCACACTTTTTTGCAACTCGTTGGGAGACGACCTGGGATTCATACTCTCAGTATTTTAATTTCAATTTTTTGTGACATCTTTCTAAATTGATAGGCGGATTTCTGGCGAATTAAGAACTATACTTGCAACGTATATATTTTAACAATTTTAATTCGCCAATTTCTGCCGGCATCAATTTTTGGTGCCGTTGCCGAGGAGTTGCAATAGAGTGCTAAAGTTATTAATTAGAATTTATTTATTTGCATTTTATTTTATTTTGCTACTATGAGCTGCATGTTTCTTTTGCTAGATGACGCGTTCACTTCCTGATCCACGCTTGTCAGTATTTGATCCTGAGATTGAAAGAACCATCTCACGAATAAGGCGAGCTCGACGTTGGTTAGTCCTCTCTGAAGGCGGATTTGAAACGCCATCTGAGGAAGAAACCAGCCCCCGTTCTACTGATTCGGTTGATTCATGTGCAGACGACATGGCAGAACCCAGAAGAGTTACTATCCAGGAGGAAGGAGCCCCTGATTTTACAATGCAACCGTTTCAAGCGCATCACCCAGCGGTGGCTACAGATTTTGAAATAAAGACCGCACTACTCAATTTGATGCCCAAGTTTTATGGCTTACCTGCTCAAGAGCCCATCAAGCACCTAAGAGATTTCCAGGCAGCCTGTTCTACTGTCAGGTGTGATGGTGCTGATGAAACTTCAATTCTGCTGAAAGCTTTCCCGTTTTCTCTTGAGGGAAAAGCAAGAGAGTGATACTACACTCAACCCCTAGCAAATGTATCCAACTGGGATACGCTCAGAAAAGAGTTTTTGGAGAAATTCTTTCCATCTGAAGTTACTGATAAACTAAGGAAAGACATTTCCACGATTGTTCAAGATGACAACGAGACTCTCTTTGAATACTGGGAGCGCTTCAATAATCTTCTGGAAGCATGCCCCCACCACAGGATTGACAAGATAGTGTTACTCAGCTATATCACACAGGGCATGAGGCCCCAAGATAAGACCACATTGGAAAGTGCTAGCAATGGGTCTATGAAGAAGTACAAAACCACTGATGAGGCATGGCAATTGATCAGCAACTTAGCTGAATCTACTAGGAACCACAGGCAGAAACAAGGCCGTTCAAAAGCCATTGCAGAAGTATCCTCTAGCAGAGAGACTACTGCTCTAGCTCAGAGTATCTGTGAAATGACCAACTTGCTGAAGCAGATGCAGTTGAATCAATAACAAGTTCAGCAAGCTCAACCTTCTCCAGCACAGCAAAGCCAACAGTTAGTCCCACAAAGAGTCTGCAAAATTTGTGCTGATTATAGCCATTATACTGATGAATGCCCGCAGCTCCAGCAGGAAGACAACATGGTGGCATCCACTCATAACTTCTATAACCGCCCCAACCAAGGGTACAATCAAGGTGGAAATAATAACCATGGATGGCAGGACAATTCTAACCAGAATTGGAGGGACAATAATAACAGAGGAGGCACAGATAATCAGGGAAATCAGAGGTGGAATAATAACAACAACAAGCAGCAGAACCAACCTTACAGAGCACCTCACCTGAGGCAGTCCCAAGGACCACAGAATACCCAACAGCAGACCTCTCAATTTACTCACCCTTCTTCGTCTCCTAATGAAGAGTTACAAAAAATTTTTGAGCGAAGTCAACAGACCATGGAAAATAACATTAATGCCAGTCTGAATGGTCTGACTGCTACTTTGCAAGCTCTTGTCTCACAGATTGGATCAATGCAAAATTCCAATCCGAAGGGGGGCATTAATGCCATCACCCTAAGGTCCGGAAATACACTGCAGGAGAGGAATCAGGAGGAACCAAGCTTACCAGAACACGCCTCAGCTGAAGAGGTGGTAGAAATAGAAGATGTTGAAGAGGAAGAGGACATACAGGACATGGATGAAAGAGAAGAAGCCCAACCACAGGAGGAAGTACCAAAAGGCGCAGACACTGCTGAAAACACCACTCCCATTCCATTTCCACAACTTACAAGGAAGCCCAGGAAGCAGCTGGAACCCGATCCCAAATTGGTAGAAATATTCAAAAAGGTTGAGGTAACTCTTCCTCTTTTTGATGTTATTCAACAAGTACCTAAATATGAAAAGTTTCTAAAAGATTTATGTATACATAAAGACAAAATTAATGAATTAGAAACTATTCCTTTAGGTAGTCCCATATCTGCTTTAATGGGGGGATTACCTGAAAAGTGTAGTGACCCAGGTCCTTGTATAGTTAGTTATACTATTGGTGGAGTAGTAATCTATGATTGCATGTGTGATTTAGGAGCATGTGTTAGTATAATGCCTTTGTCTATATATGATATTTTGAGGCTCCCTCCCTTAAAAAGGTCGGCAGCTCGTTTTGTGTTAGCAGATAAAAGAATTATTACAGTGGCTGGAGTTGCTGAAGATGTTTTGGTGAACATTAAAGGGCTTACATTCCCCACTGATTTTTATATCTTGGAGATGCCCCATAATGACTCAGATAAGCCATCATCAATCCTACTTGGAAGACCATTCCTGAAGACATCAAAATTCAAATTGGATGCTTTTTTAGGAACATACTCTTTTGAAATAGATGGCCGCATAGTAATCTTCAATCTGAATGGAGTCATAAACAACCCTCCAGAAGATCATTCTATCTTCCAGTATGATGTCATAGATGAAACTGTAGCTGAAGTCCACAAGGAGGAGTTAGAAGAGAGGCACATTGGACAAGGTCCAAGTGTGGGGACCCTCTTGACTGACAATGAGGGCACCTCAGCATTTTCACAAGCTCCAGACAATCCAGAGCCTACCCATGATCAGAAGTTGGAACTGAAACCTCTTCCTCCACATCTCAAATATGCTTATCTTGAAGATGAGCAGAAGTTTCCCGTTATCATTGCAAGGGAACTCACTTCCCAACAAGAAGAGCAGTTACTTGATGTACTGAGGAGGCATAAGAAAGCAATTGGGTGGAGTTTGGCAGACATAGTAGGCATCAACCCTCAAGTATGTGAGCACAGAATATTTTTAGAAGAGGGAGCAAGACCTGTCCGTCAACCCCAAAGAAGATTGAATCCCACTATCTTGGAAGTTGTCAAAAAGAAAGTGACCAGACTATTGGAAGAAGGTATCATCTGTCCCATTTCAGACAGTGAATGGGTTAGCCCAGTACAAGTGGTGCCTAAGAAGTCTGGAGTCACTACAGTGAAGAATGAGCATGGAGAGCTCAGAGCAACTAGAGTTCAGAACGCTTGGAGAGTCTGCATTGATTACAGGCGTCTCAACCAAGCTACCCGTAAGGATCACTACCCACTTCCATTCATTGATCAAATGCTGGATCACCTGTCAGGTAAATCACATTATTGCTTTTTAGATGGTTACACAGGTTATTTCCAGATTCATATAGCTCCTGATGACCAGGAAAAGACCACTTTTACATGTCCTTTTAGGACTTATGCTTACAAGAGAATGCCCTTTGGCTTGTGCAATGCACCAGCTACTTTCCAAAGGTGTAGAATGAGTCTTTTCTCTGATCTTATTGAGGACTGTATGGAGGTTTTTATGGATGATTTTAGCATTTATGGTGATTCTTTTAGCCTTTGCTTAGATGGATTATCTAGAGTATTGGATAGATGTGTTAATACAAACCTTGTATTGAATTTTGAAAAATGTCATTTTATGGTAAAACAAGGGATTGTATTAGGACATGTGGTATCTAATAATGGCATTTCTGTAGACCCAGCAAAGGTGAATGTTATTTCTAGTTTACCTTACCCCTCCTCTGTAAGGGAAGTCCGTTCGTTCCTTGGCCATGCAGGTTTTTACAGGAGATTTATTAAGGACTTTAGTAAGGTAGCACTTCCCTTGTCAAGATTACTGCAGAAGGATATTGAGTTCGAGTTCAGTGAGGATTGCAAACAAGCATTTGATAAGTTGAAGGCCGCCCTGACTCAAGCTCTAATCGTGAGAGGACCAGACTGGAGCCAGCCATTTGAAATCATGTGCGATGCTTCCAACCATGCAGTAGGAGCAGCGCTGGCTCAGCGTGAAGGTAAGGACCCTTTTGTTATAGCTTATGCGTCTAAGACTTTAGACGCTGTCCAGTCCAATTATACTACTACTGAGAAAGAGCTTCTTACTATTGTTTTTGCTCTGGATAAATTTCGAGCTTATTTACTTGGTACTAGAGTAGTAGTGTATTCGGACCATGCAGCTTTAAAGTATCTTTTATCTAAAAAGGAGTCCAAACCAAGGCTTATACGTTGGATATTGCTATTACAAGAATTTGATTTAGAAATAAAGGATAGGAGTGGTAACCAGAATTTAGTGGCAGACCACTTGAGTCGCCTTGAGCACATTAAGGATGATTCTACTCCTATAGATGATAATTTTCCATTTGATAACCTGCAAGCAGTATCTGAAGTATTCCCTTGGTATGCACCTGTAGCTAATTATCTAGTTAGCCGCACATTTCCTCCAAACTTTTCTAAGCATCAAAGAGACAAGCTGAAAAGCGAGTCTAAATATTATATATGGGATGACCCATATTTATGGAGATGTGGCGCGGATCAGATAATTAGACGTTGCGTATCTCAATTAGAATTCCAGTCCATTTTAGAGGCCTGTCACTCATCTGAGAGTGGAGGGCATTTTGGCCCTCAACGAACAGCTAAAAAGATCTTAGACTGTGGATTCTGGTGGCCTACTCTTTTTAGAGACGCTGCTAAATTTTTTAAATCTTGTCTCCCATGCCAAAAATTTGGTAATATATCCAGGAGGGATGAGATGCCTCAACAAATTATGCTTTTCTGTAAAATTTTTTATGTTTGGGGCATTGACTTCATGGGTCCATTTCCAAATTCTAATGGTTATTTTTATATATTATTAGCTGTGAACTACGTTTCCAAATGGGTGGAAGCAATTCCTACCCGCACTGACGATGCTAACACTGTTGTTTCCTTTGTGAGAAACCATATTATTTGTCGCTTTGGATCACCACGAGCAATCGTGAGCGATCAAGGCACCCATTTTTGTAATAGGAGACTAACAGGATTAATGAAGAGGCATGGGATAATTCATAAGGTTGCAACAGCATACCATCCTCAGACCAATGGGCAAGCTGAGGTGTCAAACAGAGAAATAAAGCGTATCTTGCAGAAGATAGTCAAACCTCATAGAAGAGACTGGAGCACCAGGCTACAAGATGCACTCTGGGCATACAGAACAGCATACAAAACACCCATTGGGATGAGTCCGTTCCGCTTAATTTATGGAAAAGCTTGTCATCTCCCTGTTGAAGTAGAGCACAAAGCCTTTTGGGCAGTCAAAGAGTGCAACATGGGGATGGAGAACGCCAGAGCTGAAAGGAAGTTGCAACTGCAAGAACTGGAAAGCCTTCGCCTAGAAGCCTATGAGAACTCAAGACTATACAAGGAAAAGATGAAGGCTGCACATGATCAGCACATCAAGAGGAAAGAGTTCCAACCTGAGGATTTAGTCCTCCTTTACAAATTTCGTCTGAGGCTCATGCCAGGCAAGTTGAGATCCAGATGGGAAGGTCAATACAGAGTAGAGAAGGCCGAACCATACGGAGTTTATCATCTAAGTCATCCTTCAAGTTCTGAACTTATCAAAGTTAATGGACAACGCCTAAAGCTATACCATGGCGAGAAGATGCAGAAAAACAAGGAGCTTGAGATCTTCCTCTTGGAAGATCCCCACATAGCAGAAGATTGAGCTAGTGGAGCGTCCAACTTACGGACGTTAAAGCAAAGTGCTAGGTGGGAGACAACCCACCATGGTATGATCGTTCTTTTCTTTATTTTTAGTTTTTCATATTCAATAACTCTTCTCTTTATCAGTACTTTCATGCATCTGCATCTACATATAAAAAAAAGGGGGGAGGTGCCACACGACGCGACCACATCATCGACGCGTCCGCGTGGCAAGGAGAGGAGAGCAAATTAAAAACGAACAGAGAGTCATGCTGGAGCGTGGCTGGAGGCGTGCCAGTGGCACAAATCAACCCACGCGACCGCGTCGCTGACGCGTCCGCGTCGTATGGGCATAATGGCCTCCCACGCGACCGCATGCCCCACGCAACCGCGTGCCCTGATTTTCGACGTAGAACGGGTGCACAGCTGAAAGTTGTGCTAGAGTGGTGCTAGACTGGCGCTGGACACGCAATCCCCCTCATGCGACCGTGTGCCCCACGCGGCCGCGTCGTACCCCAAAAACTGCCCACTCACGCGATCGCATGCCCCACGCGATCGCGTCACCTAAAAATTGGCATTTAATGATTTTGAACAGAGAGTTGTGCGAGTGCGAGGCAACCCTCGCACCACTGGCACAAACTGGGTCACGCGACCGCATGGCCGACGCGACCGCGTCAATCACCTTAAGCGCAAGTCGTGCGACCGCGTGCCGCATGCGATCGCGTCGCTTGCGGCGCACAGTTTTCCTAATTTTGCCAAATATCATATCTTTCTCTTCTCCAAATCCTAATTTTCTTTTCCCTCCTTATTTCTTCCTTCTCCCTTCTTCCTTCTATCTCACCTTTCACTCTCTATCTCTCTCACCTCCATTACCAAGGTTTTATTTTCTCCTTCCCTCTTTCCTTTTCTATCATTCTTCTTATTTTATATGTTATTTTCTTCCCTTTCCTTTTTCTTTTCATTATTCATATTTTCTTTCTTCTTCTTTCCTTTTTATTTGGGTGAATTTTATTTGAGTCATTATTCTTCATTATATGCTTGTGGATTGTTGCAAATTATTTGGCAATTATATATTATTTTCTTTAAGGGGTTGCTTGCATGTTCACTTTAATACTTTCTCTACCTTCTTCACCATGCATGCTATGTGTTTGTGAAAAATTCCATATGGCATTATGCACTTCTCTATGTTATTCTACTATTCAATGCTTGCTTTTTATAAATTCCCTTTACTATTATATTAATTGAATTTAATTATCAATACAAACGTGATGGTTTGTTACAAAGTAATGCTTGGTCTATGCTATTCATGTCCTTTTTCGGCATGCCAATAAACACCTTGCATTCACTTGTCATTATATGCACTAGCTATTTTCCTTTGATGACTTTTCACATGTACTCATGAGCGTGTGTTAATGTCAGTTACCTCCTAATGTGCATCCATCACCACCTTTTTCGTTCTCTTCCTTGCTATATACCTCTTTGAATTTAATTTACTTTCTCTTCCCCTTTCAGGATGGCCACCAAGAAAGGAAAAGAGAAAACTACTCCCAAACCCCCAGCAAGGAGAGGAACTAAAAGAGCACTAGTGACAGAGCCTTCTTCAACTGCAGTAAAGCCCTCAACAAAAAAAGTTAAGAGGATCATCAAGGTTGATGAAAAGGAGAAAGCCTTTCCAGCAAAGGACACTGCGCGATTTTCAAATCGCTACTGTGAGCAGATGTTCCCCATTCTGGCTGAGAGGAGCTATAACAACGAACACCTTCTTATCCTCCCGCCTAATATTGCTACTTTTATTGAGCCGCAAATTGAACGAAGACAATGGGGTTTCCTACAGAGACAACCAAGGCAGGCCAATCTTTCTTGGGTAGTCGAGTTCTACTCTAACTTCTACCTGCCTACCCTGCAGTCTGTCTTTATTCGTCAGAAGCAAGTACCCATTACAGAAGAGGCCATTCAAAAAGCTTTAGGTCTTCCCCCTATTCCAGAAGGATTGAACGCCTTTCAAGAAGCCGCACTCAAGTGCCAGATGTACCAATTTGACTGAGAAGCTGTTCTCAGAGTTATCGCACTACCTGGCAGCCGTTGGATCTACGGATACCATTGTACCCGTCCTAAGTGAATATCGGCTTCAGCACTTACCTTGGAGGCTCGCGTATGGGCATAGATCATGTCCCATTACGTCTTTTCGAGCACTCACGAGTCCTCCTTCACTGCGGACATGGTCGTTCTACTATGGTGCATCCTTACCGACCAGCCTCTGAATCTACCAAGGCATATCCGGAATGCCATGGGACACGTACAAATCGCGGGCAACTTACCTTTTCCTGCCTTGGTCTCAGATCTTGTCTCAGCAGCCGGAGTTTTCTACAGAGCTGGAGACACCAAAGCCATGCTTCCACGGGATGATCAGTATGTCCCCAATGGAAAGTACCTCAGACTTCCAGCAGCCACTATAAGCCTTCCTACTGCACCGGTTGAAGATATCCCTTCTTCAACACCACAAGCACCTACAACAGATGAACTGCTCCAGCAGATAATCAAAAGATTGGATCGGCAAGAACAGAAAGTGAAGTTAAGAGAGCGCCGTAACGAGCGCCGATTCAAACACCTCAAGGAGCTACTCAAGGGACACTTCAAGGACTTAGACACCCCGGACTCCACTTCTTTTACCAGCACAGGGAGCCATGATGGTCCCAACTGTGGGAATACTGCAACCAGCCCACCCCTGTTCCTGACAGATGGCACTGAAGACGGTGCAAAGCCTTAAGTGTGGGGAGGTCAGTCAGTACCTGACTTCTGGAGGTAATCTCTCTTCCCTAGCACCAATAAATTAGGATACTTAGTTAGACTTTCTTTCTTTTATAGAATAGGATAAATTGCATAGTAATAGGTTAGTTGCATGCATGCTCTACTTGATTGAAAAGACAATAAGTTTCTTCTAAGACTCTATCTTTGGAACAAAATTTCACTATTTTTAAAAAAAAGTTTTTTATGATAAATCTGCTTGAAGTTGTATTTAGAACATGATTTTTGAGCTAAAGAACACACAACCTGTGAAGATTTGAGCCTTTATGCATGGTTACATTATTTAACCATAATTATTTTATTCTTGTGTGTTTACTTCTCTATGATTGTAATCTATATTTTGTTTCATCCTATATGTCTAATATTTATTATATTTGTATGCTTGCATATGATTGAGGCCATCTTTTGTTTAAACTCACTTATCCAAATTAAGCCTACCCTTTTCAATTACCTTTGTTAACCACTTTGAGCCTTTAAATCCCATTTGTTCTATATTTCACCACATTACTAGCCTTAAGCGGAAAAACAATTGTATATCCCAAATTGAATCTTTGGTTAGCTTAAGATAGAATTGTGTGTGCTAGTTAAATATGGGAAATTGTGGGAACAAAAGTTATTAAGGGAATGTGTCATGATAATACAATGGGAATTTGGATACCTACTCATGTGAAACTATGAGAATTAAAAATCTATGTGCATTGATAAGCTACGTTTATTTTTATGTCTAATTAAAATATATATATATATATATATAAATGAGGGGACAAAATCACCCCAATGTTGAATTAAGAATTCAAAGATCAATGCACATATAAAAAAAATTAAAATAAAAAGTTGATACATGAGTATGGAATGTAAAAGGGAATTCTGGGTAGCTAGGTATGAATTCTAAGGTTATGCAAGTTATATAGGTTGGGTTGAAGCTTGGGTTAATTAAAGATTCAATTTATAAGCTCACTTGACCATACATGTATCCCTACCTACCTTGGCCCCATTACAACCTTGAAAAGACCTCATGATGTCTGCATTGGTATATTAACTGTTGTTGATTGGTTAGGAGAAGAACAAAAGTTAGAGAGCATGATTAGAGAAGGATAGAGTGATTACCCTATACACTAGAGAGGTTAGAGCGTACATACTTCATCAGTGAGGGTTCAATGCTTGAATTTCCATGTTCCCTGCTTTCATGAGCTATCCTCTTGCACCTTTGTTTGTCTTACTGTATAATGATAGAATTAGTGGAATTTGATTTGTAATTGTTTTGAAGAGCTTATTTACTTTCGATCAAGTGGGCAAGAATCATATAGTTGCATTCATATATATAGGATTGCATTGCATTGCATGAGTTTCTACATGTTTATACTTATTTATTTTATCTCCTTCAATTGAGCATGAGGACATGCTAATGTTTAAGTGTGGGGAGGTTGATAAACTACTATTTTATGGTTTATATTGTGTTTAATTGTGTGGTTTTATCATGACCCTGACCCACTTATTCATTAAAATAGCATGCATTTATATTTCCTTCCTGAAATTATTACATGAGTGAAAACTGCTTCCTAGAGACTTTTAATTATGCATTTTACTTCTCCTTTATTCCATTCGATGTCGTGATCTGTGTGTTAAGTGTTTCAGGCTTTATAGGGCAAGAATGAGTTGGAGATTGGAAAGGAAGCTAGCAAAAATGGAAGGAACACAAGAAATTGAGGAGATGACCAGCGAGAAGCGACGCGGCCGCATGGATGATGCGACCGCGCGGAGAAGATCAAATCGCAGTGACGCGGCCACATGGATGACGCGACCGCGCGAAATGGAAAAGCATGAGTGATGGGGAGGCGTGGACGACGCGCCCGCGTGGTGAAGTGAAACGCGAATGACGCGTCCGCATGAGCGATGCGATCGCGTGGCGTGCGCGATCTGTATAATTTGCAGAATCGTTGGGGGTGATTTTGGACCCTATTTTGACCCAATTTTCGGCCCAGAACAGTAGACTAGAGCCAGAGAACATGCAGAAACCAACAACAACATTCATTCTACACAGTTTTAGTTTTAGATCTAGTTTTACTACTCCTCTAGATTTTTCTCTCTACACATTCATAGTTCTTAGGATTTAATTTTCTCTTACTTTTTGGCATTGGAACACGGAGAAGAGTTATTACCTCATCAAGACTTCGTCATTCTAGTTCGTTTTCTTTACTTGGCTTTACTCTTCCATGTTCTTTGCTTTGTTAATTTTACCATTGGAGTATTTTTAGGATTATTTAATACAAGGATCACTTTTATTTTTAATTGACTATTTCGATTTTTATTTACAATGTCTTCCTTTAATTTCTTTTTATAAGCTATGAATTTTACATTCACAATGAGCGAGTAGTTCCCTAACTTGATGGGGAATTGATTGAAAGGAACCCTTGAGTTGGAAGGCTTGAAAGAAAAATTGTAATTGGGTTTATGGTTGGATTGCCTTCTAATCACTAACACCAATCCCTTTTAGTTAAGTGGATTGCAACTTGTGAATGGACGTAGCATTCCAACTTGTTTGACTTTCCTTCACCTAGTGAAGGATAACTAAACAGGACAACCTTTAATTGTCAATTAATCCTGAGAGCATTCCAACAGTAATAGGGATTCCAACTAATCAATTCCGAGTCAAGGATTTTATTTACATTATTCAAATTCACCAATTTAATTTCCTGTTTGCTCAGTTCAAACCTTTTTGAAAACCTCTGATTAATAAAATAGCACACTTTTCTGCAACTCGTTGGGAGACGACCTGGGATTCATACTCCCAATATTTTAATTTCAATTTTCTGTGACATCTTTCTAAATTGATAGGCGGATTTCTAGCGAATTAAGAACTATACTTGCAACTTATATATTTTAACAATTTTAATTCGCCAATTTCTGCCGGCATCATTGAACTCCTATCAAAGCTGGCAAGCACCAAACCTGGGACGGAAAATCGATCTTTAATCGAAGGCTTAGTGAAGGAGCCTTCAGTGACTCTTTGCATGACCCAAGTTCTAAGCCCCCCTTCGTGGATCAATCCAATCCAACATTTCCTCGAGGATAGAACACTTCCTGCAGCCAAGTACATGGTAATACAAGGGGAGTTGTACAAGCAAGGACTTAATCAACCCCTGTTAAAGTGCCTACGTCCTGATCAAACGGACTACGTTTTAAGCGAGGTCCATGAAGGATATTGCGGCAACCATATTGGGGGGAAGGCACTGGCTAGAAAGCTCGTCAGAGCAAGGTACTACTGTCCTCCATGATGGCGGACGCCCAAGAATTTGTGAGGAAATGCAAGAAATGCCAAGAGAATGCAAATTTCTACAAGGCCCCAGCGAAGGAGTTAATTTCTATGTTAGCTCCCTGCCCCTTTTCTCGGTAGGGAGTTGATCTCTTAAGGCCATTCCCAGTAGCCCCGGGGCACGTTAAATATCTCATAGTGGCCATTGATTATTAAACCAAATGGGTGAAAGCAGAATCCTTAGCCAGCATATCGTTAGCAGATTGTCGAAAGTTCATGTAGAGACAAGTAATCTCCAAGTTTGAAATTCCAGAGACCGTGGTCTCGGATAATAGGATACAGTTTTCAGACAAGAAGTTCGGAGAGTTCTTATCCGGGTTGGGGATAAAGCAAAAGCTCTCTTCAGTAGAACATGCCCAGAGTAACGGTCAAGTAGAAGCAGCGAATAAGGTGATCCTCAATGGGTTAAAAAGACGACTTGATCAAAGAAAGGACTCTTGGCCAGATGAGCTTGCTTTGGTCATATGGTCTTATAGGACAATGCCGCAATCCTCCACCAGGAAAATGCCTTTTTGGGTTACTTACGGGGTGAATGCAGTCATTCGTGTGAAAGTTGGGGAACCTATCCCAAGGCTCCTCCTCGGCGGTGGTGCAAAAGCAGTTGAAAAAGACTTGATTGATGAGACGGGGGAGATGGCCCACTTATCGGAAGCCACACTAAAACAGAAAATAGCTTTGTGATACAATAGCAAAGTGCTGAGAAGGAGCTTCAGAGAAGGCGATCTGGTGTTATGACGCAACGACATTAGGCAGCCGACCCCGGGAGAGGGCAAACTAGCGGCTAATTGGGAAGGACCATATAGAGTAAGAGAAGTCCTCGGGAAGGGCACCTACAAGTTAGAATAATTGGATGGGAGTGATATCCCGAGGACGTGGAATGTAGCGAATTTGAAGAGGTTCTACTCTTGAAAGGCGACTTCACAACTTAACGGTTATCCTTTTCACCATCCCTATATCGAATGTGTTGCTTTCTTTTAGATATTATGTATGTTTGTACTCCTGTTTGACTGTTAGAAAAGAGGCACTCTTTGCCCCTACCCTCCACGCGAGGTTACGATAAGGGGTTGTGACAAGGCCTACTCTTGAAAAATGAAATGTTACACTTTTTTTAAATTGTTCTTGTTCTAAGCTTATCATTGTTTTAGCGGCAACCCGGGACTGATCTCCCCGGGAGCCAAAATGGTTACAATTAACAGATATCCAACGAATAGCGACTTAGGGCCCGATGGCCAAGGAATGAAGCAACAGGTAAACATTCTACGAATGAAAATGATAGTTTAAAAAGGCATCACGACGACCTAATTAACGATCTAAAGTCAGTATCACTACAAGATACGACAACTACTTTATTGGAGAAAGTTCAAAATTACAAGTCGAGGCACCACGTCGGCCCAATAAGTCAAAATACAAGCAGAGGAAAAATACAAGACACAAGACCTCACGGCTTTGGAATGTCCACAATCTTCCCATCTTGGACCATCATGAAGGCCCCAATAAGAGAAGGGTCAAGGTCGGGAGCAAGGACAGAGACTTGAGCTTTGATTTCCTCCTTTGTGGCCTTGACAAACTTTCGGGCAACCTTCACAACATCCTTGTTTTTCTTTTTCAAATCTAGAGCCTCTTGTTTGGCAACCTTGGCTAACCTCGCGGCGTCGGCAGATTTCTCCTCCAACTCTTTAACTTTCCCTTCTAACTCTTTCACCTTCGCCTCCGCAGCCATAGCCTCACCTTGGGCGTTGTTAAGCTGGCTTGAGAGAGAGAGAGAGAGAGAGAGAGAGAGAGAGAGAGGTCGCGCTCCACCAGACGATTGATCTCGGCAGCGCTTTCCCCGGCTATTTTCTCTGCTTCAGCAAGGGGGGTCTTGAGCGACTCCTCCTGAGTCTTCAACTGGGAAATATCTCTTTGGCCAGCCCTAACTTTACCCTCTGTCAGTTGGCTTTGGGCCAGCACGGGTTCCACTTTCCTTGCGATAGCGGCTGCCCAGAGAAAGCTACAATAGGTCCATCTCGCTTGGGCGGCGAGGTCCTCATCCCGGAAGCACTCGTCTGTGCCGGGGAGAAGTTGGTTCTCGATGAAACCACCAGCGTCAAAATTTCTCTCCATGACGGTCAGGGTCTTGCTGGAGCCAGAGTTTGTTTTTCTTTTCTTAGGAGTGGAGACGATGATCAGATCATGATCATCTCCCCCATTCTCAGCCCCCACTTGACCCTGGCCAGGCTCCTGCAGCGAGGTTCTCCGGCGGGTTCTCGAGTGGTACGTCGGTAGAAGGATTCTATACATGGCCTTCACCGATGGCCTGAGTACTCCCTCTAGCGGCCTCAGGCCCATGCTCCGCCAAAGGAGTTGCCGAGCTATCATCGTCACTATCTTCCATGGGGAAGAAATGAGTCATCAATTCCGCCGTCGTGGTCTTTCCAGCAGCCATGGCAACTACAAAAGTCAAATGAAGCGAAAAGTTATCATGTCGGGAAATTAGAAGTTTTAAAGCAAGAAAAGCAAACGAATTAATCATGAGAACGGAAAGACAGACAAGTGCAAGCTTTACCTAAACATGCAGGACCGGACTCCCGGTCGCCCATCAATAGATGGAGATTAAGGTTCTTGGTGCCAAAGATTGCCAATAGGACGTCTGTGATCTGACGGTCTCCCAGACTCAGTCCTTCGTAGGACATTTTTGTTAAGTAGTCAGTGCTGGCACCAAAGCTCCAATAGGTTGGTATTTGTCTTTTCCCCTCTAAGGTAAGCCAGAAAGGGTGGCAACCCAAAGCTGGTTTGACTTTAAAGTATTTGGTCTTAAAACCATGAAAAGAGTCTTCAAAAAGACTGAAGATACGACTATTTTGTACAGCCCGGAAGGGGTTAGTGAGTAAGAAAAGGTATAAAAATACATTCAAAGAGGTTGGGATTTCTAGATATTCACAAACCATCTCGAAAGTATGGATGACCGCCCAACTGTTTGGGTGAAGTTGTGACGGAGAGACGTCACAATGGTTTAACAGAGAGATGATAAAAAGAGAGAAAGGAAGACGGAGACCCAACATGGTGAACATTGGTTTGTACACCCACATCCAATCAACTACCCGGGGAGTCGCCATGTTCAAGTGACAAATGCGCTCCCATTCACCCGGGACGAAGACTTGATAGTTCGCCTCCTCCAGGCCCCTTCCACACAAGGCCCCAAAATCACGAAGCTCCGGTAGCTCCTCTCGGGTTTCTTGGGAAGCCACGTCCTTCACGTCAGAGGTTACCCAAACATAGCGATCCACAATGCGTGTTGCACGTTGCTACGCCATACATATAGTGGGGCACCACTTAAGTCAACTCGGGAGGTCAAAAACTCAGAATAAAACAAAAGGATGAAACTATACTCTGCCACGTTACTACCCTACACAATTTAAACTAGTTCAAGGCCTAAATCCTGGAAAAAGACGTCTATGGTACCCCTCTGAAAAACTAGCTAATGGAAGTGAACCTAGCCTAGGCAGGCAACAATCACAAAAAGCCAAAAAGAAGCCAAATATTCGCAGATGAATGTTGAACCTTGAAGGAGCAATGTTCAGGAAGCAGGGAGAGATGGAGTGAATGTGTGAGGCAAGTGAAGAAGTTACGAAAGAGAAGGCCAAAAAGTATGGAATAGTAACCGTTTGGAGGAGCGCGACAAGACAAGAGTAAATTTGACTTTTTCCTTGCTTTCAAATCAACCGTAAAGAGCATTTAATGCTCAGCACAGAAACCAAAGCGACACCCCAGGACACAGGGGGCAATTCACGCGCATTGAATGTGCGAGCTCCATTGACGAACTCCCGGGATCAAGAAGATTCGGCCAAAATTGGCACGAGTAGCTTGAACGCGTCAATCCCGAACTTTTGGCTTCACGGTTGGCATGTTAGGGGCACTGTTCCGGCCCAACCCATTACGGACCCTGGGTCCAATTACAAATCTCAGACCCACCGGGTCAACCAACCCGAACTCAGAGGTGACCCACGCGTCACCTCCCGTACCACAGAAGAAACTTGGACAAGTAGCATAAGCTTCCAGATGAGTGGGCCTAACTGCAGAGGGCCCACCCGAGTACAGAGTATAAATAGGGAGGGTCCTACCCCTCCTCAAAGGTACATCACCAATCCTACCCTAATTAGCCGCCATTTCGTACGGACACTAACTTAGGCATCGGAATGTCCTTGCAGGTGGCCCCACCCACCTACCTACCAAGGATTCGGACACTCTCCTCGCCCTCGAAGCTCGCGCTCAGGTTCCGGTCTTACCTCATCCGATTGCACCTGCCTCAGGCTCACCTAATCCACCTGCCGCCCGAGCAACAGAACAATATTAAAATAAAAAATAATCTATTCATAAATAAAAAAATTATTATTAACAATTGAATATGCAGATAAAAAGTTAAATTATAACTTACAAAAACTATTCTAAAATTTATTATATAAATAGTAAAAGTCATGTATCTATATAAATTAAATTATATTAAATTATGTAAGATATTTAAATATCTAATCTAATTAATTAATTAGTTCTAATTAATTTGATTTAATAATTTAAAAATTAAATAACACTTTTTAAAAGTATGTCAATCCAAAAAATTAGAATAAAAGTAAAAAATATTATAAAATTATATAATAGAACATAAAATTTCTATAAATTTCTTTTATATCAGATCTGTTAGTGTAACAGAACCCAAATTAAAAATTACGGTTCTGTTAACGATGTTGAATAATGGTAAATAGGTAGAGATTACATTAGTAGTGGCTGTGACCGCAAAAGTCATGGTTACTTCTCTTCCAGATTTTCAACCACTCATTAGAGAGAGAGACAGAGAGAGATTGATTTTGAAGAAGAGAAAATTATATTGACTCTTTTTTAGTATGTAGGCAAAGATAGACGTTGATCAACTAATTGAACATATACTTTCTTAATTAATTCTAGTTAATTATTCCTCCGGTAACAACGTTATTTTAATTCTCTTTATTTTTATTATTATTATTATTATTATTATTATTATTATTATTCCCCACAGTATACGAAAAATTAAATTATAATCTTAAATTATATTATTTGATATGAATATAAATTAATTTAGTTTAAAATGATTGGCACGTAAATAATAATATTTGATATCTAATTTATTTAGAGTTGATTTATTATTTAACCTTTTTTTTTATAAAATTTATAATATGCAAAAATTTATTACATGCAAAAATGATCTCATGCATGCTTATTTTCAACTAGTCCAACCTGAATAAAAATTTATTTTATTCGGTGATAGACTCAGATGAAACTACAATGGCAACTGTAACACCCTACCACACAAGCTCCTAACTCAGCTTGCGAAGTCAAGACTGGCCGGAGAATATTTACACATATATACATACATATCCAAAACCCAAAAGTATATATACACAATCCTGCCTCTCCATAAACCTCTAGGAGGATAAAAAAGAATAAGTTATGTGGAGAGAAAGCTAAGTAAATATATAAATATATATATATGTCATTGTACAACAAAACTACTCAGTAACCACTCCACTTCAAGAGTCCAGACGCCTAACGAGATGGCCCCCGACCTGCATCTGAAAAATAACAACATAGTATCGAATGAGAACCAGAGGTTCTCAGTATGGTAAAGGTGCCACACACATAATATATAAGGTCCTGGAAATGCTAGAGGCAATCCTAGGACGCCGACACCCAGATTGTAGAGCTTAAAGTATTAAACAGAAGCCATAAAAGGTAGTTTTCTAAGAGTACCTAAATCTAACTTAGCTTAATCTTACATCTAAGTCTCATACTGCCATTCCTCCATACCTCCAACTCCATCATGCATTTCACAGACATTTAAATAGATAAAGGCAAGCACAGGAAGGTTACAAATACTGCAGGTAACAAATACACATTTAACATGGCAAGTACATTTAGGCACACCCAATTAAAGCACAAGCAAGTAATTCAAGTGATATGCTTATGATGCATGCCTGTCCTATGGCTGATGAGGCTCATCTGTCGGTTATCCAGCCAACCCGACAAGTTTGAAAAAACTTAGATTGTCCCCCGACGTGCATCCCCAAGAGTCTATGCATAGCTTTTTCTCAAATAATCAATATTGCTCAATGGGGGTTACATTCCCGGGAATTTATATAGTGCCCGGTCACACTTACATCGTAGGGTCAACAGAGTATCGAGTTTTCTACCTGGTACACGTGGTGGCAAGCCACGACACTTTATCCAGGGAATCTCGTATCTCAGATCATTAAATCATTTAAGCCCAATTTCATACATAATCTTTCATCAGAATATTCAGTCGAGTATCATATATGACTTATCCATAACATCTCATAATCAATTCATCACTTTTCAACTTTACTTCACCTTCAAGTTATCCTCATTTCCTAACTTCATCTAATTATCAGGTTTAACACTATTATTTATGACCAATGGAATGAAAATAGAGGTTTAGTAGTTTGAAATAGGTTTTAAAAACCTTGAAAATCATGTTTTCTGGAACAGGTGCCACGCGTACGCGTGGTTCACGCGTACGTGTGGTATTGTAAAAACGCAGCTCGCGCACGCATCCTTTGTCATGCGTACGCGTAGGTGAAATCTTCATGTCACGCGTACGCGTGGACATGCTTGTTTACCCCTTACGCGCACGCATGGACCCGTCGCTTACGCATCGCCGAAAATCCACTCCACGCGTACGCGTGGGTGTACTTTCTTTAAAGAAAATAAAGCTGATGCAGAAGCTAGCTTGCAGTAGCAGGAAAATCAAAACTGCCAAAACAGAACAGATTGTAAGCATAACTTTCAAATTCCATAACTTCTTTGATTTACAATATTTTTCACCCGTTCTTCAAGTGGCATAAACATCACGAACCCAATTCTCATTTTAAAACAAGTTGGAAACAAATTAAGGGTCTGAGAGCCAAGTTATACCTCGCCGAAGTTCGGCCACAAACCAACTTTTTAGAAAAAATTGCAAAACCTCTTTCCTCATTCCAACAATTCTCATGCTCCCAACACATTCACCTGTACATTTTAACATCAACAAGTCCTATTTCCTCGACACTATATCCACCATAAACATCATACTTTACACCCACAATTATCACATATACATAAGCCAAAACCACCAACAACAATTGCATATATACAAGCCAAGTCTCACAATCAGCCATAGTTTATGAATTACACATTTGTGTCATTAACTCATTGATTAACATTTCATTAATCCTTCAACTAATCAATCCCACATCAATCCATATTTAATAACAAAGCACTAAACCACAACATTCAAATACGTTCCAACTTATCCTATGGTCATCTAGCCTAAGTTTTCACAGAACCTTACATTTTAAATGCAAAAAACCTAAACCATACCTTGGCCGATTTCTACGTAACGACCAAAGCTATTTCTTCAAAATCAAGGCAGCCCCTCAAAATTCAACTAGTCAGCTTCCTCCAAGTTCCAGTATTCACAATTTCAAGCTCCAATTATTTATTCGTAACCTTACCTAAGCTTCACATAAGCAAGAGTGAACGTTTTCCTCAAGCTAATTGGATCCTAAAATATCAGAAATCAAAGAAATTCAACATTCCCACTCAAAATTCAAAAATTGGGGGAAAGAAGAGACTGACGTAAAATAGCAAGTTACCTGTGAAATTGTTCTGGTAGAAACGTAGATCTCGACGCGGTGAACACGTGGCCGCAAATGGTGCGGCGATCGGAGCTCGGACGGAGAAGTTACGGGAATCGGAAAGTTGCCGTCAGGATTTCGGAAGCTTTCGTTCTCCCTGGAGCTTTCACGCAGCTCACAGGTGAAAATGAGGAAGAAAGGGCTTTCGGGCTCATTTAATGTGTTGGTCCGGTTGGACCGACAGCCCAATTTGGGTCTAGTTCAACTGGTTCGTCCCGTTCGGTCCAATTTTGGACCGTTTTTTTCGAAATTAGTACCAAAATTCTCGTTTCGATGAGCTCTATTCTAATTTTATATAATATTCGCATTTCTAATCTTTCTTATTAAAAACTAATTTATTGACTAATTATCTACTGATTAATCGGGGTTTACATCCTACCCACCTAACAAAGAATTTTGCCCTCAAAATTCAAATTCAGTTACCTGAAAAGAGATGTGGGTAGTCCTTTCGCATATCTGATTCGAGTTCTCAAGTATGTTCCTCGATACCAGCTCGACTCCAAGCTAGTTTTACCAATGATACTTCCTTTCCGCGTAATCGTTTAATACTAGTGTCATCAATTCTCACTGGAATTACTGGAAGTGTTAGATCTTCTCTTACTTGAATTGGTTCCGGTTCCAGAACATGACTTGCGTCAGGAGTATACTTTTGAAGCTGTGACACATGAAACACATCGTGCAAATTTGAAAGATACGGCGGTAAGGCAATTCTATAAGCCACTGGCCCAATTCTCTTCAGCATTTCAAACGGTCCAATATAACGGGGATTCAGTTTCTTGGTCCTAATAGCTCTTCCCACTCCAGTGGTTGGTGTAACTTTCAGAAAAACATGTTCTCCTTCTTCGAACTCCAAAGGCTTTCGCCTCTGATCAGCATAATTCTTCTGGCGGCTTTGGGCTATAAGCATTCGGCTACGAATCTTTTTTATTTGTTCAGTGGTTTCAGCTATCATCTCAAGCCCTAACAAACTTCTTTCTCCAGTTTTATACCAACATAGTGGAGATTGACATTTCTTGCCATACAGAGCCTCATATGGAGCCATTCCGAAGGTCTGAATATTTTTTTCTGACTGACCATCTGTCTGAAGGTGATACGTAGTACTCAAACTTAACTGAGTCCCAAATGCATGCTGAAAAGCTCCCCAGAACCTTGATGTAAAACGAGGATCCCTGTCAGATATAATGGTAGAAGGTATGCCATGTAGCCTGACAATCTCTTTGATATACATTCGAGCCAATTCCTCCATTGTACAACTTATTCGAATGGGAAGAAAGTGAGATGATTTTCTCAGTCGATCCTCAACCACCCAAATAGCGTCACAACCAGACCGGGTTCTAGGCAAACCTATCACAAAATCCATTGCGATACTCTCCTATTTCCATTGTAGAATCTCTAAAGGCTGAAGGGTTCCTGATGGTCTCTGATGCTCAATCTTAACCTTCTGACACGTTAAACATATAGATACATGCAATGGCACATCATTCTTCATACCTGGCCACCAGAACATCGCTTTCAGATCCTGATACATTTTAGTACTCCCCGGGTGAATTGAGAATCCACTCTTATGAGCTTCCTTCAAAATACTCTGTCGCAGGTTTTCGATATCTGGCACAACAATCCGATTCTTGAACCTCCACAAACCATCCTGACCTTCTGACACTCCCGACTGTTTTCCTTGTTCAACTGCTGGCAATACCTTACGTAACGCTTCACTATCTTGATGAGCTTTCAGAAGTTCTGATTTTAAATCACTTGAAATCTATAACTGACTCAAACAAAAAATTTCAGATTCTTCTCTAACTCCCATATTCAAACCTTGAAATGCCTTTAGTAACTCTTCCTCTCGTAGCATCATCCAAGCTGCATATAAAGACTTCTGACTCAAGGCGTCCGCTATAACGTTCGCTTTTCCTGGATGATAATTCAATTCAAAATCATAATCTTTCAGAAGCTCCATCCATCTCCTCTGACGCATATTCAATTCTTTCTGCTCAAAGAGATATTTCAAACTCTTATGATCTGAGAAGACATGAAACTTAACGCCATAGAGATAGTGCCTCCAGATCTTTAAAGCAAATATAACCGCAGTAAGTTCTAAGTCGTGGGTCGGATAGTTCATCTCATGTGGCCTTAACTGCCGTGAGGCGTATGCTACAGCATTCTGGTGCTGCATCAGAACGCACCCTAAACCCTTCAGTGATGCATCTCAGTACACTTCAAATGGCTCACTTGGTTCAGGCAATACCAACACGGGTGCAGTAGTCAATCTTTGCTTCAATTATTGAAAGCTCTCCTCACACTCTGGAGTCCAGATAAAAGGTGTATCCTTCCTAGTCAATTTAGTTAAAGGTAAGGCGAGTTGTGAAAATTCCTTAATGAATCTATGATAATACCCTGCCAAACCTAGGAAACTCCTGATCTCTGTCACTGAAGTTGGTCGCTCCCAATTCATCATTGCTTCCACCTTAGCAGGATCCACAGCTATTCCCTGCTTACTCACCACGTGGCCGAGAAACTTTACCTCACTCTTCCAAAACTCACATTTAGATAACTTAGCATATAACTTCCTGTCTCTCAGAATTTGCAACACAGTTCGCAAGTGATCAGCATGCTCCTCTTTAGTCTTAGAATAAACAAGAATGTCATCAATGAAGACAATAACAAACTTGTCCAGATACAGTCGGAAAATCTTGTTCATATAATCCATAAATACTGTCGTGGCATTAGTTAACCCGAAAGACATAACTGTATACTCATAATGGCCATAACGCGTTCTGAAAGCAGTTTTCAAAATATCCTCATCTCTAACACTTATCTGATGATACCCAGATCGCAAATCAATCTTAGAAAACACACCGTCACCTTGTAACTGATCCATTAGATCATCGATTCTAGGCAGTGAATTCAATTGTCAATAATCGACACACAAACGCATACTCCCATCTTTCTTCTTTACCAGTAACACTGGCGCTCCCACGAAGAAACACTTGGTCAGATAAAATGCTTACCCAACAGATCTCCCAGCTGAGCTTTCAATTCAGCCATTTCTAAAGGTGACATAATATAATGAGTAATCAAAATCGGACCGGCTCCAGGCACCAACTCAATTGCAAATTCAACCTCCCGGTTAGGTGAAAATTCATTAATATCATCCGGAAACACGTCTGGAAATTTACATACAACTGGAATCTGCTCTAAACTCTAATTATCATCTGATACTCCTGCAGTTAATAACATAATACCCTGACACTCAATTCCAGAACAGTTTACTATCATAGAGTTCAAATAGTAACTATTTACCACAATCGGTGCTTCTGACCCTTCCGGCATAAACTGTACTGACTTCTCAGAACAATCAAGAAAAACATGATTCTTTGATAACTAATCTAATCCCAAAATGAGATCAAGACCAGTCATCGGCAAACAAATCAAATCATGCACAAATTCATGTTGTTGCACTCGAAAGGGAACTTGTGGACATCCTATCCTAGTCACCATAGCTTCATGAGTAGCATTATACACTTTCAAATCATAACCTAAAATCATCATTCTCAATCCTAACTCATTGGCCTTTTCAAATGCAATAAATGAATGGTTTGCTCCTGAATCAAATAAAACGTTTAAGATTTTACCAGCCATTTCACAATTACCTCTAATCAGTGTCTCAGATCCCTCAGCACCTACTGTAGAAGTGGTGTATACTCTCCCCAGCTGCTGCACCCTACCAGTCTTATACTTCTTCTTCTCCGAGCAATTAGTGGCCATATACCCGGGCTGTCCACAGGAATAGGATACTCCACTTCCTAATCTACACGGAACTCCAGGATGATACTTTCCACACTTCTAACAATTCAAATCCTGCTGTGGCTACTTTCCAAACCTTTTTCCTTGACTAACATTAGTATTCGGTCTTCTATAATTACCTTGACCCTAAGTTTGCTGCGGAACAAAACCTCCATGCCTGAAATTCCTACCTCTCGGAGCAAAGTTCCTCCCTGAAGGCCTCTGAAAAGGCACCCTCAAACTTTCCTTCTCTACTACCACCTTTCTCACACAATCCTCAGCTACCATACTCTTATTCACCAATTCAGAAAATACTCTGATCTCCATTGGGGCAACAAAGCTCAGAATATCGCTCTGAAGACCTCCCTCGTATTTAATACACTTCCATTCAGCAAAATCTTTAGGCGCACATTGACAGATACGAGAAAAGCGACATAACTCCTCAAATTTGCTAGTATACTCAGCAACAGTCATCTGTCCCTGCTTTAACTGCATTAATTCAAGTTTCTTGGCATTTCTGGCTGAATTAGGAAAGTATTTCTTATAGAATTTTGTCCGGAAAACCTCCCAAGGAATCGCAGCACCATCAGGCTGCAGGATACGTCGGGTTCCCTGCCACCAATACTGAGCTTCACCTTGTAATTGATAAGTTCCAAATTCAATCCATTGCTCTTCAAGAACCTGCTGTACCTGTAACGCCCTTTCCATAGCCTGAATCCAATTATCTGCATCAGTGGGATTTGAGGTTCCCCTAAAAGTCGGAGGGAGAAATTTCAGAAATGTTGCAAGTGTCATAGGTCCGTCCTCATCATTATTGTTCCCATGATTACCCTGATTTATCTGATTACCCAGTGCCTCAGTTGTTGCCTGCATAGTTGTAGCCATATTTCCCAAGACAGCCATAAAGTCTACTGGATCAGTCCCTGTGGGGCAAGAGTAACGGTGCCTATCCTACCTCTACCTCGCCCGCGACCGCGTCCGTGAGTTGACATCTGGTCCCTATACACACCAAACAAGTGATATTAAGTTGATTAGTCTCAATATCGCAGGTCTAATGCTTTATGTTCCAAATGCATGCTCACAAACGTTTATGCCATATATATCAGTCAAATATCCTAATAGCACATAAACACATATACAGAGAATGCATAGAGGTACAATCAGTCCGTTTTTCAGGCTCTATAAGAACGAACTGCTCTAATACCATAATGTAACACCCTACCAAACTAAGTTTTACGCTTAAGTCATAAAACAGAGGTGATGACGACCTCTAAAATAAAATGTGTACATATAATAGCAGAAGAATTATAATATGCTAGGAGCCTTGAAGAATAGAGGAAATAAAAATCACAAAATAAAAGCGCAATGCTCAAGGAACGAGTTAATTTGCGTGCTAAGAAAACCATAGCTATTAAACATAAGATGACAGAAGTAGGAATAGAGTGTCAAAGATACAAAATAACAAGCTCCTAACTCAGCCTGCGAAGTCAAGACTGGCCGGAGAATATTTACACATATATACATACATATCCAAAACCCAAAAGTACATATACACAATCCTGCCTCTCCATTAACCTCTAGGAGGATAAAAAAGAATAAGTTATGTGGAGAGAAAGCTAATAAGTACATATATATACATCATTGTACAACAAAAAAACCCAGTAACCACTCCACTTCAAGAGTCCAGACGCCTAACGAGATGGCCCCCGACCTGCATCTGAAAAAAAACAACATAGTATCGAATGAGAACCAGAGGTTCTCAGTATGGTAAAGGTGCCACACACATAATATATAAGGTCCTAGGAATGCTAGAGGCAATCCTAGGACGCCAACACCCAGATTGTAGAGCTTAAAGTATTAAACAGAAGTCATAAAAGGTGGTTTTCTAAGAGTACCTAAATCTAACTTAGCTTAATCTTATATCTAAGTCTCATACTGCCATTCCTCCATACCTTCAACTCCATCATGCATTTCACAGACATTTAAATAGATAAAGGCAAGTACAGGAAGGTTACAAATACTGCAGGTAACAAATACACATTTAACATGGCAAGTACATTTAGGCACACCCAATTAAAGCACAAGCAAGTAATTCAAGTGATATGATTATGATGCATGCCTGTCCTATGGCTGATGAGGCTTATCTGTCGGTTATCCAGCCAACCTAACAAGTCTGAAAAAACATAGACTGTCCCCCGACGTGCATTTCCAAGAGTCTATGCATAGCTTCTTCTCAGATAATCAATATTGCTCAATGGGGGTTACATTCCCGAGAATTTATATAGTGCCCGGTCACACTTACGTCGTAGGGTCAACAGAGTATCGAGTTTTCTACCTGGTACACGTGGTGGTAAGCCACGACACTTTATCCAGGGAATCTCGTATCTCAGATCAATCATTTAAGCCCAAATTCATACATAATCTTTCATCAGAATATTCAGTCAAGTATCATATATGACTTATCCATAACATCTCATAATCAATTCATCATTTTTCAACTTTACTTCACCTTCAAGTTATTCTCATTTCTTAACTTCATCTAATTATTAAGTTTAACACTATTATTTATGACCAATGGAATGAAAATAGAGGTTTAGTAGTTTGAAATAGGTTTTAAAAACCTTAAAAATTATGTTTTCTGGAACAAGTGCCACGTGTACGCGTTGCTCACGCATACACATGGTATTGTAAAAACGCAGCTCGCGTACGCGTCCTTCGTCATCCGTACGCGTAGGTAAAATCTTTATGTCACGCGTACGCGTGGACATGTTTGTTTACCCCTTACACGCACGCATGGACTCGTTGCTTACGCATCGCCAAAAATCCACTCCACGCGTACACGTGGGCCGCGCATACGCGTGGGTGTACTTTCTTTAAAGAAAATAAAGCTGATGCAGAAACTAGCTTGTAGTAGCAGGAAAATCAAAACTGCCAAAACAGAACAAGTTATACCTCGCCGAAGTTTGGCCACAAACCAACTTTTTAGAAAAATTTGCAAAACCTCTTTCCTTATTCCAACAATTCTCATGCTCCCAACACATTCACCTGCACATTTTAACATCAACAAGTCCTATTTCCTCAACACCATATCCACCATAAACATCATACTTTACACCCACAATTATCACATATACATAAGCCAAAACCACCAACAACAATTGCATATATACAAGCCAAGTCTCACAATCAACCATAGTTTATGAATTACACATTTGTATCCTTAACTCATTGATTAACATTTCATTAATCCTTCAACTAATCAATCCCACATAAATCCATATTTAATAACAAAGCACTAAACCACAACATTCACATACGTTCCAACTTATCCTATGGTCATCTAGCCTAAATTTTCACAGAATCTTACATATTAAATGCAAGAAACCTAAATCATACCTTGGTCGATTTCCACGTAACGACTAAAGCTATTTATTCAAAATCAAGGCAGCCCCTCAAAATTCAACTAGTCAGCTTCCTCCAAGTTCCAGTATTCACAATTTCAAGCTCCAATTTTTTATTTGTAACCTTACCCAAGCTTCACATAAGCAAGAGTGAATATTTTCCTCAAGCTAATTGGATCCTAAAATATCAGAAATTAAAGAAATTCAACATTTCCACTCAAAATTCAAAAATTAGGGGAAAGAAGAGACTGAGGTGAAATAGCAAGTTACCTATGAAATTGTTCCGGTAGTAACATAGAGTTCAACGCGGTGAACGCGTGGCCGCAAACGGTGCGGCGATCGGAGCTCGGACGAAGAAGTTACGTGGATCGGAAAGTTGCCGTAAGGGTTTTGGGAGCTTTCGTTCTCCCTGGAGATTTCACGCTGCTCACAGGTGAAAATGAGGAAGAAAGGGCTTTCGGGCTCATTTAATGTGTTAGTCCGGTTGGACCGATAACCCGGTTCAGGTCCGGTTCAACCGGTTCGGCCCGTTCGGTCCAATTTTGGACCGTTTTCTTCAAAATTAGTGCCAAAATTATCATTTCGATGAGCTCTATACTAATTTGATATAATATTCATATTTCTAATCTTTCTTATTAAAAACTAATTTATTGACTAATTATCTACTAATTAATCGGGGTTTCCAGCAACGCCCGGGCTCATAATGACGACGACTAAGTGATGAGTCTGTGAAAGAAGAAGAGAAGAACTTAACAGACTCAGAGAGAGAGAGAAAGAGAGAGAGAGAGAGAGAGAGAGAGAGAGAGAGGGAATTTACCTAGAGAAAAGGGACTCGGCAAGAGAAAGGTGGCGACGGAATCAACAACGACAATAATAGGATAAGTATTGATGGCGATATGAGCTGTGAAGGAAGATGGCAGCTGTGAAGGGGTAGGCGACGATTGGTTCAGCAACAACGATGATGGGAGCTATGAGATTTTTTGTGAAGAAGGCGAGAAGAAGAAGACTCTGGATGAGGATGACTGTGTTTCTCTTGCATGGTTATAGAATATAGACTGAAACTATGAATCACTGAATCTGTGATGTGAGGCAAATCCTAATTTCTAAAAAGTATTTATATGTATATATCTGGGGTGGGTACACCCTAAACCTGACCATGCCCTGTCCTAAGCAAAATCTACTCCGACTCGAGTCAAGTTATTACCCTCTCCAACCGAGTATGGACAGGTCGGGTACCCGCGTATTCGGGTACTCCTGCAAAGTCTAACCACATATTGATACTCTATTTATTAAGGGTTTACTGCTAGCCAATGGATTGCTACACACACAATGAGAAGATTCTAACTCCTAATAGTTGTTTAAGCAAACGAGTGAGATAATCTCTCAACAAACTCAAATTGATTAATATTTTAATATTAAAATTCTAAGAGTTTGACTTTAATTATAACTTTGTAAAATATTTATAATAATAATTACTATATATATTTTATTTAATTTTTAATAAAATTTTTTATATAATTTTATGTGTTATCCCGTATAGGGTACGGGAACATACACTAGTAAGAGAAATAAAAAAGTAAAGTGCTCATCAATTAGGAAGTGGGAATTTGTTGAATCTCTTTCTGCAGCTTCAAAGTCGATGCCATTATCTCTTCCACACTAGTTAATACATTATCAAAGATGAACTTGTTCCTAACCTTCCATAAGGATCAACTCAAAATCACCATCATCATTCTCTAAGAGGAGCTATTGGGTTAGGTACGCAAGACTCACATTCCCAAGTTCCACTCAACATAGAAATCAGAGTCTTCGGTGCCCCTTCTAGTAGCTGGTAAGCCCATTTTTGACCAAATTTCTTTTGATTTTACACAATAGAAGATGCAATGATTGATTGTTTCTGGAAATTGTAGGCATCTTCGACAGGTAGGTTGAATCGATGGGATGCGATGATGAAGCTTTTGCAGCACTGGAAGCTTTTCATAGAAGCCCCTCTAGAGAAAAGTCTTAACCTTCGTTGGGATTTTTAGCTTTCACAGTTCTCGCCACAAATTTCGTTGTTTCATAATCTCTGGACAAAATTCAATGGGAGGATGCGATAACCCACAAGCCACACGGTACCCAATACTCACTTCATACAAACCACTTATATTAAGGGCCAAATAAATTTTATCTTCTCCACCCCCAATTGTTGTTGCTAGCACACGCTGACTAGTGCCCTAAAAAAAATACTTTTAATTAGAGTTCGATTCCACTGACAATTAGAAAGTATTAAGTCTTTGACCATCAATAGTGGTTGATTTTGTAGATTGGAAGTTTCAGATGAAGAAACAACATAAGGATCTGGAGGATCAAGCCAAGGATCGCTGAAGATTCAGATACTGGACCCATCACCAACTTGCCAAACCAGCCCCTTTTCAACAATCTTACGCCCTTTCAATATGCTACGCCACCCCACGAAGGTACTGTTCTGATCTCTGTATTTATTATAGAATTGTATCGAAAATATTTACCTTTGAGGTGTCTAGATAGGAGTGATTGTGGCTGAGAAACAACTTTTCAACATTGTTTTGCTAATAGCGCCAAATTCTGAGCCCCTAGGTCCTTAAAACATAGTCCACCTTCCAATTTTGGTCTTATCATAGTATCCCAACTAACCCATGTCATTTTTTGCTCTGTACCTTTTTGACCCACCAAAATTGGGAGAGTATGTTGTGAATCCCTAATTAAAGTGTCAAGAAGACAGAAACATGATAATGAATGAATTGGGATAGCCTCCCCAATAGATTTGATTAGAACATGCCTGCCTGCAGAGGAGAGGTTTTCTTTTCCACCCTTGAACTCGCTTCCTCACCATGTCCTTGATTTCTTCAAAGGTGGCCTTTTTTATTTTTGGACTTTAGATGGAAGACCCAAATATTTATCATGTGCACCAATATGAACAATTTTCAATTTCTGAGCCAGGAGTAATCGAGCAGCCAGAAGAGTATTATTACTAAAGAATAGAGCTGATTTATGAAAATTAACTTTTTGGCCACTTAACCCCTCGTATGATTGAAGAAGATTGAGAATATTTTCACAACTGTTCTCTTACGCTTTGCAAAAAAGGATTGAGTCATCCGCAAACAAAAAATGATTAACAATAGGACATCTTCAGTTGATCTGAATACTTTCAATGAGACCGTTTTGCTCTATCTTGTTTAGCAAAAAGGATAATCCTTCTGCACAAAAAAGAAAAAAGTAGGGAGATAGAGGGTCTTCTTGACAGATACCTCTATTTGGTTTAAAAAAACCAAAATGTTGATCTTCAACAACGACAGAGTAAGAAACTGTAGTCACCACCTCCTGTATCTGACCAATCCACCTAGATTCAAATCCCAACTTCTCCAAAATAAACCAAAGAAAATGCCACTCAACACGATCATAGGCTTTGTTCATATCCAATTTAACATCCATTTCACTCGATAGGCCCCTCTTCTTTGTCTTTAGATAGTGTATACATTTGTGAGCGACTACGACATTGTTTGAAATCAATCTACCCTTAATGAAGGCACTTTGATTAGGGCTGATCAGCGAAGTCATAAATTTCTATAGCCGATGGACTAGTACTTTAGAAATAATCTTATACACAACTGAGGAAAGACTGATGGGTATAACCTGTATCATATCCTTTGTATCAGGAATTTTATGAATGAGACAGATTTGTGTATAGTTGAAATTCTTTAGTAGTCTACCGTTGACAAAGAAACTGCGAACAACCTTAAAAACATCCCCCTACTAAACTCTAGTAGAATTAAAAGAATTTAGCCGTAAATCAAATAATTATTATAAAATAAGTATTTTATCAATGATAAAATAAATTAAAATTTGAACTTAACCGTAATAAATGCTCAAGTTCAAATTTTGATAAATCAAATTTTATTTTTTTTTATGAAAATAAATTATGCAATAAATTAAAAGATATTTACAGGAAAACATTATTAATGCTCAAAAATAAAAATAAGAACCTATTAATTATACTTATTGAATAACCCAAAATTATGAAGTTTAATATTCATCGTATGTACATTAAAGTAAAAAATAATCTATTCATAAATAAATAAAAATTATTATTAAAAATTGAATATACAAATAAAATAAAAATAAATTATAATTTGTAAAGGTTATCTCTAAATTTGTTATACAAATAGTAAAATTTATGTATGGTGATGTCAATAACAACAAACACGAATTATACAGTACAAATAAATATAAAAAAAGGTAGAAATAAAATCTTTAATTTATACTCAATCAATATAACAATAAATGAGAGTCTTATTATTTGTCGACTAAATATTGTATTGAATATTGGGCAGAATGAGATCACATTTTTATAAATATATTTATAGATTATTATATTAAACATAAACTAAAAAATTAAAAAACAAACACATTAAATAAAATAAAGAATCAACGAAAAAATATAACCTAAAAAATCACATAATTTTAAAAAGAACATGTGATAAATTATGATAAACCTATATATGAGCAGTATAAATAAAATAAATAAATAAAAATAAAATAAAATAAAAACAATTAAAAGAAGTAAAAGAAGATAGAAAAAATAATATATAAAGTAGATAAGAAATGTATTACAATAAAAAAATTAATATAATTAATGAATATAAAATATAAAAGAGAAAAATCAAAATACAATTTTATTATAAAATTTTCAAAAAAAATTATTTAAATAAAAACCTATTAATAATCAAATTTTATAAAAATATTATAAAAAATAAAAATGTCTCTAAATAAAATAATAGCATCTTTAAGAATTAATAATCATAATATATAAAAAAATTAATATAAAATAAAATCATAAAAAAATTAGTAGAATTAAGATTAAAAAAATTAAAAATTAAAAAAAATTATACCTAAAGCACAAAAGATAGAAAGAGGGGGAGGGAGAGAAAGCATATTCAAATTTCATATATATAGAAAACAACAATGTTTGCCAAACAATAACATTCCTATAAATCTGTGACTATGTCGCTCAATTTTATTCTAAAAAATTATGTTATTTATTTTATTATGTTGAAAGATATTTTTATATTTTTTTTAAATATTATTTTTTATAATATATTATAAATTGTGTTGAATTATAATGAATTGATTATTTTATGATTATTATATTAGGATTTTTTTGTTATTTTTTTTTAATTTTTAAAGAATATCCATAGATAACCATGGGAATCTACATTTCTTAAGGGGATAATTAAATAGAGACTTGCGATGAAGATGGAAGTGGGACGGAGACATCTATTCTTAATATATAAAAGTAGATACATGAGTTTACCCACATTATTTTTAAACTATTTTTCTTTTTTTACTAACGCCATGTTAGCAACATCACTTACTTGGCAAAATTTTAGAATCAACCACTCAATTTTTGTCAAATCATCTATTATTTCCAAATCAGCAAAAAAAATAAAACATACAAAAAAACAATACAATAATTACCAACGACAATAATTAGAAATTAATAGTGTCTAACCAAATTTGTAACTTACAAAGACATTAAATTCATATTCCTATATTTATTATATCTTACCGTTGTAAACAATACAACAAATTTATAACTCCAATAATTAATTTATTAATGGGGAGTACTAGTAAACAATGACCATTTTGAACAAGAACAACCACCAATCAAATAAAAATACACTATATTCTAATTTAATGCTACTAATTAAATTTAAGATTAATTTACTCTTTTAACACTATTTGAATCTTAAATTAATTTTACATTTTTAAAAGATCTTTTAAAAAATATTATTTATTTATTTTTTTAAATTTATCCACGTACCAATGTGGGCACTGGCAACAGCATACAAATATACTTTGATCTTTGGCTTCCATCTAGATTATAACCCTCTCAGTCAAAATATTTTTTGGGTTAAAAGTTTGATGACAGAGAATCGTGAATGAAACCAACCTCTTCTAGAATTTCTATTTCCAATTGAAATCTGCTCAAGAATCCTGACAATTAAACCAGTCGATTGATCACCATATTCAATGGACACTTAGCAGCTCAGACAAGTATGAAGTAAGCTCAGACAATTAAACCAGCCGATTGATCACCATATTTAATTCTATTGTGTTTCCACTCTCAATTCTCAAACGATAGTCTTTAGCTCAGTAAGGTGCCTTTCTTTCTCTCCTGCCTGTCTTGCTTCTTTTTCTGGGTCCGAAACTTCACTTGGACCAGGTTGATGAGATGGATTCGGATTGGGGTTTGCATTAAGTTGTTAGCTTTTTCTTTAACTAGAAGGAGAACCGCGCGATGCGCGGGGCGGTAAATTAATGATAGTATATAATAAATATTAAAAATTGTTATGTTTTGTAGAATTAAATTAAATGTGTAAACTAAAGTTAAATTTAAAAGGTATTTTATTTAAAATAATTTGTAGTACAAAAGATTTGGATATTAGAGTAGTATGTACAAAATGACATTTTTATTTGTTGGTTTGATTTTTGCATTTGTTTTAGTTGATGAACTTGATCTTTTTATGTGTTGCTCGTCCTCTTTTTTTTTATTGGTTGTGGTTAGAGTTGTTACTTTTTTCTTTCTGTGTAAGTTCTTGTGAAGGCATGTACTTTATGAATTATTGAGTTATATGTACTTTCTATTGTGTTGTTTGTTCCATCTTTGCAAGTATGTTCTTCTTCCGAAGATGTGTCTTAAATTTGTATAGTTTTCTCTCTCCTTAATCTCTTGATGGGTATGGGATGTTCGTCTGATGATATTAGTGTTGGCGAAGTTAGTTCCTATAATCAATGAATAATTTAAATTAGAAATAAAAATAATGTCTAAAATAACTAAAAATAAGTGATTTTTTTTAGTATTACCTGTTTTATTGTTGTAATGACTGTTGAAATTTAGTATTTTTGGTTGGAACAAATGTCTTGGTAACAAATGGGTGTTGAAATTTAGTGTTTTTAGTTAGAACAAATGTCTTGGTAACAGTGTATTGTTGAGAACTTTCTTTAAGATCAAAATCATTTACATTGACTTCAAATATAAGTGAGGTTGTACAAATTTTTCAATTGGGGTGGTGCTTCAATGTCATTATTTTTCTGGGCCATTAGATTTAAAGCAGTTGTACCCAACAATTTTTTTGCTTTGCCATCAAATAGTACAAAAGTTGTTGTACCACTTTGATTTGAAACTTTTAATTGAATTTTGAACCTAAAATAAGTATTGGGTTAGTAACTAATAATTTGATAGATGGGATTATGAAAAGTATATAGAGTTACCTTATTGTTGGATATTGTGGTGTTTGATTACATGTGCCACAAATGTAGTTATCTCATTTTTCATATGCTTTTTTGTACACTTTTCACATTCAACAGAGTTATCTCCATCGAGTAAGTTTGAGATGTTGTGTAGTTCAAAAATAAATTTATTGTACTAAATTTGATGTAATTTGAAGGAATAGTGATAAGAGACTTATATAAGTAATTCAAATAGTATGGAATTTGAATATTTGTAACGTAAAATTTATTATGATTAATAATATTATTATGACATTTGTAATATGAATGCTTATTACATTGAATGAGTTATTTATAGAAATTAATAAAAATAAGTATAGGTAACCAACAATATTTTTTAACAATGTGTGAACAATGTGAATTAATAGGGTTAAAAGAGTAAATTAATCTTAAATTTAATTAGTAGCATTAAATTAGGATGTAGTGTATTTTTATTTGATTGGTGGTTGTTCATGTTGTTCAAGATGGTCATTCTTTACCTAGCACTCCCCAATCCGTATACACTATAGCAAAGAAAAACAAATATCGTGCTTTTGTAAAACCAATCTTTTGAACTACCTATCATCACTGTTGATTATATTAACATTGTTTATAAACAATCTGATGAACTATGGTGTTCTACATAATTAGAACACTTTTAAGTTTTTCATCTTCCTTTTTAAACATAACATTATTAGTCTCGACACCAAGAGGTAAAATAGAACATGTACAATCAATATTCATCGTACATACTCAAAGCAATTAGTTGGAGACTCTTGTAAAATAGTACTCAATTAATCTTCTTAAAACACCTAAAGAATTTTATCATAATATTATGGTGTCAGTTAGAATATGACAAGACTTTACAAAAATCAGAATATGACAAGGGGAAATTTTTCCAGAGGAAGGATGGAAATAGCTAAGCTCTGAAAAAGAATCCACAACCTTCTATCTTTCAAGAAAATTGATGTTGTGTCCACTATATTTTCGTTTGTAACCGACATCCTGTATATTCTGCAATGATTTGCACTAATATTTTTTGAATCACACATCATCCACCAATCGGCCAAAGCAGTGCTCATTGGCAGTTAGTAAAATATTAATTTCAATCAACCATTCAATCAAATCGAATCAAAATAAAGAGGAGTAATCAATATACAGAAAAAGAACAATTAAATGAAGAAAAGGTGCCAATACCATTGGTCACAGCTGCGGTTCAAATTATAATTAGATGGAGGGTTTATGTCTTTTAAATAGATTTTTATTTTTGGATTTCTGTTATTTTTTTCTAACAAACGTCTATTTAATTAGACTTGGTCAAATTTTTTCAAGATACGGTTATAAAATTTAAAATTCAACTAAAGATATCATTCTAGACTTGATTCTAATTAATTTAAATCAAATTTCATCTTAATAGATTAGATATGATATGATATGATTGGATTTAAATCAATCAGAACATAATTAAGTCGTAGTTGCTTCCCTTAAATAAAGTTCCACTCCTCTTTCCCTTCTTGAATATTTTCATTCTTGGCTTTCAAACAAGTAAGTCATCGTTGATCTTGATCACAATGGCTACAATGTCTAATGATGTTATTAGAGATATTGTCTTGGTTACCTGCAAAAGCAATCCACAAACTCAAATCTTCTTCAAAACTCTTTTCAGAGCTTCCACAAACTCCATACTTTGTAGCAAAACAAGCAGAAAACTCATTGAAGAAAGATCGTCATTCATGCTTCTTCATTCAAAGAGATAACAATCTGAATCACAACGACCACGTCGAGTTGCATCCTTTGCCGGGAGAGGAACTTTCCTCCGACGTCCCTGAAAACATGCTAGGATTCATCGCGCGCTCGCGGCTCAAGATTCTAAGCTCAAGCAACGGTTTACTTCTTTGTCTTCATCGAACAGAATTGTTTATCATCAATCCAGCAACTTGTTACCTTTTATACATTTCCCTCCCCAACCACTTGCAACAGCGAGGGAATCTCCATAGTGTCTCCATGACACTGGAATGCGACTCTGATGATTACAGGTTGATTCTTTTTGACAATGAAGATTGAAGTTCACATTTTGATTGCCATGTTTATAGTCATAAACAAGGTGCTTGGAGCTTAAGGAAGAACCGTTTCTTTGCTGGATCTAGGAATTTGAAATTTGACATGCCTGTGATTTACAATGGCGCCATTCACTTCATCTCGCATTGCTACAGTTATCTTACTGAAGATAGCACTTATTTTAGGCCTTATATCATGTCTTATGAAATCAGGAACGGCGATGATGAAGATGAAAGCGTTGAAACCAAGTTTTTAAGGGTTCCTAAAGAAGCAAGAAGGGGTTCTCATGATGACAGTTGCCATATGAATATTTTCAAATGGGGAGAAGTTACTGGCTATCAAACTATTTGCTTAGCTAGATTGAGAAAGCGTGTGTTTACGGTTTGGATTCTAACAAACTATGAATCGAGTTCGCGGAAAAGGATCATGAAGGTGAGAGTAGATACATAAGTTTACCCACATTATTTTTAAGCTATTTCTCTTCTTTTACTAACGCCATGTCAGCAACATCGCTTACTTGGCAAAATTTTAGAATCAACCACTAAATTTTTGCCAAATCATCTATTATTTCCAAATCAGCAAAAAAAATATACAAAAAAACAATACAATAATTACCAAAGACAATAATTAGAAATTAATAGTGTCTAACCAAATTTGTAACTTACAAAGACATTAAATTCATATTCCTATTTTATTATACCTTACCATTGTAAATAATACAACAAATTTATAACTCCAATAATTAATTTATTAATGGGGAGTGCTAGGTAAACAATGACCATCTTGAACAACATGAACAACCACCAATCAAATAAAAATACACTATATCCTAATTTAATGCTACTAATTAAATTTAAGATTAATTTACTCTTTTAATCCTATTTGAATCTTAAATTAATTTTACATTTTTGAAAGATCTTTTAAAAAATATTATTTATTTATTTTTTTAAATTTATCCACGTACCAATGTGGGCACTGGCAGTAGCATACAAATATACTTTGATCTTTGGCTTCCATCTAGATTATAACCCTTTCAGTCAAAATGTTTTTTTGGGTTAAAAATTTGATGACAGAGAATCGTGAATGGAACCAACCTCTTCTAAAATCTCTGTTTCCAATTGAAATCTGCTCAAGAATCCTGACAATTAAACCAGCAGATTGATCAGACCATATTCAATGGACACTTAGCAGCTCAGACAAGTATGAAGTAGGTGCAGGATATAAAATTGCTTACGTATTTCACCATATTCAATTCTGTTGTGTTTCCACCCTCAATTCTCATACGATAGTCTTTAGCTCAGTAAGGTGCCTTTATCTCTCTCCTGCCTGCCTTGCTTCTTTTTCTAGGTCCAAAACTTCACTTGGACTAGGTTGATGAGATGGATTCGGATTGGGGTTTGCATTAAGTTGTTAGCTTTTTTTTTAACTAGAAGGAGACCCGCGCGATGCGCGGGGCGGTAAATTAGTGATAGTATATAATAAATATTAAAAATTATTATGTTTTGTAGAATTAAATTAAATGTGTAAACTAAAGTTAAATTTAAAAGGTATTTTATTTAAAATAATTTGTAGTACAAAATATTTGGATATTAGAGTTGTATGTACAAAATAACATTTTTATTTGGTAGTTTAATTTTTGCATTTATTTTAGTTGATGAACTTGGTCTTCTTATGTGGCGCTCGTCCTCTTTTTTTTTATTGGTTGTTGTCAGAGTTGTTACTTTTTTCTTTCTGTATAAGTTCTTGTGAAGGTATGTACTTTATGAATTATTGAGTTATATGTACTTTCTTTTGTGTTATTTGTTCCATCTTTGCAAGTATGTTCTTCTTCCAAAGATGTATCTTAAATTTGTATAATTTTCTTTCTCCTTAATCTCTTGATGGGTATGTGATCTTCGTCTGATGATATTAGTGTTGGCGAAGTTGGTTCCTATAATCAATGAATAAATTAAATTAGAAATAAAAATGATGTCTAAAATAACTAAAAATAAGTGATTTTTTTTAGTATTACCTGTTTTATTATTGTAATGAGTGTTGAAATTTAGTATTTTTGGTTGGAACAAATGTCTTTGTAACAAATGGGTGTTGAAATTTAGTGTTTTTGGTTGGAACAAATGTTTTGGTAACAGTGTATTGTTAAGAACTTTCTTTAAGATTAAAATCATTTACATTGACTTCAAATATAAGTGAGGTTGTACAAATTTTTCAATTGGGGTGGTGCTTCAATGTCATTATTTTTCTGGGCCATTAGATTTGAAGCAGTTGTACCCAACAATTTTCTTACTTCGTCATCAAATAGTACAAAAGTTGTTGTACCACTTTGATCTGAAACTTTTAATTGAATTTTGAACCTAAAATAAATATTGGGTTAGTAACTAATAATTTGATAGATGGGATTATGAAAAGTATATAGAGTTACCTTACTGTTGGATATTGTGGTGTTTGATTACATGTGCCACAAATGTAGTTATCTCCTTTTTCATATGTTTTTTTTCGTACACTTTTCACATTCAACATAGTTATCTCTATTGAGTAAGTTTGAGATGTTGTGTAGTTCAAAAATAAATTTATTATGCTAAATTTGATTTAATTTGAAGGAATAGTGATAAGAGACTTATATAAGTAATTCAAATAGTATGGAATTTGAATATTTGTAACGTAAAATTTATTATGATTAATAATATTATTATGACATTTGTAATATGGATGTTTATTACATTGAATGAGTTATTTATAGAAATTAATTAAAAAAAAGTATAGGTAACCAACAACATTTTTTAACAATGTGTGAACAATGTGAATTAATAGGGTTAAAAGAGTAAATTAATCTTAAATTTAATTAGTAGCATTAAATTATGATGTAGTGTATTTTTATTTGATTGGTGGTTGTTCATGTTATTCAAGATGGTCATTGTTTACCTAGCACTCCCCAATCCATATACACTACAGCAAAGAAAAACAAATATCGTACTTTTGTAAAACCAATCTTTTGAACTACCTATCATCACTGTTGATTATATCAACATTGTTTATAAACAATCTGATTAACTATTTGTATAAGCAAGGAGAATAATGTGGAAGAACTTTAAGGTTGACTGCAAAATTGCAAATTCTCTTGATGTGGTTCAGGCTCCATGAGAATTTTTATTTCTTGAATCATTGTTCGAGCATTTTAGTTAATTAAATAGATTTTGATACAGGTGCAGTAACAGGGCAGTTAAATGTCAACTTGTGAACTATTTGTAAACTATGGCATATATTCACAAGTTGACCTTTAACTGCACTGTTACTGCACCTATATCAAAATCTATTTAATTGACTAAAATGCTCGAACAATGATTCAAGAAAAAAATTCTCATGGAGCCTGAACCACATTAAGAGCATTTGCAATTTTGCGGTCAATCTTAAAATTCTTTCACATTATTCTCCTTGCTTATACAAAGAACTGTGCTCCTTCATTTCCTACTTGGGATGATAAAGATCATCTTGAGTTCTCCATATGATAAAGATCATCTTGAACTCCCCATAATAATAAGAGAAAATTATTATTATTATTATTATTATAAAAATTAAAATTGTTAATCGTACAATGGGATTAAATTCAACCATGGCAAAAAAAAATTTCAGAATCTAAATATATTTGATATTAAATAAAATTCAGAGTCTTGTTCATCCTCTAATTATGTAGACCAAATTAAGTAATTTAATGTGTCTAATTCTAACTTTTTCGGCTTGTCATGTTTCCTTAATTGAAGATAAGGACGCAAACTTTTGGCACCAATTCCACATGGACGAAGAGTATCTGAATAAGAAACAAAACGAACAAATCTAGAGTCACACCCATGGTCACAAATTTTCGAGAGCACCATATATTTCTCACTAGTTAAACCATATGTATAGACCTTCTTCTTCGTAGCAAAAACAAGATCACCATTTAAAACGGTAAAGCCTTTGATCACAGGATTCTATTCCACTAAACTCATTCCTTTCACTCTCACCTTCATGATCCTTCTCCACGAACTCGATTCATAGTTTGTTAGAATCCAAACCATAAACACACGCTTTCTCAATCTAACTAGGCAAATAGCTTGATAGCCAGCAACTTCTCCCCATTTTAAAATATTCACATGGCAACTGTCATCATGACAACCCCTTCTTGCTTCTTTAGGAACCCTTAAAAATTTGGTTTCAACGATTTTATCTTCATCATCGCCGTTCGTGATTTCATAAGACATGATATAAGGCCTAAAATAAGTGCTATCTTCAGTAAGATAACTGTAGCAATCCGAAATGAAGTGAATGATGCTATTGCAAATCACAAGCATGTCAAATTTTAAATTCCTAGATCCAGCAAAGAAACGGTTCTTCCTTAAACTCTAAGCACCTTGTTTATGACAATAAACATGGCAATCAAAATGTGAACCCCAATCTTCATTGTCAAAAAGAATCAACCTGTAATCATCAGAGTCACATTCCAGTGTCATGGAGACACTATGAAGATTCCCTCCCTGCTGCAAGTAGTTGGGGAGGGGAATGTGTAAAAGGTAACAAGTTGTTGGATTGATGATAAACAATTCTGTTCGATGAAGACAAAGAAGTAAACCGTTGCTTGAGCTTAGAATCTTGAGCCGCGAGCGCGCGATAAATCCTAGCATGTTTTCAGGGACACCGGAGGAAAGTTTCTCTCCCGACAAAGGATGCAACTCGACGTGGTCGTTGTGATTCAGATTATTATCTCTTTGAATAAAGAAGCATGAAGGACGATCTTTCTTCAATGAGTTTACTGCTTGTTTTGCTATAAAGTATGGAGTTTGTGGAAGCTCTAAAAAGAGTTTTGAAGAAGATTTGAGTTTGTGGATTGCTTTTGCAGGTAACCAAGACAATATCTCTAATAACATCATTAGACATTGTAGCCATTGTGATCAAGATCAACGATGACTTACTTGTTTGAAAGCCAAGAATGAAAATATTCAAGAAGGGAAAGAGGAGTGGAACTTTATTTAAGGGAAGCAACTACGACTTAATTATGTTCTGATTGATTTAAATCCAATCATATCATATCATATCTAATCTATTAAGATGAAATTTGATTTAAATTAATTAAAATCAAGTCTATAATGATATCTTTAGTTGAATTTTAAATTTTATAACCGTATCTTGAAAAAATTTGACCAAATCTAATTAAATAGACGTCTGTTAGAAAAAAATAACAGAAATCCAAAAATAAGAATCTATTTAAAAGACATAAACCCTCCATCTAATTATAATTTGAACCGCAGCTGTGACCAATGGTATTGGCACATTTTCTTCATTTAATTGTTCTTTTTCTGTATATTGATTATTCCTCTTTATTTTGATTCGATTTGATTGAATAGTTGATTGGAATTAATATTTTACTAACTGCCAATGAACACTGCATTAGCCGATTGGTGGATGATGTGCGATTCAAACAACATTAGTGCAAATCATTGCAGAATATACAGGATGTCAGTTACAAACGAAAATATGGTGGACACAACATCAATTTTCTTGAAAGATACAAGGTTGTGGATTCTTTTTCAGAGCTTGGCTATTTTCATCCTTCCTCTAGAAAAATTTTTTCTTTGTCATATTCTGATTTTTGTAAAGTCTTGTCATATTTTAAATGACACCATAATATTATGATAAAATTCTTTAGGTGTTTTAAGAAGATTAATTGAGTACTATTTTACAAGAGTCTCCAACTAATTGCTTTGAGTATGTACAATGAATATTGATTGTACATGTTCTATTTTACCTTTTGGTGTCGAGACTAATAATGTTATGTTTAAAAAGAAAGATGAAAAACTTAAAAGTGTTCTAATTATGTAGAACACCATAGTTAATCAGATTGTTTATAAACAATGTTGATAAAATCAACAGTGATGATAGTTAGTTCAAAAAATTGGTTTTACAAAAGTACGATATTTGTTTTTCTTTGCTGTAGTGTATACGGATTGGGAAGTGCTAGGTAAACAATGATCATCTTGAATAATATGAACAACCACCAATCAAATAAAAATACACTACATCCTAATTTAATGCTACTAATTAAATTTAAGATTAATTTACTCTTTTAACCCTATTAATTCACATTGTTTACACATTATTAAAAAATGTTGTTGGTTACCTATACTTTTTTTTTATTAATTTCTATAAATAACTCATTCAATATAATAAAAATCCATATTACAAATGTCATAATAATATTATTAATCATAATAAATTTTACGTTACAAATATTCAAATTCCATACTATTTGAATTACTTATATAAGTCTCTTATCACTATTCCTTCAAATTACATCAAATTTAGCACAATAAATTTATTTTCGAACTACACAACATCTCAAACTTACTCAATGGAGATAACATGTTGAATGTGAAAAGTGTACGAAAAAAATATTTGAAAAAGGAGATAACTACATTTGTGGCATATGTGATCAAACACCACAATATCCAACATTAAGGTAACTCTATATACTTTTCATAATCCCATCTATCAAATTATTAGTTACTAACCCAATACTTATTTTAGGTTCAAAATTCAATTAAAAGTTTCAGATCAAAGTGGTATAACAACTTTTGTACTATTTGATGGCGAAGCAAAAAAATTGTTAGGTACAACTGCTTCAAATCTAATGGCTCAGAAAAATAATGACATTGAAGCACCACCCCAATTGAAAAATTTGTACAACCTCACTTATATTTGAAGTCAATGTAAATGATTTTAATCTTAAAGAAAGTTCTCAACAATACACTGTTACCAAGACATTTGTTCCAACCAAAAACACTAAATTTTAACATCCATTTGTTACCAAGACATTTGTTCCAACCAAAAACACTAAATTTCAACACTCATTACAACAATAAAACAGGTAATACTAAAAAAAATCACTGCTTTTAGTTATTTTAGACATCATTGTTATTTCTAATTTAAATTATTCATTGATTATAGGAACCAACTTCGCCAACACTAATATCATCAGACGAAGATCATATACCCATCAAGAAATTAAGGCGAAAGAAAACTATACAAATTTAAGACACATCTTCGAAAGAAGTACATACTTACAAAGATGGAACAAACAACGCAATAGAAAGTACATATAACTCAATAATTCATAAAGTACATGCCTTCACAAGAACTTACACAGAAAGAAAAAAGTAACAACTCTAACAACAACCAATAAAAAAAAAAGAGGATGAGCACCACATAAAAAGACCAAGTTCATCAACTAAAACAAATGCAAAAATCAAACCACCAAATAAAAATGTCATTTTGTACATACAACTCTAATATCCAAATCTTTTGTACTATAAATTATTTTAAATAAAATACCTTTTAAATTTAACTTTAGTTTACACATTTAATTTAATTCTACAAAACATAACAATTTTTTAATATTTATTATATACTATCATTAATTTACCGTCCCGCGCATCGCGCGGGTCTCCTTCTAGTTTTTTTTTTAAATGGGGGTGAGAAATGGAAAAGGAAGTCCGACGCACTCACATAAATATTTATTACCATCTCTAACTAACAACAAAAATTTAATTTGAGTCTATTTGAGATGCATGAGACACGTGGACTTTATCTGCATTAGGTTCTAAGATAATGAACCTAATTTGAATTTAGAATCCTAATAACAATGGACTTAAGTTGATCTTGCTCACTTGAATTAATGTTTTGAGTCATTATTATAATAAATATTATATTATTAAATATTATTACATTTAGTATATAGATAAGTTAGATATATATACTTACAAAAAATTTTTTAATCAAACTAAAAAAATTCTAATTATCTTTATTTTTTCTCTCTTTTAGTTTTAATGAAAAGGTGAATAATAATAATTATTATTCACATAATTCAAATAGATCATCCTAATATATACATAACACTATATATACCAAGAATTATTATATATAATAAATTATTTTAAATTTTGTCTCACTAATCATAATTAATTTTAAAATAAAAAATTACTTGATACATTATATTATAATAAGATAGGGTAGTCATTCATTTTATTTTTAATGGCAATTATTACCAAATAAAATAGTATAAAAATAGAGAAAAATATATTTATGAATATAGAAATAATAATTTATTTTTTAATAAAATAAATTATATATTAAATTGAATAACAAAAGTTATTTTTTCACACAAATTAGTACTCAACGATGGTATTGTGGTAATATTACCAAGGAATATTAATCAATCTGATAGCTTTTGTAATGATATAAGTCTATAAGTTTGGAAACTTGAAAATCATGTCATAAAATATGAAATTTTAACCGATAACAACGTTGATCATATTATTTTGATTTCATAAATGAATATGATATAAATAAATAAAGCTGTCACAGTTAAATTTTAACAAAAATAAACCTCCCTAAGTATTGCTATCAATGAAAAGTGTTCTGCTTTTAAAACAAATATTTTTTTTACTGTATTTTCCAACTCGACAGGCTAAGAACTAATCCTCCATGGATTAAAGCTCCATTTATTAAAAGTCTGTCACTAACTAATGAATTGTTACCTACACAAAGCGAAATTCAAAATCCTAATACTTATTTAAATGAACAAGTGAAATAATCATTCAACTAATTCAAATTAGTTAAGATAAATATTAATTATTTTTAATATTTTTTATGTTAAAAATATTAAATTTTGATTTTAATTATAATTTTGTAAAATATTTATAATAATTATTATATATATTTTTTGTTTAATTTTTTTAATAAAAAACTTCATATGTTTTTATTAATTATTCTGTGGAGTCCACGGAACATACACTAGTTTTTTTAAAAAGAAAAGAAAAGAAAAAAGAAAAAAAGCTGCTTGAGCTGTAAGGTAGACATTTTCTTTCATGGAAACTACTGTTCCCATGTGGTTGCTATCAATAAGTAGAACCTGAAATTAAGGATTCGAAAATGAATTGAAAAAAAGCTAAGAGAGGATTGGAGCCGAATAAATAAAGCAACCAATATTTAAATCGCTCGCTTTTTACACAATTTATCGGATGGAATTAAGTGTAGAAGCAAATGCAACTTGAACAAACAATTCAATCACGCACATATGATTATATGAAGATGCTTTGAACTTAAAAGGGATCTTATTTTTCTAAAAAAATGGGGGATATATTAAATGTCTGTGTTTTCCATAATTTTTTATTTAAATATTATTAAATTAAAATATATTCTTAAAACACTGATTGATAAAACCTTTTAATTTATAAAACAAATTATGCTGGCATTATTTGAGATTTGGTATAAAACTCAAATCAAATTCTTATATATGTATGTGTTCATATAATGTTGACCTCCTCTAAAGATCAATATTATGTCTAATAGAATATTTAGTTTTTCTTTGTTATCAATGAATAAAGATTTTAATTAGAGAAAGAAACGAAAGTCGAATATAAAATCTCAAATTTAAATGAAATGGTAAGAAATACCTATTTAAATGTGAGGTCAATTAGAAAATAAAAGTATTTAGTATTATAGCTTAGTAAAGAATATAGAGATAGCATAAAATAAATTATTATCTAAATATAATTTAAAAATGTGTAATTTTAGATGATGTCATTAAATTTTTTAAAATTTTATTACGTATTATGTCTACATTAAAACTGTTTAGAGGTAAATCTTTTCTTATTACTTTATATATAATTTTCTTAAATTTTTCTCTACCTTTTGTCTATCTTTTATGTTATTCACTCTCTTAATTGAATATTTTTTTCAATTTTTTTTTTACATATTTAAATCATTTGAGATGATTTTCTATCATTTTTTTTAACAATAAGTGTTAATTTGACTTTCTCTTTTATATTTTTGTTCTTTAATTATTTTATTTATATGTGTGTAATTACTCATTTATTTTAATATCTCTACCGTATTTAATTTATGTTCATATTCACTTTTTATCTTTTTACCGTTCAATAATCTATTACATATAATGTAACTGGTTTAATTGTTATGCAATAAAATTTACTTTAAGATAATAGTGGTGCAAGCCACATATTTATGTATAATAATTATGTATTACTCAATAAAATTAGGAAGATAATATTGTTTGTATTAATTTTTTATACACATTCTTTGTACACATTTTTTTATGATCAAAAAATAATTTTTTATCTTTTTACATTTTTTTATCAATCACTTTTAAGTTAAAAGTAATTTAAAAATAATATATATATATTGCATATTCTGTAAATCTTATATATTATGACTTATGAATAATGTATAGAGGCACTTGTGGTTTGCTCCATTGCTAACATACAGCTGGAACGTAACCTTTCTTTATACGGAAGTACCTTAGAATAAGCATTTGTGTCCTTAGTTTTGGTGATCAAATCAGCTACCAAACATTCAATGAGGTCCCCTCAAGTGTTTTCAAAGTTTTCTAATACGATTTTACAACTCATTATTGAACAATTTTTTTAGGACAATTACCTATAATAATATACCACATCCATCAAAACTAACAAATATAAAGTATACATTTTATCCGTAACGGTTGCAATTTTTTTAAATATTTTTAATACTTAATTATATTTAATTTTATCTCTAATATTTTTATTTGTATCAAAATTAATAAAATGCTAGGGACAAAATTAAAAATTTTTAAAAATAATTTTGACACAAATTAAAAACGTTAAAGACAAAATTAAATGAATTAAAAATGTTAGAGATAAAATTAAATAAAATAAAATGTTGTGGATATTTTAAAAAATTACAAATATTAAGGACAAAAAATATACTTTATTCTTAAAAAATAAAAAAAAATAATATAATATTTTTTTAAAATATTATTTATTATTATATATAATTTATAAAAAATATATTTTACTATTTCTATTATTTAAATGGAATATTCTTTAATTAGAATGTAAGAATTTATTATATTGACTAATTTATATTTATTATTATTACAAGTATTTAGTTTAGAGCTTAATTTTATTGTATTTACAATATAAAACGTTTTACACAATTATTCAATTATATTGATTCTTTTAAATGATTATTCACATAGTTAATGTAAAGCGTTATGTAATCAGCTGATACATGTATAAAATGACTTTAGACTAATACAACAACAACAAAATCTTGTCCCACTAGGTGGGATCGGCTATATGAATCAAACTACACCATTAAACTCTGTCATGTATCATGTCTACAAAGAGACCATTTACATGTAAATCTCATTTGACTACCTCATGGATGGTCTTCTTAGATCTTCCTCTGTCTTTCACCCCTTGTCCATCTTCCATTTCATCCACCCTCCCGATTGAGTGTTCTGTCAGTCTTCTTCTCACATGTCCAAACCAAAATCTTTTCCACAATGGGTGCTACTCCAACTCTCTCCCGTATATCTTCGTTCCTTATTTTATCCAATCGCGTATGACCACTCATCCATCTCAACATTTTCATCTCTGCCACACTTACCTTATGTTCGTGCTCCTCTTTGGCCGCCCAACACTCCGTACCATAAAACATAGCCGGTCTTATAGCAATGCAATAGAATTTACCTTTAAGTTTTAAAGGCACTTTTTTTGTCAAAACCAGATGCACTCCGCCATTTTGACCAACCTGCTTGGATCCTATGATTTACATCATGTTCAATCTCTCTATTATCTTGCATGATACACCCAAGATACTTAAAACTTTTAATTTTTCGTAGGATGTTTTCTCCAATATTCACCTCTATATTAGAGTTTTCCCTTCTCAAACCGAACTTACATTCCATATATTCCGTCTTACTACGACTTATGCGGAGACCATACACTTCTAGAGCTTCTCTCCATAAGTCCAACTTCTTATTTAGGTCTTCCATTGACTCTCCCATAAAGACGATATCATCGGCAAAAAGTATGCACCATGGCACAGGCTCTTGGATGTACTCTGTGAGTAATTCCAAGACTAATGTGAAAAGATATAGACTTAAGGATAATCCCTAGTGTAATCCTAAACCAATAGAAAATTCCTTTATTACACCACCTTGAGTCTTCACACTAGTTGTGGCCCCATCATACATGTCTTTAATTGCACAAATATATGCGATCCTTACTCTCTTCTTTTCTAAAACCTTCCATAATACCTCCCTTGACACCCTATCATACGCTTTTTCCAAATCAATAAACATCATATGTAGATCCCTTTTATTACTACGATACCTCTCCATCATCTTTCTTAACAGGTATATCGCTTCGGTGGTGGATCTGTTTGGCATAAATTCAACTTGGTTCTCTGTTACTTGTGTCTCTTTTCTCAACCTCCGTTCTATCACCCTTTCCCATAACTTTATGGTATAACTCATGAGCTTGATCTCTCCATAGTTTCCGCAACTTTGTATATCTCACTTATTCTTGTAGATAGGTACCAATGTGCTCTTTCTCCACTTATCAGACATCTTTTTTTTACCTTAAAATTTCATTAAAAGCTTGGTTAACCAATTGATGCCTTTTTCTCCAAGACCCTTCCAAACATCAATCGGGATATTATCAGGTCCTACTGCCCTGTCATTTTTTATCTGTTTTAGAGCCTCTTTTAACTCGAAGTCGCGAATCCTTCGATAGTAGTCAAAGTTTTAATCTTCTTCCCTAGTGCATAACCGACCAAGACTCGGAAGAGTCTTATGTCCTTCATTAAATAACTTGTAGAAGTAGCTCTTCCACCTTTCATTAATCTTATCTTCTTGAGCCAACACATCTCCATCCTTATCCTTTATGCACTTAACTTGATCCAAATCTCTCGTTCTTCTTTCACGGCTCTTTGCGATTCTATATATACCTTTTTCTCCTTCTTTCGCGTCCAAAGACTGGTAGAGACCCTCATATGCTCCTGTTCTTACTTTACTTAGCTTACAACCACCTTTGTCTCTTTCTTAGCCGTCTTATATTTTTTTCCAATTATCTGCATTGCGGTATAAAGACTACTATTTAAAGCACTCCCTTTTTGTTTTTATCTTTTCTTGTACAGTCGCATTTCACCACCAGGACTCATTGTCTCTTGGTCTTATCCCTTTAGATTCACCAAAACTTTCTTTTACTGTTCTTCTAATAACTTCTTCCATCTCCCTCCATATCTCTTTTGCGCTTCCATTCCCATCCCACTTTGCCTCTTCTCCTACCCGTCTTAGGAAGCTTTTTTGTTCCTCACCTTTCATCCACCACCACATCGTCCCTGGGTTCTTCGTATGATGTCCTTTCCTCAACTTTTTCTCAATACAAAAATCTATGACGAGCATCCTATGTTGTGTTGTTAAACTCTCTCCCGTAATATTTTTACAACTAATGCAAAATTTTCAATCGACTCTCCTCAACAAGAAGAAGTCGATTTGAAAGCTTGTCATGCCACTCTTGTAGGTTATAAGATGTCGTCTCTCTTTTTAAAACATGTATTTGCGATGAGAAGGTCAAAGGTTGAGGAAAAGTCCAAAATAGTTTTACCCTCGGCATTGATCACCATGAAACCATGACCTCCGTCAATACTTCCATACCCAGTCACTTCTCTTCCAACATGGCCATTTAAATCTCCTCCTAAGAAAATCTTATATTCCGAAGGTATGTCTTGACCAAACTCTCAAGATCCTCCCGAAACCTTATCTTGTGTTGTTCGTCCGAATCCACTTGCAGTGCATAGGCGCTAATCAGATAAAAAGCACCTCCCTCCACCACAAGTTTGATAGAGATGATCCAATCTCCCACCCTCCTGACATCCACTATATCCTTCTTCCACTGCTTATCCACAATAATACCAACCCCATTTCTATTCTTCACTTTTTTCTGTATACCAAAGTTTGAATCCAGAAGTATCCAACTCCCTAGCCTTCGCACCAACCCATTTTGTTTCTTGTAGGTACATAATGTTAATCTTCCTCCTTGTCATGGTGTCCACCACCTCCATGGATTTTTCTGTTAGAGTGCCTATATTCCATGTCCCAAATCTCAACTTTCTGTTACTCCAACCTTTACCTTTTACTTTATGAACTAGCTTATTTACCTTCGTCCGTTCACAAAAATGTGGGAATCCTTACTCATTTAATATTACATCCGGGTACCACTGCAGCGGCTCTTGCTCATTTGACACTGTACTTGAGCCATACAGCGCGTTGCTTCCGGACAACGACCTAGTTTTAGCGCAATAATGTTTTTAATTCATGTCATGAAGATTCGACTAAGTTTTTATGTTGGTTGTCGAAGACCTAACACAACCTTTCTCCTTTATCCGGGTTTAGAACCGACTATGTACTACAAATATAACATAGGCGGAGTTATGACTTTAGACTAATAGTATATCAAAATTAAATTCGTTAAAATAAATTAATAAACATGTTAGTACTATATATATAGGGATTAGTGTTTAAAATTTGAGGATATATAAAATCTCTGTATTGAAATACTTTATTCAAATATTGATAATATCATCCCTTCCAACTAACCCCATTTAAACAATGATTGAAAAGTTTGAGAGAGGGCATACATATAAAAACCAACCTCTTCAAAATTTTAGGCATCTATTATTAATAAATGGGATTTTTAATTACAAAAAGATACATCTGAATATATTTAAAAATCAACCACGTTATAAGAAGATTAAAAATCAACTATCAATAAGTTATTTTATAAGAATGCATATTTAATATTTATAAAAAAAATTGATTATTCTGTTATAATAAATGTAATTATTCTAATAATTAATTTAATAACTGTTGTTTTATATTCATAGAATTTTTTTTTAGACACAACTGGGTTGAGGGTAAACAAACCCCTATCTTAATATTAGCACTTATTTTCCCTTTTTTTTGTTGTTGTTATTATGAGAATTGTGTGTAACCAAAATAATGAAAATTATATAGAATGTGTGCTGTTTATGATGGAATATTATCAAGCAATAGTTTGTTTTTTTAATGTCATTTTAAAATAATTATATTTTAAATTATTTTTATTATTTATGATGGAATGTAGTGTGTAGATTTGTAGTATTATAATCCATGAAATTAAAAATGGTCCAATCTATTAGGGAAAAAAAGTTAGTCAACATTCATACATCTTGGACCTTTAAGTATAGCATATCATAAAATTAGAAATTTGAAATCGTATCAGATGAATCTATGTTAGTATTCTATTAATAATGTCAAAGTGAAATTAGTTAGACGAACCAATTTAATTCGTTCTAAAATTTAAAAGATCTAATTGATTATTTTACAATTTAAAAATGGAATTAATTAGCGGATAAAAACTAAAAGTTAACTAAATTAAATTTCATCTTACTTGCTATCACTATCACCATAATATATGTACGATAGTTTAACGTTAGGGAGTTACTTAGATAAAAACGTTTAAATTATTTTTTTTTAAAATATTTTTAACAATTAAAATTTAATATATGTAATCAATTAAACTATATTATTTATGTTATAATTAGATTGGATAAACCGATTTAACAAAAAAATCGATGAACCAAATTTTAAACCGATCTAAATTAATATTTTTTTATAAAAATTAACTACAATACTTTATTATAAAAAATAATTAAAATATATATATATATATATATATATTGAATCTTAATCTTATGACAGCACATAAAAAAGAGAAGGGTTATGATTTAGAGTTCTCAAAATTAATATATATATATATATATATATAATAAAAATATTTTGTCATTTTTTATAATAAGAATATTATAATCATTTTTTATAAAAAAAAATATTAATTTAGACTGATTCAAAATTTAATTCATTAATTTTTTGGCCAAATTAATTTATCTGATCTAATTTTAACAAAAATAATACGATTTAATTAATTATATATATTAAATTTTAATTATTAAAAAATATCTTTAAAAAAAGACATTTTAAACGTCTTTATCTAAATAATTACTTAACATTATTAACTCATTACCGTGAAACTAATTACAAGGGAAAAAAAAAGTGACTCACCAAACAAATTGGTGTACCTTTTGTGAATTTGGATCTGTGATAGATGCACTAAACGTGCGGCACTTATTTGAATACGTATAATTTTTAATATAAGAGTACATTATTATTGAGGGACAAAAACAAATTATGTTATCCTAGAGTCTGCTAGTACAAGCCATCAAGGTTCTTAATCTAATTATGAACCTTCCATTGCTAATCCAAAAGGAAGGGTTGTAGGGGAACATTGTGTATACTAAATTCAACTAGGCTGAGAGGTGGCACTACCCCTAAACACAAGCCTCCTATATAATGGAGTTCTTTTTTAAGGCTAATAATTATATATGTATTGAAATGAAGCTTCCTTCTTTTGTTCCAATGACTAATAATAATAATAATATAATGAATTTTCCGGTCTTTGAAAAAGGACATAGCCAAAGGGGTCCCTTAGCTTATATGTATATTTTCTGTTCAATGTTTTGGACATGCCATGTTTGAGCCACTGCATTTTCTTGTATTAATAATTCTTCCAACACGGTTGTGTCCTAGCTGTACATGAAATTAGATAGAACACATCAACCACGATAGTTCAACATACACATTGAAACATTTAATTAATTAGAGATGTGATATGTGTATTAACTCTTATTTAATTTTTTATATATGTTGAGTCTATACCATTTTGTATTATCAAACAGTGTTATTCTGATCATTCATATAAAATAAGTTTTATATTCTATCTAATGATGTAAAAGTATTTGTTGTTTTAGATTACATAAGACAAAATTAAATAAATGTGCATTTTGCATTTTAATTCGAGTTTAAATTGCAATATACATCATGTGTTAAAAACAATTTTTATTTTAATATTAGTATCTAATTAGATATCAATATAATAAAAAAAACTTTTGGAGACCAATAAATTTTAATATTTTTTGTCATCATTTGACTAACACAAATACTAAATTGTCTTTAATAAATAAATTTTACTAATTTATGTGTATAAAATTAATTTATATATAAAAAACTATATATTTATTATGTACAAAATTTTTATAAATATGAGTACAGATTATTATTAGCCAAACATATTAATATATACTAGTAATGTAACATTACTCTACAAAAAATATTTACATCACATAAACAATGTAAAGGCAGAGGAACTTGAATCTTTCTTATAGAAATTAGAAGGGACTACATCACTTGTTACCCACTAGGGACTTATGACCTGTTTAAAAACTTTTAGTAGTATAGAATTGAATTGAATTTGGTATTTGAAATGAATCAGTCAAATTGTAAAATTAAATTAAATTTTAATATTTGAAATATTTATCAAATGAATTAAATTTTTATAATAGACAACTTTATCTTTTATTAATATAATACTATATTTAAATAATAAATATATTTATTTATTAAATTATATGAAATAATTAAAAAAATTGTATTTTTTAACTAAATATTTTTCAACTAAAATTTATTCACCTTAAAATTAGATTAATTTAAAAATATTAAATTTTAAACATTATTATTAATTAAAAAATAAATAATTTTTCATGTTAATTCCAATGACAAACTAACAACAAAACATAAACATAAACTAATAAAAAACAACTTGTTGAATAGTAAATGGCATAGCAAGTAAATTAAAAAAAAAAGCTAGTTATTAAAGATAAAGTATAACTACTAATTCATGTTATTAGAATAGAATAAAATTATGCCAATTTTTGTTGGTTGTCATGATTGACACAATTTCATTTAAAATATGCAGACATATAGACAAATATTTGGTATTATTAATCTAAGTTAAACACATAAAATGTATATGTGTAGATATTTTTTTAGATCTATATAGTAGGTCTTTCAAAAAAAAATTATATATTATATTATAAGTGAGTTGAAGGAAAAAAAAAATAAGAGAATGAAAGTGGTGAAAGAAAAGAGAGTCAATATTAAAATATGAAAGGCATTGAAAAAAAAATAAGTAAACAAAAGTTAAAAAAATAATTAAATTATAAAAATATTTTAAATATTTTAAATTTTAAGTGAAATCTCAATTAAATGAAATTTCAAATCGAACTTTCTATTTTTCAAGGGATTTTCAAACACCCTGTAAGACTTCCTATCTTCCACCACAATATATAATGTAAAACAATTTACAATTTAAAAAAACTAAGATATCAATAATTTTAGTAAAAAAAATTGAAAAATTAATTAGTATACTAACTCAAATATAAAAGAAAATATTGATTACTTAATATTTTTTAAAAAAATTTACAATAGATGTACTTAACAATTAAGTTAGTTTATTTTCCCCTTAAAAGCTCATTAATTATTTAAAACGATATGAATTCATGTATTTGAAAGTTGAAACGGATAGTAATGGAATGCAGAGGAGGAGCGTCTGTTTGGTCCATTTTGAAAGCAACACCACCTAATTGACTTACTTGCATGAATCATATGCCTTTTGCAGCACTTAATCATCATCATTCATAATAAACTATAAACAAAATTAATAACACCAACCACTATATAAACCTCTTCTATTCATTCACCTTTCATTCTCTCTCACTCACACACGGGGTTTTCTTTTCTTGCTGCGAGGTCTAAACTAATCTAGTCCTCGCAGAAACAAAGAAAACCCTCGAATACCATTCTCAAGAACCCTTTTTTTCCTTTGTTTCAAACAATGGAAGTACATTCTTCTTCTGTTGTAACCAAAAGGTTATGGAACGTGTTGAGGATCACGTTCTTCATGATAAGGAAGGGATTCGTTTCGAAGAGGAAGATGATGATGGACATGAATCTGATGATGAAGAAAGGGAAACTCCTCAGAAAATCTCTCGCAAATTTCATGTCATTCCATCACCATCATCATCATAAGAACATGATGGCGCGTGTTGTCACGCATGATCACTATGAATTCTCATGTAACAATAGTCCAAACCCCGTGCCAAAGCGCAACAAGCACCATTTCAATTTTCTATGTATCCATGCCCCTAATGTTCTTGAGGATCATGATTTTGAAGAAGGTAATAGTAATCATAATATTAATGCTGTGGTTTTGATCCCTAAGACTCCAGAATACGCATTCAATTTTAGGTTAGATAATATCAACGGTTCTGATTTCGCACCGGGCGAGAGGAAAAGCCCTCTTCTGTCATCGTCGCCGTTGATCTCTACTGTGAGGATATCCAATTACTCTGCTTTGGACTATGATGAGAATGAAGAAATTGGAAATGGTAGTGGTGGAGTTATCGACGATGAAGCTGAGGATTTCATTAGAAGGTTCTATGAACAGTTAAGATCTCAAAGCCGCATGCAGTTACTGCATTACCAAGATAATAATGTGTAAACAGAACAATGTTGATCATCAATTATAGCTAGATCTTGCTGATGAGAAATTGGTTACTGGGAATATATGTTTGTCTAAATTATTATGAATTTTTGTTTTATTTGTTATGAATTGTGATGTTCTTTATCATTGAATATTTTGTTCTGTTTTTGCTTTTTGTAATATAAAATTCAATCTTTATATACTTCAAATTTCTATATACATATGGTACGATATTTGTGTAATAATAAAGGATATTCAGAAACGAACGTTGTACTATAGAACCTTTAATTTCCCTTTCTGCTAAAATCAGCTATGGGCTTTACATCATTGTGGTTGTGACTTGTGATGGTGGTGGACCTTTAGATTTAACTTTTCTTATGTTTATGCCTTCTTTTCTTATTTAGTACATATAATAATTCAATGTTTTGTCTTTTGAGACCCCACCCACCAGGCACCAGCCAGCACCTACATTATTTGTCAAATGCCATTGGCAATTTTACATGTTTACAAAGTTTACAACCATAATATAAGTCTTAATTAACTCTTATTCATATGATATATAATGTTATTCAAAGTTCAAATAGTTACTCAATTGATGATCTGTATGAACATGTAGAATATGCTAAAAAGGAAGTGAAAGGCTGAAAGCTACCTAGCTAGCTTGATATTTCATAGCAGTTTTATATATTGCATTGCTGTTTGAATTCACGTTTGAACGCTCATCAACATATCAATTAATTACATTATACTAAAGAATTGAAGATCATATTAGTTTGTTCACGGGGTGGAATTGAAGCTGTAATTAATGTTACTTTATTCTGTACACCCATATGCTCACTTGTTGATTGAACTAGTCGAATGAAGGAAGAACTTTTAATTCTGAATGTCTCCCTAATATTCGTTAGGTGATATAGAAAAGAGAAATGTTTGGCATAGTTATTTTATCCTTAGTAGTGCTGATAAAGTGGTGTGAGAAAGCACATCCATCTTTTTTCTAATATAATTTTATTGATTAAAACTTAAGTCCTACTAGATACATAAATAAATATTTTCATACAAAAATGCTATTTGTAAACCAATTTCAGTCATCGTATAAAAATACAGTAACAGAACCCACCCAGTTTCTTCATCGTGCCACTAATCTTTTCTTCTTTGTCCGCGTGATTTCATCTCTTCTAAGCGTAGCGGTTCACTCTCCTCTTCTTCGATTGTGCCACTGCACCTCACTCCTCACTTTCTTCTCTTTTGCGCACAACGCTTCACTCTGCTCTTTGATCGTGTCATTGCTCCTCACTCTTCACTTTCTTCTCTTCTTCGCGCAGTGTTCCGCTCTTCTCTTCTCAGTGCCGTTTACTTTTCTCTTCCCAGTGAGTTATTTTAAATGCATTGCATTGATTTATTTTGGTTCTTCTTATCTTAGAGTTTTGAATCTATTTTTATTGGTCAGATTAAGAAAGTTGTTCCAGTTAAATCCACAAGCTCAAATGATGAGGTTTGTGTTGTGTTAAGTTCATATGTTGTTAAATTTTGATTCCGGATTTGATTTTAAATGTTTTTTATTTGTTATTTTTCTGATTTGTTAATTATGAGTTTTTTTTTTATCCTGAAACTGTTGTCAATAATCAAACAGCTTTCAACTTGTTTTTAAGTATTTGATTAACCATGTTTTAGGTTGTTCCAATCATAGGAATGTCATTTTCTTCTATGGAAGATTATAAAACTTTTTATATCAATTATGCAAAGAGAGTTGGCTTTTTATAGAATATAAGAGCTACTAAGTGGGATCAAAATAGACAGATTATCAAACCTTGGTATGTTCTAGAGCTAGTTATCGAAGATAAAAAATTGATCCACTAAAAAAGATAAAATTGTAAAGCTAGGATAATTGTGAAGAGGGATAAGAAGCTGGAATATGTGTTAATCTCTGTAAATATTCAGTATAACTATATTGTTAGTCCTAACATGGTAAAGACTTTGAAAAAAAAAACAAGAAACTAAGTTTGCATGCCAAACAGATAGCTAAGATCAATGATGAAGCTAGTGTTAAAATGAGAAACACCTATCAGACTTTAGCAAGTGCTGCTGGTGGCCATGACAAATTGACTTTTACCAAAAAAATCTTCAAAATCATATAGCAAAAAGTGTCAAGTCATGCAAGAGGAGAGGGATGTACAATCATTAATGCAGTATTTTCATAGGAAGCTAGAAGTTGTGCTGCTTATGAGTACTTTGGCAACGTTGTGAGCTTTGATACGACATACCAAACAAATAGGTACGACAGCACAATTATATGTTTCAAGTTATTTATATGTACTCTTATTTTTGCATGTTTTTTATGTATAGGAATAGATAAAATAGAATGCCTATTTTGCATGATATATTGAATTTGATGGTTTTATTTACTCAATTTGATTATATTGTGCATGATTTTAGCATCATGTTTGATTATAGTATGATACAGATTTCTGAGTTTGATTGTTACTTCGACGACTATAATTGGATTCTCAATTTTATCATAGATATGATATATCTTTTGCCTCATTTGTTAGGGTTAATCACCATGGTCAATCAGCACTACTTGGTTATCCTCTTTTTTCATGCGAAGAAGAGAGCTCCTTTATTTGGTTATTTGATTGTCGGATGCGATGTATGAGTGACAAGCCACCTATTGACATATTGCCAGATCAATGTAAAGCTATGCGAAATGCGATTGAAAAATCCTTGCCAATGACACGATAGTGTATTTGGCATATTTTGAAGAAAATTTCAGAAAAATTAGGAGCATACAAGCAATCTAAAGAGATTACTGCTGAGATGAGACATTGTGTAGGAGTCTAGGTCTAATGAGGCATTTGAGAGCTTTTGGATTGATTATCTCAATATATTCAATTTGCATGATAATAATTGGCTAGCAGGTATTTTATGAGTTTGATTATCTTGTATCTATTGTTTGATTATTTATCTTTTATTAATCAATATACCTTACAAATTTGATTATGCACATTTCATGTTTTCAAGTTTATACAAAAAACGTTACAAGTGAGTCCCTGTTTTTCTCAGCAACAATTTTTGGATATGCATGAGTAGCACTCAAATGAGTAAAAACATGCATACATTTATAAAGGGCTACCTAATCTCAAAGAATAATTTACAACAATTTGTAATGCAATATGACAATTGTCTTATAAATAAAGTCCAAAAAGAATATGAATTAGATGTTTCTACATTTAATACCATTATCCCTTATGCTACTATCTCTCTTATTGAGAAACAATTTCAAAAGAAATATACTCATGGTATGTTTAGTGAGCTTCAAAAGGAGTTTAGGACAAAGGCTAATTGCATTACAATAAAAGAGCATTAGGATGGATATATTATTACTTACAAGATTATAGAAGAGAGTGAGCATGATGATAAAGTGTTTGATTTTATGTATGAGGTGTTGTTTGATTCCTCAACTTCAGGAGTTTATTGTCAATGCCATATTTTTTTAGTCAAAGAGAATGTTATGCCGACATAGTCTTTTTGGCCTTGGTCTTGAAAGAGTGAAGAAATTGTCAGAAAAGTCTAGCCATGATCCAAGTCATTTAGAGCCAGTAAAAAAACGATATGATGAGATGTGCAATCAACTTTATAATATTGCAGAAATAACTGCATGAGAAAGGATATATTGTCAGTTACAATGTTATAGAAGAGAGTGAGCACATTAGCATGAAGTTTATGCTAGACTTTATGCTACTGTGCTTGTGCTTTAAAATTTTCTTCCACCAATCATGAATGTACTTATCTGACAATTTTTTCACTCTTTCAAGACCAAGGACAAAAAAATTATGGCAGCATAACATTTTCTTTGACTAAAAAAGATGGTATTGGAAACAAACATCTAAAGTTGAGGAATCAAACAACACCTCATACATAGAATCAAACATCTTATCATCACGTTCAATCTTTTCTATCCTTGTAAGTGACAATATACCCCTTCTCATGCTCTTTTGTTGTAATGCAATTAGTTTTTATCCTAAACTCCTTTTGAAGCTCACTAAACATGTCATTGAATATATTCCTTTTGGAATTGTTTCTCAATAGGAGAGAGGCAGTAGCATAAGGGATAATGGTATTAAAGGTAGCAACATCTAATTCATATTTTTTAGGCCTTTATTTGCAAGATAATTGTCATATTGCATTATAAATTGTTGCAAATTGTTCTTTGAGGTTAGATAACCCTTCATAAATACATGCATACTTTCACTCCTTTGAGTGCTACTCATACTTGCCCAAAAATTATTGTTGAAAAAAACAGAGACCCACTTGTAACATTTTTCATACAAATATGAAAACATGAAATGTGCATAATCAAACTTGTAAGGCATATTGAATAATAAAAGAAAAATAATCAAACAACATATATAAGATAATCAAACTCATAAAAGACCTGCTAACCAATTATTATCATGCAAATTGAATTTATTGAGAAAATCAATCCAAAAACTCTCAAATACCTTATTATACCTAGACTCTTATACAATATGTCTCATTTTAACACTAAGCTTCTAATCTGGAATTTTCTTCAAGATATGCAAAATACACTATCGATGTTGAGTCATCGGCAAGGATTTTTCAATCGCATTTTGCATAGCTTTTCATTGATCCATCAATATGCCAATAGGTGGTTTGTCACTCATATATTGTATCCAACAATCAAATAACCAAATAAAAGAGCTCTCTTCTTCGCATGAAAAAAGAGTGTAACCAAGTAACACTGATTGGCCATGGTGATTAACCCTCAACAAATGAGGCAAAAGATATATCATATCTATAATAAAATTAAGAATCCAATTATAGTCGTCAAAGTAACAATCAAACTCAAGAATCTATATCATACTATAATCAAACATGCTGCAAAAATTATGCACAGTATAATTAAACTGAGTAAATAAAACAATCAAACTCAAGATATCATGCAAAGTAGCAGCAAATGCATTCTATTCTACCTCTCCTTATACATCAAACACATGAAAAAACAAGAGTACATATTTGTTTGGTACGTCTTATCAAAGCTCACGACGTCACCAAAGTGCTTATAAGCAGCACCACTTCTAGCATCGGCCTAAAAAGCATGCTCTATGCGATGTTGTTCATCCAATTTAACTTCATAAAAGTTGCGCTTTTGCTGCTGTTTCCTATGAAAATAATGCATTAATAATTGCACATTCCCCTCTTCTTGTATGACTTACACTTTTTGCTATATAATTTCGAAGATCTTTTTCAATAAAAGTCAATTTGTCATGGCCACCAGCAACAGTTACTAAACTCTGATAGGTGTTTCTCATTGTAACACCACTTTCATCATTGATCTCAGCTATCCGTTTGGCATGCAAGTTTAGTTTCTTGATCTCTTTCAACGTCTTTGCCATGCTATGACTAACAACATGGTTATACTGAATATTCACAGAAGTTAACACATATTCCAACTTCTTATCCCTCTTTACAATTATCCTAACTTTACAATTTTGTTCGGAAGTTAGATTTGTGATCAATTTTTTTTCTTCGATAACCAGCTTTAGAAGATACCAAGATTTGATATGTAATCTGTCTATTTTAATTTCACTTAACAGTTTTTATATTCTATGAAAAGTCAACCCTCTTTGCATAATTGGAATAAAAAGTTTTGTCCATATGAGAAAATGTCATTCCTATGATTACAACAACTTAAAACATGGTTAATTAAACACTTAAAAACAAGTTGAAAGGTGTTTGATTACCGACAAGAGTTAAGGATAAAAAATAAAAAATCTCATAATTAACAAATAAAAAAAACAAATCAAAAACACTTAGGTCCAATTTGGGTAAACAACTTAATTAAGCTCTTTTTGAAAAAATAGCTTAAACAATAAATGACTATATTAAAAGTAACTTATAAATAAGTTACTTTGTGTTTGAATTTTTAGTTCTAAAAGTGTTTATTTTATAGAAATGCGATAAAAAAGTAGTAGTATTATGAGAGAAATCATTTTTTTTAACTTCTCTATAAGCTCCTAAATAGTTTCTTAGAAAGTTGTAATTTGATTTTGAAAATTGCACCAAACATTAATACTATTACTTTTCATAAATCAAAAGTTCAAAAAAGTTACTTTTGAACTATGAAGCACGAACACTTCGCTGAGTTGCCGTGTCCGCGTGTTGGACACATTTTGGACACGACACTCACCGACACTCGTTCGACACGCGTGTCTGGTGTGTCCAAACCGTGTCTTAATAAAAAATAACAAATTCTTCACCGGACACGCTTGGATACACCTAAATACCATCACGTATCAGCGTTTCTAATATTATTCTTAACATATATTTTTGAAATAAATTTAGATATAGTATATATATTATTTATTAAAACAAAAAATATTTTAAATACTTGATATAATTAAAATAAAATATTAAAAATAATTAAAAAATTAATTTATATTTTAGTATCAATAAAATATCAAAATACCATTATGATTTATCTAAAAAAATACTTTATATTTTATATGTATGCGTGTCCTCGTATCTTATAAGATTTTAAAATTCGTATGTCGACATGTCCCGTGTCAATGTCAATGTCTGTGCATCATAACTTTTGAAACTTTCCAAACGAACCCTTAAAATTAAATAACACAGCACAAACCTCGTCATTCGAACTTGTGGATTCAATTAAATTCTAACTTTACTTCAAACTTGTGGATTCAATTGAATTCTAACTTTACTTCAATAAACAGCAACTTTTCTAATTTGACCAATAAAAATGGAATCAAAACCCTAAGATAAGAAGAACCAAAATAAATCAACATAATATATTTAAAATAACTCATTGATAAACATCTCTAAGAAGAGCAGAGTCGGGCGCTATGCAGAAAAGAGAAGAAAGTGAAGAGTAAGGAGCAATGGCGCGATCCAAGAACAGAGTGAAGCGTTATGTGAAAAAAAAAAACAAAAAAAAGCGGGGAGTGAGGTGCAATGGCGCGATCGAATGGGAGGAGAGAGAACCGCTGCACCGTGAAGGGAAGAAATCAAGCGATCGAAAAAGATGAGAGCAATGACGGGATGAAGAAACTAGATGGGTTCTGTTTTTCAAGCACGTCGCATTATTTACCGTATCCATATGCACTATTTTACCGTATTTTTATACGGCTACTGAAATTAATGTACAAATAACATTTTAAATAGCATTTTTTGTAGAAATTAGAAAGCATAAATTAACCTTAGAATTCTGACCAACCAACCAAGGTTATATAACAAATATAAACAGCCCAGAGTCTACATGAATATCTTTTATTTTGGTTAATCTATCTTTTTTACCCCTAAAAAACCAAAAATATAAAATCTAACTTCCAAAATATCATCAAATCATAGTATCGCCAAAAATTTGGATACAAAAACTATACACACACTTCGGCCCACTATTATTCCGGCCCATTTTCCTTACCACCTGTTTTCGAAACTCAGGCCTGAGGAAGCCCACGGATGAGGATGATGGACCACATGCTCAACGGGCGGGTAATAGGATCCTCCGTGCGCTACCGTAGGCGGATACGGATACGGATACGGATACGGCGGAGGCGGAGGTGGCGGATAGTTACAAGCGCACCCCCCGTACGATGGAACCTGTGGCGGAAAAAACGGCGGATGACAATTATCAAACTTTCCAAAGGGCGAAACCGGGGACCCCACCGCCGCAGACGGAGAATAGGCCCCTCCCGAACCCACCGTCGGATAGCAACACGCGCTCCCAATCGCCGTCGTCGTTGTCGTCATCGGAGGATACTGCACCAACGAATGGTTGGGATTAAAATCCTGTGGATCCAACACAGGGTAACCAGAAATTCTCCCTTCCAAAATCTGTGACGACTCATACCTATCCCCAGTCCCTTTCAATCGATACGAAAAATTGAAGATCCCGTTAGGTTTTCCCTCGCCGGACCGAACCTGGTAGCTAACAGAGCGCGCCGCGTCAGATTTGGCGGCGTCGCGGACGAGATCAGCCACGGGGACGCGGCATTCGCCGATGAGCTTGTCGCCGAGGAGAGTACCGTCGTGGCGGAACTCGAAGCGGAAGAAGAGGCCCTCGGAACCTTCTAGAAGCGAGGGCGTGATCCACGCCAGGTCGAAGATGGCGTCGTGGTGCCACTCCGGGTTAGCTCCGTCGCCATCGGCTTCTCTGTCGGTTCTAGTCCGCTGCTGTTGACTCTGGCTTTCTTTGAGGGTCCTGTTGGGGTCGTCGCTCTCGATCCAAACGACGGCGTATAGGGTGAGTTTCTGGAAGAAGTTGAATGCCTTTAGATCGTTGCAAGAGATTAGTTTCAGCTCCATGGTTGGAACAGCTTCCTTTCGATGCATGTTTCTTTCTTCTTTTTTTTTTTTTTTTTTTTTTTTTTTGTTGGAGATTGTTATTAGCGTTGGGAATGTGGGTTGTTCCTTTGTTTTATATAATTTTTCTTGGTTTGGGCTGGAATGGGAATTTTTTGGGTTTGAATGGAAGGTGTAACTTGAATTGTTGAATGTAGTACGCGGAGATATTTCCAGAGAGAAGCACCTTCCTCGAACAAACTACCATTCTTCTACTCAGTTCCCTTTTAACTAACCTGTCTCTTTTGTCCATGCTTGAGAGTTAAGACTCTTTTGGATGGTGCTCCTTAATAAGTTAATATCCTAAACAACAACAACAAAGTCTTGTCTTTCTAGATGGGATTGGCTACATGAATTAAACGATGCTATTAAACTTGTAGGTCTCCTTTGACCACCTTCTAAATCTTCCTCTACCTTTCACTCCTTGTTTATCTTCCAAAAACTGAACTTTTTATTATAGCTATTAAAAAGATGTTATAATCTCAATTTAGTTTTTCTTCTAAACTAATTATTATTTAACAATTATATAATTACTTGCTTAATTAGTTAACTTAAAAATCAATTCAATTATTACTATTCAATTCATGTATTCCTATTGCTTCTTTCCAAAAGTAATTCAAATCTCTTTCGTATCATGTTATCCCCTTTAATACCATCAACGAATTGATCGGAAGGTGTGGTGTTCGTACATTTTGAATTGGGTATACTGTGGAAAGTAAAACTGCCAACTAATCACAGTTCGATCTCACTCTGATTTTATTTTCTTTTCATTATACAAGCAGCAATATACAATATACAAGTTGAAACAATCTTGTTTTGGGTGCATTTTTTTTCTTGGGTGATTTTACATGAATGCTCGGTAGAGCAAATAATTGAATTCTAATGGCTTTAGATCTAAGCGCCTCCAAATATTACAAAACGTGGCGAAGACAAACTATAAGAAACAAATATCGGGGCCATGGGTTATCCTATAACTACCACTATCAAGGACTCTCCGGGAGAGCGTGGCTAGTTCCAAGCAATTCCTCGCCTTCCTCTTTGGGGACCTTGCTCCAACTTCTCATCGACAAAAACCTCGCTCGCTCGATCCCACCACCTCTGAATCCGGTCATTCTCGATGACATCATTGGCATCACAAGAACTGAAGATGCCTGAATTGTATCCTCCCCAAACCCAAGAGACATTGCACAAGTATTCTGCATGGAAAGACAAGCTCAGATTGTGTTCCATATCAAAACTGATCAAGTTTATAAAAGGTGAATGCTAATGCAATTACCAATACCTTGGCTTTGACTAGCATGCTTGAAATCTTCATCAGCGTTCCTTTTACAAATGATCTTGATTCTGTGTTTTGTGCTTCTTCCTGAGTCGCTACCAACCTGTAACAAATAAATAATATCAAATTTCGCAACTCAATATAGACGATGGCCAAATCAAGGGAAAGAAAATACAGGAATGATACACATTGTGCCAACAACTTCTTGGATGATTAAAAGAAAATGCACTAAAAGCTGTCTTAACCAGGTCAATATTCCATGCCAGAGATCTCATTTAGTTGGGAATGTTCTAGAGCCTAAGGGGGTGGTATGTGAGTTAGGTTTCTGGAAGGGAATCAACTAGAACTTCACTCACAGTGGTCTTCCCAAAGATCCTTAAAGTTAGGGAAGAAGATATATAGTAAATGGTTTACATCATTAGTCAATCGTGGTACCATACTAGCCCTACCCCCCTTTCCTCCCTTATCCCATCAACAAGAGTTCATGAGGGCTTATTTATACCTGTTTGATTCCGTTGCAATTCCAGAGGTTGCCATCGAATCCAAAGAACTATCTTTGGCCTCAGCACCTAAAAAGAAAAGGAGTTTAATTCTGCATATTTTGAACCATTGTATAACTATCGAAACATTATAATTACCTTTTGAATCATCAGGTGCCAACAAAGAAATGCCGACGAATACACAAGTCATTCCTAGTATAAACATCGTCGTCCTTAATGCATCAAATACCTGTTTTCAGAGAATAAACTTTGCATGAGACAAATTCGCTATCCAAAGTTCAAATTCGCTATCCAGAGCTTCCATATTATATGACCTTATTTATCTTCCCAAATTTAATTCAATAATGTTACTTAAAACAGAATTTTGATGAGGATGGTCAGCATCCATTAGCCCCACGCCAAATCATCTGTATAAGACAGAGGTAAAGTACCTGGTACTCTTGAAAGTAAATAATTCCTGTACAGATGGAGAAGAAAGTCCAAGCTATCTGAAACATGGGAACAATAAGGATTGCATCAAACAAGGACAGTCCTTCGTTCAACCTGGTCATCTGCACACACAAAAATAGAGTAAGTCAGCACTCATGTTTATAAATAGCTATCACAGGTCTCTCAATGTCATTGCATGCAATTATTAGCCCTTACCCAAAACCCAGCTGTACTGAGGAATAAAAGAAGCATTGAATATGTGAACCAGCTGTGTAACTGATAACCACCAGACATGGCAAGTCGAAGGAGGTTCGACCTGCCACAAAATTAAGCATCAATGTTAGACAAAAGGAAAAGCGGCTACCCATTCATAGAGCACAATAAAATGTTGAATTGCTAACTCACAGAGATTTTGCAAACAGCACTGAACATGAACCTACAGCACCTGAAACTATCGCATAGGAGAAAGGTAGAAGCATGTGCCAATAAGGTCTAAGGTTATGTCCTGATACGGAAAGCAGTTCTCCTCTCCTACATATTTCACACGATACTCAGAAACAAGCCAATTGATTGTTTAACCTAACAAGTAATAACAATGAAATATCATTTATCACCTGTAAATGAAGTGATGCAAAGCAATAACTAAGACCAAAACTAGAAGGTACAGCAGGAATGCACCATTGGTATATTTATCTGCTAACTCCTCTGGTGTATAAACTGAAATGAAAGTAGTTTACAATGTATCAGCTTACAACATTGTAAGATCTTGGTTAAACAAATACTTATTATATCATAACATATAATTGGAGATTTTGGCATATATTAAATCTTATAGATCAACAAGCACGAAGAACACTGATATTTTGAATGGATATTTCAGTTAAGACACATGCCACTTCCTACGTTTAACATTTAAGATGCCATAACCCATAAGTTAGGTGTATTTAGATAAATCCATATCCTGAATGAGGTATGTTGCTACAGCCAACTCAAGTATCCATTATCCAATTGCAGAAATTAATTTTTACTAGAGCACTATCTGTCAGCAGCATAATTTTTATTACTTTTTCAAAGACACCATTGCACAGATTTAGTTGCACTAGGGAATAAATACATACCAGGTGATTGGTGATTACCAAAAGCAACTAGAAAAACATTGCCAAGAACAATGAAGGCAGTGGCAACCAATACCCTGTTCAGAAGTCGAAGATTGAGTAATTGGAAGAGACTAAACAAGGATGATGATAGGCCAAAAACGGAAACAGTATTCTCAATTAACAATTAGCATACCGCATACCTGACAGTTACCAATTTGTTCAAGACAAAATAGGCAAATGCAATGTTAGATACAAACTGAACAGATCCAAGGGCAGCAAGAAGTGACTGCACACAAAAGAGAAGAATATGCAATTAAAGGAAAGGAAATGCATCCATCAAAATTTATACTAGCCAAGCATAACAGTATGAAAATACTGCAAGCTATGATAAAATTACTTCAAATGCTTGGCCATGAATCCCAGTAAAATCATAGGTAATGTACCTGAGCAGCATATCCAAAGGAAATGAAGTTCAAGCAATTTCCAAGAATGAAAAGTAAGATACCTGCATAGCAAGAAATATGAATGCAATCAAAAACAAGAAATCAGCCACCTGAGGTAGAAGGTGAAAAATCTATATACAAATGTACAAGTCTATACCAACTCTCCAAATCTGAAAGTGTATAATAGGCTTAAGAGGCAGCTTTCCACTTGTCCCGTCACCTCCAATTACTGAATGTTTTTCTCTCTGCAAAACATACAGCCCAACCACTTCATCCTTCCAAAGTAATTTGATATAATAAAAATAGTATTAAGTATTAACATATTTCTCTGAGCATGTTTACATATTAAAATATTATCTAGTAAGTAGGCTAATATAGGTGATAAAAAATGCCATATATAATGAAAAGGAAAAACAAAGGCAATTAGAATGGAAATATAACCTCAGTTTTAACACTCCAACTTAATAGTCAAGAGGTTTACTTATTACGACTGCTAAAATCTCTTAACATCATACATTTGCAAAATGAAATTTCCCAACTCATTAAACAAAAGAATGAAACACACCCAAGAACATATCACTTACCTCGTTATGCCCTAATTTAAGAAGATTGGTGCCAAAGTTTATAGCAAGGCTACCAAAAAGGTTGATGAAAGCACCAACAATCCACTTCCCCATGTATAAAAAGATGTAGCAACTTGAAGGAGAGCCCACATGCAGCAGAAATTGAGGAATGCTGTCTAGCAGATGCAGGTTCCTCGAATTCTCCGCACAAATTGGAGAAGGGAAAGAGTCTTTACCGTGACTAGTTGCACCAAGTAGGTCAGTTTCAGAACCTAACTTGGTGTAGACAACACAGTCTTATGTCACCTGAACCAAAAATGCAAGGAATTAATTAAATCATGTTTTTATAGTGTTAAGTGCAGATAATCAATAAGTAAGAAATTTATTTGATATAATGAAGTTACAGGGCTAAATCTATGAGCAAAATTATTAAATTAGTGAAGCTAATGAAATCGCCAAAAATGAAAAAGCAGTTTCTAGCTACTAATTCCATATTAAAAGCTGAAACCACAAAAACCATGACATGCGATATACCAAAATTGTGCATGAATCTGAGTAAACACATTCATTAATGGGCACAAATTCGTAGAGAAACAATGCAATTATGCTTCCCTTTAACATCTCTCAATATTCCAGATCCATAAACTATCACAATGTGTCAAATGAATAACCCAACTACGTACCCCCAAAAAAGGAGGAAGGAATCAAACCACGAAAAAGAAAGAAAGAGCTCCTAAATCCTAAGTCCTACGAAACATGCTTCGCTGAGGAATCCAGATCTGCTAAATTAACAAGAAAATTGAAGAAGAGACAGAAGACAAAAAAAAAAGATAGAAATTAAAGAAATACAAAAAAAGAATCGTAAGAGATTAGCAAGCTAGTTGATTTACCTTCTAAAGGAAGAAACAAACGCAGGAATGGATGGGATCGGTTCAACAGAATGAGGAGAATTCAAAGGGAAGCGAAATAACAAAAAAAAATGTATTGTTTGAAAATTATAGTAATAACAATAATAACAAGAGAAATAAAAGAATGGCAGTTTTGGTTTTCTTTTTATTTTGAAATTTATTTTTGTGTATTGGTGGTTGAAAACGAAGGGAAATTGATATTGAAGAAGGAAGGAAGAAAGGAGTTGCGGAATGTGGAGGGCTGGGTTGGGTTGGGTTGGGTCAAAGGTCAAAAGGGAAAATGGGGGTGCGGAAAAGTAAAAGGGGAGAAGAAGGGTGAAATGAAAGAGACCCTTTGATAGAGAAGAGAGAGCCACCGCTGTTACCGGCGTCTTCTGCTTGCTCTTTGCACTCTCTCGGTAGAAAGAATCCCCATTTGATTGATTATTAATTTATTATGGAAAAGATATTTCACCTCTTAATCCTCCCATTTACCTTAACATGACTTTAATTTTTATCAGGCATTGCAAATCACTAAAAATACAACCAAATAATTTTGTCCTTCAAATTTTGTTATTGATAAAATATTTTTAAATAATTTAAAATAAAATAAAAATATTAAACATTAAATATATATTTTTAAAAAATATTTTAAAAATTAAATTTTAATATAAATTTTTATAAATTTCATTAAAAAAATAAAATATTTTTATTCTTAAAATTTAATATTTTTTTGTTAAATATATATTTTTTGTAATTTTTTTATCAACAATTAATAATACCTTTAAAAAATAAAAAATATAAAAATTAAATTTTTAGTCAATTTTGTGTATGTATTTTTTAAATAATTATTTAAATATTACTATAAAATTTTGGATCAAATACATAAATAATTTATAAAATACAAAAGTGATTTGTTATTTACAAAAAAATAATATTCTTTTTGGACATTTTTATCGCATTTTTATATTATTTGATGCTATTTTTGTCAATAACAAAATTCGAGTATATTTTTGTCAGCGACAAAATTATTCAAGTGCATTTTTTATAATTTATTCTTTTTATCCTATAAAATCCAACTTTTAGTTAATTGGGCTGCGTTTAGAACTTAAAAACTGAAATTGAGACTAGGAAATAAAGAATAAGAGACAGCGATCGTTTCTATATTGTGTTTAATATAAAATATACTGTATTGAGTTATGTCATAGTATTATGTTTAGTCTAAGATAAATATAGAGACGGGATAGATTTGGAATTTAAAAAGTTGAATAAGGATATTTTTAAAGACATGCTATAAAATTTCGATCTCCTATGTCCCCACTTTCTAGGGTTACTAAAGGGACTGAAATTTTATGCCTTGGGATTGAAATTTTAGTTCTAAGCCACCAAACAGAATATTGAATCTCAGTCTCTAATCTCAATCCCAGTCTCTAAAAATAAACACAAACTTAATATTTTTAATTTTGGTTTTTCACAACAGTATCTTCTAGTCACGCAGTGAATTATGGCATACAGAAGACGGAATTCAAACTCTCAAACACTTGTTTAATCAAACTAGTGAACTAACTATTAAATTAACCCAAATTAATTTAAAGCCCTTTTTTAAGATTTAAGATCTAAAGTTATAATTTATAATTTAAGATTAAAAAATTAAAATTTAATATAAATAAAATAATTTAAAATAATAATTCTCTAATATTTTTAATCAAATAATCATTATTTAATAATCATTGTTTTGGTTGTCCTAAGAACAAGAGCTCTCTCGTTTGGAGGAGTTTTTGCAAGGCTTCAGAAGTGTTGAAGGAATAGTTTGTTTGATGTACGGAGGATTTGAACCAGAATTTTTAGTTTTCTAACTGGAGGAGAAAAGAGCAGTTATCTAATGAAATGGATTATGTTCACATTTCTTATTCGAACATCCAGATACAGGATATCTGGTCGGTTGGTAGGTGGCATTTGGATACTCTTTATTCTCCTTTATCTTAAAATTTGAAAGGTAATATTCTTTCTTACAATCCGGATGTGCAAGCAGGTCCGAAAGTGAGTTGGTATTGATTTGGGTCTGCTGTCAAAGTCTATAACTCACGCAATAGTTACTTGTGGTTGTGTAAGCAGCTGTTTGGTTGGGAGGTACAGGATTGGCTTTGGCGCCAATTTGTTCCGGAAAAGAACAAATTTTTGGCTTTGCTGTATCTTAAGAAGGCTCTTCCTACTGCAAGTTTTTGCTTCAGAAGAGGGATGTTGTCATCGGATAGGTGCCCAAGATGTCTTTCTAGCCCGGAATCGGTTTTACATTGTATTTGGAATTGTCCAAAAACTTAGCTTGTATGATATAGGTTGGATATTTTTTGGCATCCTTTAGATTTGAAGAACTAGTTCTTGTATCATAGCAGAGAGCATCCGTTTAAGTTCTTTTCAGGACTTTGGTGGATATGACGAGTAAAGAATAATGACATCTTTAATCCTCATGAGACTTGGCCTCTGGAAAAAATTATTTGTCTGATATTAGCTTCAGAAATGGAGTTTAGGAATATTTTTGAATTACAACGTATGTCCCTTCCCTCTATTCTAAATGGTTTTTGGAATCCCTCATCCATTGGTACTTTTAAGATTAATTGTGATGTTAGTTATCCTAGTTCGGGTGATAGTGTTGGTTTTGCTTGTGTTATTAGAGATTGTAATGGGAGTTGGCAAATTGGGTGTTTGGGAATGATTAAGAGTAAAAGTATTCTTCAAGGAGAATTGTTTGCTATTTGGAGAGGATATCTCTTAGTTTGGGATGTGGGTCAACGAGATGTTATTTGTGAGACAAATTATGTGGAAGTGTTTAATCTTGTTACTAATCACTAAGATGGTTTTGGGTTTATTGATCCGTTGGTGCTCAAAATAAGGGATATCATGCATTGAAATTGGCGTGTTGACTTTCGTTTGATTATGAGAGATGCAAACACGGTGGCAGATGTAACAGCCCAGACCACCCGCTAGCACGATATTGTCCGCTTTGGCACACAAGGCCTCACGATTTTGCCTTTGACGATAGGGATGATAGCCGAAGCCCTCACACTCACTTGTCAAAACGCGTCATGCTAGGGAGAGGTATCCACACCCTTATAAGGCATGCTTCGTTCCCCTCCCCAACCGATGTGGGCCTTACAATCCACCCCCTAAGGGAGTCCAGTGCCCTCGCTAGCACATCGATCCAGGTTCTGGCTCTGATACCATCTGTAACAGCCCAGACCACCCGCTAGCACGATATTGTCCGCTTTGGCACACAAGGCCTCACGGTTTTGCCTTTGACGATAGGGATGCTAGCCGAAGCCCCCCACACTCACTCGTCAAAACGCGTCATGCTAGGGAGAGGTATCCACACCCTTATAAGGCATGCTTCGTTCCCCTCTCCAACCGATGTGGGCCTTACAATGGATTGTTGGCCTACCCACTCCAAGTTGAGAGTTGGGCCCGGTAGTCTGGGCTGTTACACTCCTCCCCGGCAAGTTCTTTGGTTATGGCTATGTTAGTTTCGATGCAGCAAATAAAGATAAGGAGTAGAAGTAACAATGGTGGTGGTTCTAGATCTCCTTTTTCTATCTTTTTCGGTGGCAGCTCTCGGAGTCTAAAAGCCTGGTCTCTGTTCACATTTGTAGAGACTCTTCCACTGACAAGTTCCTCGGTTATGGCTATGTTAGTTTCAACGCAGCAAATAAAGATAAGGAGTAGAAGCAACAAAGGTGGTGGTTCCAAATATCCTTTTTCTACCTTTTTTCGGTGGCACTTTTTCAAGAGCAGCAGCTGCGGTTTTGGTGGTAGTAGAGGCCGCGATCTCTCTCTCTCTCTCTCTCTCTCTCTCTCTCTCTCTCTCTCTCTCTCTCTCTCTCTCTCTCTCTCTCTCTCTCTGCTTTCTTCTCTCTTTTCAATCTTTTTTTTCGGCGACTCAGCCAGTGACAGCAGCAGTGGATTCCCTCACCATCACTACCAACTCTCCCTCTCTCCTCCTTGTTTTTCCTTCTTTTTCTCCTCTCTCACTGAGTTCACTACACCTCTCTTGTCTCTTTCTATTTTATTTTTTTATCTTATTTTCATAAAAAAAATATGAATAACTGTGATATTATTGTTGAGTTTGAAGGATTAGATTGCAATGAATAATGTTGTTGGTATTTTTTTGAATTTGAATATGTTGTTGACGATGAATTTTTAAATTTGAATGTTATGTTGTGTTGTGTTGTTGTTGATGGATTGAAATAGATAGATGTGGGAAGAAGAATAGTTGATAGTTGGTGGGAATAAGGGTGGTGGTGGTGGTGAATGTGGGGTTAGAGTAAGAAAAAATATAAGGGTATTTTTGTCTATAAAAAAGTCAAAAGGATGATTTTAATATCAAATGAAATGTTGAGGATGATTTTAAAATAAAAATAAGGTCAGAAATGAATTTGATTTTGACCATAAACTTTAGGAATCAAAACAGTACTTATCCCTTTTTGGTGACTTAAATAAACTAAACAAAAGAAAAAAAAACAAGAAAAACAAATGAACTACTTAAATAGAGGGACAGTCCCATTTAAGATTACTATTAAACTCCTCCCAAGGAGAAGGAAGCTCTACATGATGAAGTTGTAACCTCATCGCCATTTTTTCCATGGTGTTTGTTGTAAGGCCCACATTGGTTGGGGAGGGGAACGAAGCATGCCTTATAAGGGTGTGGATACCTCTCCCTAGCATGACACGTTTTGACAAGTGAGTGTAGGGGGCTTCGGCTATCATCCCTATCGTCAAAGACAAAATCGTGAGGCCTTGTATGCCAAAGCGGACAATATCGTGCTAGCGGGTGGTCTGGGCTGTTACAGATGGTATCAGAGCCAGAGCTCGGATCGATGTGCTAGCGAAGGCGCTGGACTCCCTTAGGGGGGTGGATTGTAAGGCCCACATCGGTTGGAGAGGGGAACGAAGCATGCCTTATAAGGGTGTGCATACCTCTCCCTAGCATGACGCGTTTTGACAAGTGAGTGTGGGGGGCTTCGGCTATCATCCCTATCGTCAAAGGCAAAACCGTGAGGCCTTGTGTGCCAAAGCGGACAATATCGTGCTAGCAGGTGGTCTGGGCTGTTACAAAGAGTCCTTACAAACGTGAACAGAGACGAGGCTCTTGGACTCCAAGAGCTATTCGTCAAAGACGTTTGGGTGAATGTCACCGACGTAAAGAGATGCGGCCACCGTCGAAGAAACTCCATTGAACAGAAAAGATAGTGAGTGTATGAGATGTGGCCACCGTCAAAGAAATTCTATTGATCAGAAAAGATAGGGGGTTGTGTGTGTGTGTGATGGTAGAGAAAAAGAATATCGGATTTGAGATCAAATAAATGAGAGAATAAGGTTAATAAGATAAGAGTAAAATGGTCAAAAAGACGATTTTAATATCAAATGAAACAGTGAGGGGACGAATTTGATTTTGACAATAAATTTTAGAGACCAAAATAATATTTATCTTTATCCTATTAAATGAATGTGTTTAAATGATTTTTTAAATAATAAATTAAAAATACTCATTTGTTGTTATAGCAATACATAATTGAGTACTTATACAAAATTATACTAAAAATATATAAAAATTAAATTATATATTATTAACTTTTTAAATAAATATCTAATTCTTAGTAATAACTAATAAGACAATGAGTAAATATATAGCAGTAACAACGTAACAAATAATTTCATTCCTATTACCGGATTGGTTATCGAATCACTTGAGTGATTAGTTCAATGGTTTAATAGTTCAATCGGAGTTAAATTATAATTAAACCGATTTAATTAAATATAGAATAAAATTATAAAAATTTAATATATAATTTTAAATATTTAAATTTAATAATTTTAAAATTAATAAAATTCAAAATTTAACAATTTCATAAAATGAGATATAAATAATTTATCATTAAAAGTTTATAAACAATTTTAAATATCAAAGTTTATAACTAAAAAAAATCACAACGCACATAAATGACAAATACAAAATATTTTATAATCAAAAGAAATAACATTGAAGAAACAATATTTCAACTAAACAAAGACATTACTCAGCATAAGTCATAATCATCATTAAGTGTTTCGATGTCTCCATCATAAACAGGTAATCCAAAGTCACCATCTTCAGAAGTACCACCAAAAGAAGTATTTGTGGATTCAATTACCACATTAGGCATATCCATTTCAACTTCTATGTCTCCTCTATCTAATAAAATAAGAAAAAAAACTCAATAAGAAGTCAATATTAATGACATATATCTTTATGGAATGAAATAAAGTTTGCTATGTCACTCACCATTAGGATACGAAAGCATAGCATTATCAGTGTATATTAAACTTTCAATGCCTTCAACATCTTCATTAGTAAATTCAGGATCATCCTCGTCTGCTATTACCAAAAAATCTACTGTGTTAATGCTTTGAATGTCAATTGGATAATAATTTCTCTTCTTTCGATGCAACCTAGATTGAAGGCGTAGGTTATAGGTCACATAAATAATTTCACTTAGTCTTTGATGTTCTAACCAGTTCTTCCTCTTTGAATGAATTTGTTCAAAAAGGCTCCAGTTCCTCTCACATCCAGATAAAGAAGAAGTTTGATGAAGAAGACAGACTGCCATTTTTTATAAATTAGGAGCACTCCCACCATATAGCCTCCACCATTCACCTACATAAATATAAAAATCAAATACGTGTTTGTGTTTATCACTCAACATATTAAACTTTCAAACTAAACTGAACTTGGATATAAATTAACTTACCAGGTTCGAGTCTTGATGCCGCTCTCTTAGCACTTTCCCTCCCAAAATTTTTTTTAGAATCTTGATACAGTTGTATCTCTTGTATTGCGGCAACTGAGTCATCATAAAGTGTTTCAACATTAATCAAATCGAGTAAAGATCTCAAGATATTTGCCTTCTCAACAAAACACTCACTATAGAAAAATGCTAGATTTAAAATGTACGCCGCGGCATGGAGATCGCGCTTCAAATGCTTATCCCACCGCATTTTCAAGATACTTGTGTATGGCGTATATACAGCTTTTTTATTTCTAAACATTGTCTTGATAGCATTTTTTGCTCTTTGCATGCCTGATAAACCACTATTTTATGGTTTATCTTGTGCTCAATTGAGTAGTTTTTATCTACTCTTTACCCACTTATTCATACTATTTGCATGATTTTACATTTGCCTTCCTAATTATGTGCTTTGATTGAAAACATGCTTCTTTGATCTTATATTTGCTTATTATTAATCCTCTCTTATTACCATTAGATGCCTTGATATGTGTGTTAAGTGTTTTCAGATATTATAAGGTAGGAATGGCTTGGAGGATGGGAAGAAAGCATGCAAAAGTGGAAGGAATACAAGAAGATGAAGAAGTTGCTAAGCTGTCCAGCCTGACCTCTTCGCACTCAAACGGCTATAACTTTAGCTACAGAGATCCAAACGACGCGGTTCCAGTTGCGTTGGAAAGCTAATATTCGAGGCTTCGATTTGATATATAATATGCTATATTTTCCCTGACGCTAGGCGACGCGACCGCGTGATCCATGCGGCCGCGTCGCAGTGACGAAAAACCAGCGTGGCAAAATCCGAAACCAGCAAAATTTAGACTGTTTCTGACCCAGTTTGCGGCCCAGAAAATACAGATTAGAGGCTATAAAGTGGGGGACTGCATCCATTCAAAGGAGGCTCTAATAATTCATAATTTTAGGAGTAGATGTAGTTTTTTAGAGAGAGAGGTTCTCTCCTCTCTCTTAGGATTAGGATTTAGGATTTCTCTTAGTTTTAGGAGTGACTCAATCCCAGGTTTAATATTCCTTTTACTTTATATTCCTCTTTTTACTTTCAGATGCTTCAATGCTTGTATTAGATATGTTGTCCAATTGGGTTATGAACTTTTCATGTTAAGATCTGTATATTTTATTTAATATTATTTGAGGTATTTCAGATTTAAGATTGCTTTGCTTTATTTATATTAATGCTTTTAATTTAATTTAGATATTTTTCTCCCTTTTGGCTTTGGTCAAGTGATTGGTAGTACTTGAGTTATCAAACTCAGCAAGTGATTGAAATTGGCAGATTTTGCTTTAGCTAGGATTGCTCTAACACTATACTCTCCACAGGAGTTGACTAGGACTTGAGAATCAAGCTAATTAGTCCACTTGACTTAACTAAGTGGGATTAAAATCCAATTCTCATCACACTGATAAGGATAACAAGGACAGGATTTCTAGTTCTTCATACCTTGCCAAGAGTTTATTTTATTATTATTATTTTATTTTATTTGTCATATAACATATTCCCACCTTACTTCCTAAACCCCAATTTACAATCTTCATAACCAATAATAAGAACATACTTCCCTGCAATTCCTTGAGAAGACGACCCGAGGTTTAAATACTCGGTTATCAATTTTAAGGGGTTTGTTACTTGTGACAACCAAAACGTTTGTACGAAGGGATTTCTGTCGGTTTAGAGACTATATCTACAACGCGACTGTTTTTATGAAATTCTTTACTGGCAAAAATCCTAACGTCAAAATGGCGCCGTTGCCGGGGAATTGCAAACGTGTGCCTTATTATTGGTTATTGTAATTTTTTTTATTTTTGCTTGTTTATTTATTTTATTTTTGTTTTTATTTTTGCTTTTTCATAAATTAAGAGGTTATTGGTTTTTATTTAGTTATTAAAAATTTTTTCAAAAATTTGTTCTTAGTGTTCATCTTGATCTTCAAGTTGTTCTTCGCGTTCATCTTGACCTTCAAGCTATTCTTAGTTGTTTACTTCGTTTTGATCTAAAAATTTAAAATTTGGTGTCATTTTATTGTTTTTCTCTTTCTTCATTAAATTCAAAAATATTTTTAATTAATTTTTTTTCGAAAAAAAAAATTTCAGATTTTCATTTTTAAAATTTTTATCTTATCTTATCTTATTTCAAAAAAATCAAATTTTAAAATTTAATTTTAAAAATTTTAAAAATTTAATTTTCAAATTAAAAATTTAAATAACCTTTTAATTTCAATTTGTTTTATTTTTAATTTCTATTTACTATGAACTCTTACCCCTTTGGCTATGAGTCTGGTTACAATAATGTTGCAGGAAGAAGAAATTACAATGAGAACAGGCATCAAGGTTGGAACAATCAAAGATGGGAGGAGCCACAAGGATTTGATCAACCCTCATGGCAACAACCACCTCCAATGGACTATCAACAACCACCACCATATGCCTATGAACCCTTTCCTCAACATAACTTTGGACCACCAAACTCACAAGCCCCTTTCCGCCATTCACCTCCATATGACCCTAACCCTCAACCACCATACCAACCACCTTATGAGCCATATGAACCATATATAGAACCACCCCAATTCCAATCCAATCACTCCCAACCACCACCACTTTCTTTTGTATCATGTCCAAGTCCGGCAACCCGAGAAGCAGAGGTTCGCCTAAGGAAAACAGTAAATAAATTTCAAACAACCATTCAACAACTGGAGCAAGTAGTAATTCAATGGGTTTCAGGGCACTTAAATACACAAGGATCAGCCACAGCCCATGTGGACAGTCTAGTGAAGAGCGTAGCATGAAGGAGATACTAGAAACCCCAGTGGACAAGACAGAGAATGAATTCGTACTAGAACAAGTAGAAGAAGTTGTCATTGTTCAAGAAGAAGAGTTGGTTGAAGACTTAGGAGATGCAGAACCTCCATGGGAAAGTCCAGTCATAGAACCCCCTTCCAAGACGTTTGAAATTGATGATAAGGAGGGTGTACAACCTCCAAGGCATATCACAGTTGAAGACTTGGAAGAGGTTGATCAAGAGATGGAGATTCAAGAAGAAGAAGCACAACCTCCCATGCCCTTGGAAAGCAATGAAGAGAAGATTGAATTGGAAGAAAGCTACCAAAAGGAAGAGGTTAAAATTGAAGAAGCTTGCAAAGAGGTGGTAATTATCAGAGAAGAGCACAAGGGAGTGGAGCTTGCAATTTCATTAAAAACACCTCCCCCTAAGTTGCCATCATCCTTCACAATATTCAAGTGGGTAAATTTCATATCCCTTAGCTTTCTAATCCCACTTGAATATGGGCTACTGGAGACGGATGGTCAACTTAGAGCTCTTTATGGCATTAAGAGTAAGAGAAAGATGACCAGTGGTAAGAATCGTCCTGCAAGGTTCATCATGGTTGGAAGCTTTAAGTTTAAGAGTAAAGGTTGGTATAGAGCTCAACTGAATGGGTCTAGGAAGTTGTTTGGCCGCTTACGTGAGAATTCAGACTGCTTGCCACCCGGATGGAACAATATTGCTCAACTAAAAGACGGGTGCAAATGCAAGGTCTGGGACCCCGGAATCCATTCTATCAATCACCACTCTTCGGGCCTGGTCACTTGCTTTAACTTACTTGAAGGCTTTCTGCGCCTAGTTTGGGACCCCGGAGGTTACTGGAAGTACAAACACTGGTGGGAATTCCTGGATGAATACAAGCATAAGCCACCATAACAGGGAGCTCACCAAATGTCCAACTTAAGGACTTTAACTAAAAGTGCTAGGTGGGAGACAACCCACCATGGTATAATCGTTCCTTTTTTCATTTTTATTTAGTTTTATTTGTTTTTGAGTTTTATTTTATTGAACCTGGAGTTTTGTATCACATTCATATTAACACTGCATTCTTCATTTTTCAGATATAAAAAAAAAAAAGCGAGCGTGTCCGCGTCGCAAGGAGATAGAAGACAATATTAATATAAACAGAGAGTTTCGCAGGAGCAGCGCTGGAGGCGTGCCAATGGCACAAATCACCCCACGCGACCGCGTCACCTGAGAATAATGGCCTCCCACGCGACCGCGTCACCCACGTGACCGCGTCACCTGAAAATCGACGACAACCGGGTACATGGCCGAAAGTTGAGCTGGAGTTGGGCTGGAATTGTGATGGAAGCCCAAGCCTCACCACGCGAACGCATGCCCACGCATCCGCGTCATATCCCCATGATGGCCACTCACGCGATCGCGTCAACCACGCGACCGCGTCACCCAGGATTTTGGCAATACTAAGTTTTGAACAGAGAGTTGTGCGACCGCGAGGCTGCACTCGCGCCACTAGCACAAATCAAGTCACGCGATCGCGTGCCCCACGCGTCCGCGTCGACTGACCTTATTGCGCACCACGCGGCCGCGTCACCCACGCGACCGCGTCGCCAGCGTCGCACACCTTAACCTCATATGCCAAAATATCTTGTCTTTCTCTTCCCCAAATCCTATTTTCTCTTTTCCCTCCTTATTTCTTACTTACTTCTCCTCTCTTTCTTTCCCTTCTCATTCTTCTTATCTTTCATTTTATTTTACTTCATTTATTTGCATATTTCATTCATTGCATTATTTTCACTAGTGTTGGAATTTTATTTGGGTCATTGTGGATTATTGCATAATTATTTGACAATTATATATTATTTTTTTAAAGGATGCTTGCATGTTCAATTTAATACTTTCAAATAGCTTATTTACCATACATGCTATGTGTTTGTGAAAAAGCCCATATGGCATTATGCACTTCTCTATTATACTTTATACTATTTAATGCTTGCTTTTCATAAACTCCCTTTACTATTTTAATTGAATATAATTGTCAATACAAATATGGTAATTTATTACAAGTAATACTTGGTCTATGCTACTCATGCCCTTTTCTGGCATGCCAAAAACACCCTGCATCCACTTATCTTTCGATGCACTGGCTATTTTTCATTGCTAGCTTTTCACATATACTCGAGAGCATGTGTTAATGTCAATTACATCCTAATGTGCATCCATCACCACTCTTCCATTCTCTTCCTTGCTATATATCTATTTGAATTTAATTTACTTTCTCTTCCCTTCTTCAGGATGGCCACCAAGGAAGGAAAGGAGAAAGCTACTCTCAAACTGCCGGCAAGGAAAGGAACAAAAAAAGAGCCCAGCTGAGAAACCACAACCCCCATCCACTTGCACATCTTAGCATGCACCGAGGACGGTGCAATCTTTAAGTGTGGAGAGGTCGATACCGATCTCCATGGGTTAGTACTTTCTTGTCTCAAACACCAATGTTTAAATTTTCTTTGTAGATTAGTTGTTGCATTTGCATGTTTGTTTGATTTTTGCATATTTTACCACTTGGTGGAAGTAATATTTTCTTTTTCAAGAAAATTTTTAGAGAATTTCACTAATTTGAATAAAATTTAATGTTACACTTGTTTGAAGAGATATTATACTGGAACATGATTTAGAACTCGAACACACAAAACCTGTGAGATTTTTGAGCCTATTTGAATTGGTTGCATTTTATCAACCAAAATTCTGTTTTAGTGTGTATCTTTCTCTCTAAAATTGTGATCTTTGTCTTGCTTAATTCTATATTTCCATTATTTGATGTATGCATACACTTACATGATTGAGGCCTTTGTTTCACTGAGCTTACATACCCATATGGCCTTACCTTTCATTATCCCTTACAAACCAATTTTGAGCCTATTTTACCCCTTTATTCTTTATTTTAGCTCATCACTAACTCTAAGCGGAAAATAATAATGTCCTTAATTTGAATCCTTGGTTAGCTTAGACTAGTGAGAGTGCTCATGAATTAAGTGTGGAAAAAGTGGGTTTGAAAATGTTTGGTTTAAGAATTGGGTGTTATATATCTTTATGGAAATGTGAAAGAAATAGGACATGTTCATGCATTCAATAAATTAATCATATGCATTGAGAAAAAAATAAAAGAAAAAAAAAAGAAGAAGAAAAAGAGAGAGAAAAAGAAAAGAAAAAAAGCAATTAATAAAAGGGGACAAAATGCCCCAAAGTAAGTAGTGAAAGCAATGCATATGAGTTGTACTTGAAATTAGAATGCATGAATATGTGGGAAACATGGTTAATGAATTGTTAGATGTTGTATTATGATTACATGGATTGTTTAAGTTAGGTGGGAAAAGTTTAAGTTAATTAAGGATTCAGATTTTAGTCCACTTGGCCAAATACAATCCTACCTTGACCCTAACCCCATTACAACCCTTAAAAGACCTCTTGATATGTGTATCGGTGCATTAAATTTGTGTTGATTGTTAGATGAAGAGCAAGCCTTAGAAAGCAAGGATAGTAGAGAATTGAGAGAATCGAACCTTAAACACTTGAGTGATTAGAGTGTATACACTACCAATGAGGGTTCGATGCCCAATTCCTTGTTCTCGGCTTTCATGAGCTATTTTCTTCTACAAGTCTATTTGTACTTCATTTTCATGATTTGAATTAGTGAAATCCAGTTCATATTTGTTCTTGAAAGATTTGTTTATTTTTAACCAAGTAGGTAGAAATATTTTGCATTTAGTTGCATTCATAGGTTGCATTTCATACATCCTACCATTCCTCTTCATTTTTATAGCTTCTCTTGAGCTTAGCATGAGGACATGCTATTGTTTAAGTGTGGGGAGATTGATAAACCACTATTTTATGGTTTATCTTGTGCTCAATTGAGTGGTTTTTATCTACTCTTTACTCACTTATTCATACTATTTGCATGATTTTACATTTGCCTTCCTAATTATGTGCTTTGATTGAAAACATGCTTCTTTGATCTTATATTTGCTTATTATTAATCCTCTCTTATTACCATTAGATGCCTTGATATGTGTGTTAAGTGTTTTCAGATATTATAAGGCAGGAATGGCTTGGAGGATGAGAAGAAAGCATGCAAAAGTGGAAGGAATACAAGAAGATGAAGAAGTTGCTAAGCTGTCCAGCCTGACCTCTTCGCACTCAAACAGCTATAACTTTAGCTACAGAGGTCCAAACGATACGGTTCCAATTGCGTTGGAAAGCTAACGTCCGGGACTTCGATTTGATATATAATATGCTATATTTTCCCTAACGCTAGGTGATGCGATCGCGTGATCCATGCGACCGCGTCGCAGTGACGAAAAACCAGCGTAGCAAAATCCGAAACCAGCGAAATTTGGACTGTTTCTGACCCAGTTTGCGGCCCAGAAAATACAGATTAGAGGCTATAAAGTGGGGGACTGCATCCATTCAAAGGAGGCTCTAATAATTCATAATTTTAGGAGTAGATGTAGTTTTTAGAGAGAGAGGTTCTCTCCTCTCTCTTAGGATTAGGATTTAGGATTTCTCTTAGTTTTAGGAGTGACTCAATCCCAGGTTTAATATTCTTTTTACTTTATATTCCTCTTTTTACTTTCAGATGCTTCAATGCTTGTATTAGATATGTTGTCCAATTGGCTTATGAACTTTTCATGTTAAGATCTGCATATTTTATTTAATATTATTTGAGGTATTTCAGATTTAAGATTGCTTTGCTTTATTTATATTAATGCTTTTAATTTAATTTAGATATTTTTCTCCCTTTTGGCTTTGATCAAGTGATTGGTAGTACTTGAGTTATCAAACTCAGCAAGTGATTGAAATTGGCAGATTTTGCTTTAGCTAGGATTGCTCTAACACTAGTCTCTCCACAGGAGTTGACTAGGACTTGAGAATCAAGCTAATTAGTCCACTTGACTTAACTAAGTGGGATTAAAATCCAATTCTCATCACACTGATAAGAATAACAAGGACAGAATTTCCAGTTCTTCATACCTTGCCAAGAGTTTATTTTATTATTATTATTTTATTTTATTTGTCATATAAAATATTCCCACCTTACTTCCTAAACCCCAATTTACAATCTTCATAACCAATAATAAGAACATACTTCCCTGCAATTCCTTGAGAAGACGACTCGAGGTTTAAATACTCGGTTATCAATTTTAAGGGGTTTGTTACTTGTGACAACCAAAACGTTTGTACGAAGGGATTTCTGTCGGTTTAGAGACTATATCTACAACGCGACTGTTTTTATGAAATTCTTTACTGGCAAAAATCCTAACGTCAATGCCTTCATACACGTATCCCAAAGAGGATTTCTCATCAGTATCAACAATCCTCAACAACTTAATAAGAGGACCAATAATTTTCTTAGTGGTAACACAATCTTGCCAAAATTTACTATCCAAGACAATTGAACTAACAATCTTTCCATTAGCACTTTTAGTTAATTTATGAGAAATGAAATATTTATCCACCATCAATGCTTGCAAATCTTTCTTCTAATCATATATACTTTTCAAAATAATGAAAACAGTGGCAAAACGTGTGACTCCTGGTTGAACAATTTCTTTCCAATTAACTTTTTCTTTTTCTAAACCAAGACAAGAAAATCATATAGTTGTAAACAAACACAGTCACTTTTGAAGCACGGAAAGCAAGGTCAGCTATGTAAAGAATACTTGCAATATCTTTCAAAATAAGATTGATACAATGGACAGCACAAGGAGACCAAAAAATGTTTGGATATTTTTCATGAATGAGTTTTCCAACAAATACATAATTAGCAGCATTATCAGTGACCACATGCACAATGTTACTAGGCCCAACCCACTCAATAACATCAGCAAACAAATTAAACAAGGCATCGGCAGTTTTTATCGCATCAGAAGCATCAACAGACTTAACAAATGACATACCAGTATGACAATAAACTAGAAAGTTAATTAATATTCGTTGCCTTTGATCAGTCCACCCATCTGCCATCAGCATACAACCGGTACTTTTTCATGAGCTCCTATACTTTTCAACAAGCAACTGACACTCTCTCTTAAGATCGACTAGCAAATAAATTCTCATTTCATCATATGACGGTCTCTTGAAACCAGATCCAATTGTAGCAATACCATCCAATGCAGGTTGAAAGTAAGGTGTTTGAATTGCATTGAAAGGAATGCATGCATCAACGATCCATTTGGCAAGTCCCAACTTATCCTTCTGCACAATTTTCTTTACTAGCCAAAATACTTTTCAAAGTCGGTTGAGATCCTGGAGTAGTCCTTTCTCTAAAGTAACTTCCAATTTGTGTAGCTACTATAGCTCTTCTCTTTCCTTTGTCTCCCGTTGGTGTAGGAACAGCAGCTTGTACAAGGTTAGGCGATTCAGACTCTTGTGCTTGTGTTTCCCCACCATAAGACTCCTCCTCAAATTTTCTTTGAGTTAAAGAGATACCTTGCTTCGATCTTGCCAACTCCAAGCCTAAGAAAAATTTAAGTTCATCCAAGATCTTTAAGTTGAAGATAGCTTGAAGACTATCCTTCACTGCATTCACTGATGCTTGTGTTGGCCCAGCTATGATGATATCATCAACATATATGATTAAGAATGTAGTTGAATCACCACTTCCAATAGAAAAAAGAGAGTAGTCTTGTTTACATTGCTTGAAGTTATGATCAGTCAAGGTTGTACAAAATTTTGTAAACCATTGCCTCGAAGCCTGTCTTAAACCATAGAGGGATCTACTTAGCTTGCAAACCAAACCTTGATTTCACTGTGGATGGCTGAGAGGCAAGTCCATATATAGTTCCTCAATCAATCGCCATTGAGGAAGGCATTATTAATGTCCAACGGAAGTAGGATCCAATTCTTTACAGTTGCAACGGTAAGTAGGACTCTCACTGTTGTTATTTTTTGCCACGGGATTGAAAGTATCTCTGAAATCTAACCCAGCTTGTTGGGTGTATCCTTTTGTAACCAACCATGCCTTGTATCTCTCAAGAGACCTATCAGCTTTAATTTTAGCCTTATAAATCCATCTACAACCAATTTCACATTTACCTTTGGGTAGACGTAGCATTTCCCATGTATTGTTGGCCTCAAGTGCATCTAGTTCATCTTGCATGGCTTGTCTCCATTTAGGGAAGTGCAATGCTTGATGATAAAATTGTGGTTCGAATATGGCATTATCTTAGGTAAGAAAGTGGTGATAATTTGAACTAAGCCTATGGTTAGTAACGAAATTGGAAAGAGGGTAAGGTGTGTTGGTAAGGCATAAATAGTCAGTGAGGTATGCTAGAGGGTAATAGTTTCTAGAGGATTTTGGGGCAGTGGTAGGATTTAAGGAATGTTGGAAGTAGTATCTGGTGCTATAGAAGTTTAGGTAGGCGCTGGAATTGTAAAGGAATCTTTGGGTGTAGGGTCTTATGCTGGAGGGTGTATGGTTTTGTGCTGGAGCAGGTAGAACAAAATCTACATACAGATCAATGTGAGGCTGGAGGTGTAGGAAATTACTGAAGGGCATGACATGTTCTTGAAAAATCATATCTCTATAGACAAAAAATTGTTTGATATCGAGGTTGTATAGTTTGTAACCCCTTGTATCCAAGGGGATATCCAAGGAAGATTGATGGGACTGTTCGGAAGCAAAACTTGGTTCTGGAACTTGAATTAGTTGCTGCATAGGCTAAACAGCCAAAGTTTCTCAAACTATGATAGTTGGAAGATTTGTTGAATAATAGTTCGAATGGAGACTTCAGGTTTAGTAAGGGACTCGGAGTTCTATTGATAAGGAAAGCAGTAGTGGTGATGCACTCTCCCCAAAAAGAGATGGGCAGTTTAGCTTGAAAGTAGAGAGCTCGAGCCATATTAAGAAGGTGTTAGTGTTTTCATTTCTACCACGGCATTTTGTTGTAGTCTGTATGGACATGAGAATTAGTGGAGAACTCCCTTTTGTTACAAGAAATCTACAAGTGCAAGTTCTTTTGCAATGTCCAACCTGAAATAATTAATCTTGATGCTAAACTAAATTTCTATTAAGGAATAGAAATTCTTTAAACAAGTTGTAGCCTCTGATTTATTAGTTAGTAGATAAATCCAATAAAATCTTGTGGCATCATCAACAACGGTCAAGAAAAATCTTTTTCCATTATAAGTTGGAACTTGGTAAGGTCCTCATACATCATAATGAACAAGGTCAAAGAAATTTGAAGACAAATTATTGTAGGAATCAAAAGGAAGTTTTCGAAACTTTGTAAGTGGGCATATCTCACAAACACTGCAATCAGCTTTATTTTATAAATAGATAATATTATCTAAATGATGCAGAATTTTAGATGAAACATGACCTAAGAGAGTGTTTCACAGTTGTGAACTGTACAAATTTATTGAAAAAATATCATAATTAGAACTTGAAAGACTTGGTGATTTTACTAGCTTTGAGCAATATGTTGGGGATGATGCTTTTAGGATGTATAGTCCTTGATACAAATTGTAATACTCTCACTATCAAATTGTCATGCTTCTGGATGCGCCATTCTGATAGCGAGAATATTACGACAACTTCTATATATTTAATAATAAGATATGAGCCTTTAATGCGAAATCATATCGCTATATCTTTGAGAAATCGAAAGTTCTTTTTATTTGAAAACAAATATGCATATACATATATATAAAATTTCTTATACACGTAACTTATACATATTATATACATACCAATCATATAACTCATATCCCTCTTACACAGTTATAATGACAAGGGCGAGGGAAAAACTATGACTTATACACAATTAAAAAAAATAGTACAACTAAAGACTTAGCAAAAATTTCCTCAGCTTCCTCGTCCGTCCTGAAAAGAGAAGTCTGTAGAGGGTGAGAACATCGTCCTTGCTGGTTCTCAGTAGAGGGCTTTTAAGAATTGTTATAAGAAAATATTTTAAATAAAACTATTTTCGGTCGCAGTGAATGTTAGTTCATTATCCAAATAAAAAACTTATATTTTTCTTATAAAATTTCACACAAAATAACATTCTACACATTTCACCGTTATTATCAATCCACCATCAATACTTCACAGTAGAAATCAATCACAAGCACAAACAAATACAAGGCAAACACATTTAAAGAACAGTTACAGCAAGTATCACAGTTACCAGTTAAACAGAATTCATTAGATAGGCAAATCAAAACACCTAAAGACACCCAAAAAAGCAAACAATATATAACATGATGCATGCCTGTCCTACTGGCCATGAGCTCACATGTCGGTTATACTGCTAGAATTTGACATATCCGGTAGCTAACTCGGATTCTGTCTCTCGACTGTGCATCTCCAAGAGGTATAAGATCGGGAGATTAGTGCCCTACCACCTTCTCCTGGAGGCAAATACTAGGGGAGAATAAATCGGAAAATTAATGCCCTACCTCCTTCTTCACATTCTACAAAACATAAATCACAAAGAATGTGGGGGAATGAATCAAGGGATTAGCGCCCTACCGCCTTCCCTACATCCCACAAAACACAATTCACAAAGAATGCGGGAGAATGAATCGAGGGATTAGCGCCCTACCTCAAATAGTCGAAACCTAATTTTCTCCCCACCCGCAGCAGTGATAGCCGCAACCACAGCTCTGTCCTACTTTTGCAGCAACAGCAAAAACTTTAATCAAAACATGCACTGACCGAAATGCGATCCTATGTTACCAAAATCTAAGAATCTCTAACCAAACAAACATAACAAAATACTAATTTTCAAGGATTCCGAAACAAAATACAATTACTGTAATAAAAAGGAACCAACAACAGAGCCGCGGTAGCTCCGATGAACTCTATCAGCGACAACTTTGACCACCGCAACCCAGACAGCGGCAACGGTGGCCTCTGACAACTCCTCCCTCTCCTTGCGTGTGTTCTATCTTTCTGCCATCTAAGCTCCTCACCACGGCCACGGTGAAATAACGGCGGCAGCAACGAAGCTCCAGTGGCTCTCCCTCCTCCATGTGACCTTTTCTCCTCAGTGACGGTGACGCATCCTCGCAGCTCCATGGATGGCAGCGGAACTTGGCTCAACGGCGGCAGCAACGACTCCCTTCTGTTCTCTAGCTCACATTTTTGGCATCATTAGCAGCGGCTCCTCTTCTCCCTCTGGGTGCGACACGGCGGCAAGGATGGCAGCGACACGTGGTTCGACGGCAAGCTCCAGGGCATGGCGCGGTGCGGTGGCAGCGCAGGTTCCTCACCGGTGCTCTCGCTCTCTCTCGGGCTTTCCTCTGGTGTGGATGTGTTGCCGTGTATTGTGTGTGTTTGTGAGTTGTGTGCGTGTGTATCTGGAAAGGGGATGGCGGTGGGATTAGGGTTGTCTTCTGGGAATTTAGGGCTTTGATTTGGGAATTAGGATTTAGGTAGAGTATTAATTAAAAATAAAATTTAATCTAATATAATTAACTTTAAGAATATTATTTATTTTTCAACTTACAAATTATTTTTTAATTAAGTATTAGAGATTGTTTCCAACTGCGGGAGACAAAGCTTTATTAATCACTTACACCATCTTGGCTTTAAATGTCCATGACTGGCTAATGCAAGTGCTTAGGAGGATTCAGAAAAGGCAACGAAAATAGTAACTGGCCTATGGAACTAAAAGTCCAACAGCAGGGGAAGAACAGCATTCAATATCAATAAATTTCAAGTTGGAAATATATCTCAATATAACTACAATATGGAGGTCCTTTTTTTACATTCTAATTTAAAATTAGAGATAAATAAATAAATTTTCTTTTACTTTATAAAATTAATCAAAATTTTCAATTATTCAATTTAAATTGTATAAAACTTTCATTATTTTTAATTATTAAAACTTTAAATCCCTAATACAAAAATACTCAATTATTTTAGAAAATTTTATAAATCCTACTGAATTTTAAACTCAAAGTATTATAAAAAGTTAATTTAATTACTTTTAGAAAAAATAATTCTCTTTAAATAAATCATCAACAAATATAATAAATTATAAATAACTTAATATTTAATTTTCAAAAATACGGAGTCTAACACAAATCACCCTTCCCAATCCTCTTTAATGTGGAGTTGTCGTGAACAGTGAAGTATCTTAAGCCAATAGTCACAGTGAGTGTAGTGTTGGATAAGAAAGCTGAAAATGATAGTAAATTTACACAAAAAGCTGGTATATATAGAACAATTTAGAGAGAAAGCAACAAATCACATGCAATGTGAATGGTTGCTCATGTAAAAACCTGGTCAAATCGTAGTTAATTAAATAAAAATTAAATATGAGCGAATATGGTTAGAAAATTTAGCAATAGAAATTTGATAATTTAAATATGAAATTTGGATTCAGTGAATTTTTATGAGTCAGAAAACATAGTTTTTTGCATAAAAATGCGCAGTGAAAATTTGATCGGCAGTACCGACTGAGATCTGTTTGGTACTGCAGCTGAGAAAATTAAATTGAAGTGAATAATGTCAAGAATTGAGAATTTATAATTTGGAAAGATAGAAATATTTAAAATATGATTTAAAACGCTAATATTAGAGATTTTGGCCCAAAATTAGGTAAACGGGTTAAATCGAGTAAACCGGACCCAAGTAGACCCAAGCCCACACTATATAAGAATTCATTTCAGCACAAAACAAACTATTATCCCCCATTTTGAGAGAGAGGTTCAGTGGTGAAGAGAGAAGAGAGTGGAGAAATGAAACCCTAGGCACCACCAACTTCAAATCACCATAACTTTCTCTACGGAGCTCCGATTGACGAGCCGTTTGTAGTCACGCATCGCTCTTCTCCTCCTCTTCAATTATATCTGGGTATTATGGTAAGTTTCTCAATCATCTCTGCCCAGTTTCGTTTTTCCTTCTGTATTTTGAATTTGGTTTGGGTTTTGAGGAAATCTTGTGATTTTGGTTGTTTAGGAGTGCTCTAGTATGAGATATTGGTGAATTCCATCAACCAATTTTGTGGGTTAAGGTAAGAAACCCTCTAATCCTTGTAATTTATGATATTTAGTGAGCCCTAAGTTGATGTATGTATGTAATGTGTGTATTAGAGTATTGGGTACACTTTTGGAACTTGAATCTTGTTTGTAAAAGTGTTTGGTGGAGCTTGGAGCTGAGTTTTGGTGGAAACTCCCAAGTGAGAGCTTAAATTTGATTTCCAAGAGGTACGGTTTAAGTTTCATTTAAGTACCATGTGATGTGATGAGGATTCCTAGGTTAAATGCCCTTAGGATTATGTTTGAATCATGTATTTGGATGAGTTTGATAAGCGTAGATGATATGTTTTGGTATTTGAAGGCTTGGATGATGTTAGTGTAATAGTGCATAATTTGTATGTTGTTGGAGTTAATATTGGATAGTGAATTGTGTGGATTGTGAGTTATACATTTATGTTTATATATATATTAATTGATGAATTTTGGGCCGGAGGCCGTGAATTTTGGGTTGGATTATGTAGATGAGATGGGTTTGAAACTTGGTTGAGTGTAAATTGGTGAATTTGGTTGGTTTGGGGTCAGTTTGATAGATGAAAAATGAATTTGGCTTGTGAACCTTGGAAAAATTGGTGATTTCTGTTTTTAGGTAAAAATTTATTTTTAACCAACTTCGGCGGTCCGTAACTCAGTCCTCGAAGTTGGGAATTCTTCAAAACTAGATTTTTATGAAAGTTCATTCAACAATCTTTTCAATGGTTCAAGAATGGTTGAAAAAATAATTTTGTAGAAAAAGTTATGAAACTTTGAAAATTGGGGTCAAAAGCTGGTTTTTAACACTTAGCTGCTTTTAACCCTTTCTGCAAGACTCGCGTACGCGAGGGTGCCACGCGATGCGAGCACTGGGCTCTGTCCCGTGGCCTCATGCACGCAGAAGGAGGCATACGTATGCGAGAGTGCCAAAATCGAAGCCTCGCATACGCGGATGGTGGTATGCAACGAGAGCAAACATTTCTATCTTCACCACTCGCGAACGCGACCAAATCTCGCATACAAGAGCTACCTGCATGCGTACGCGAGATTCTTAGATTTTTGAAAAGTGTATTTTTATGTATTTTAACCATTCTTTTAGCCTCTCAAACCTTTATAAACGTTGATAAGATTATAGAGCCGGTAAAATTAATCATAGAGGAGCTAAGAACAAGACCTAAAGAGTGAGTTAATGAATTGAAGTGAAAGAAAACTAAGTGTGGCTTGAACTTATGATGAACGCACTAAGTGTGGGTTGAAATTTTGATGAGAATGGCATAAGTGGAGGTTCTGATGAGATGAGGTTTGAGAAGTGTGACGGACACTATATCCTGAAATGAATAGATGAGTCGGGGTTGAGAACTTCCCCTAATTATTGTGGTTATAAATAAAGAGATACAGGTTTAAAGACTGCGAGGTGTACATGGCACTCACCCTACGAGACGAATAATGAGTTTAAAAACGGATACAGGTTTAAAGCCTGCGAGGTGTACAGAGCACTTAACTCTGCTAGGTGTACAGAGCACTTAACTCTACGAGGTATGTAGGGTACTCAACCCTGCGAGACTTTCCCTCTGTCTGCGAGGTGTACATGGCACTCACCCTGCAAGATATACAGAGTATTAACTCTGCGAGGTGTATAGGGCACTGACCCTGCAGGCATTCATCATTTGCATATGTTTGATTTGTTTGGGTTTGCTTGTTTGTACTTGGTTTGCCTAATTGAATATGCCATACTATGTGCTTATGCGCTATTTGCCTTACTTGAATCTACTTGTGTTTTACTTGTCTGCATTCCTTGTGTTTGTACAACTAAGAGGTCCCTCATGCTGGTGTCAGTTGACACTGAGGGCTGTTCTTGATGAGATGAGTTGATGATATAATTGAATAATGATAATGGCTATTAAATGAGATAATTTGAACTCCCTGGGTAGACGCAGTGAAGTGATTTCACTTGCTCCAGGTAGAGAATGAGACTATTAGTATTGAGGTATCGAGTTCGAGTTACTAGTTATAGTTTGTTCTGAATTGAGTGTTAAGAGGTTTGGAAAGATGGGGAATTGGCTAGACTTGGTATCCCTTAGAATAGTTACCTAATTTGTGGATTAGTGAGAAACTAGGGTGAGTAATTGATGAAAGGAAGCTTAGGATGCTTAGTGAGTTTTTATTATAGCGCATTGTATTTATTTGGCACTTTTACCGTACTGGGAACCCATGGGTCAGGAGTTCTCATTCCATATATATCTCTTGTTTTTCAGATGCAGGTCCAGGTGCTCAGCAGTGAGCTGTGGTTCATCTGAGAGATGGCGAAGACCTTTGTGTTCTCTGCTTTACATTTTGCTTAGAATCTCTCCCCTTTTATTTTGAAAAACTTATATTTTGTATTAATCTTTTTGGAACTTGCCTATAGAGGCCTTATGTATATTTTGGATAGGGGTGGCAAAGCGGGCTGGCCCGCCCCGCCCCGCCTAGACCCGCCAGATAAACGGGGCGGACCGGCCCACCCCGCTAACTAAAATGAGTTCAAAATGCTAGCCCGCCCCGCTTTATGGCGGATTGGCGGGTTGGCGGGCTAGCCCGCTTGACTCTTTTTTTTTTTTTTGAAAAATAAAATTCATTAAAATTAAACAAAAAATAATAATTAAAAAATCAAATACAAATAAAAAATAGTCAAATTATAATATAATTTTTTTACTATTTTTTTTTAATTTTTAACTTCAATAAAATTGTTCGAAATAATATTTGTCAATAGAATCATCTTTATTTTAAAAAATAAGTCACATAATTTGAGCATATATACGAAATTGTAAAATAAAATAAATAATGTTAATAACTCAAAAAAGAATAAAAATAAAAAATAAAAAAGTGTTTAAAAATTCTATAATTATTAATTTTATAATGGTAATCACTCTTTTATTTAATAAAAAAAAAGAAAAATAAAAATCTTTGGCCCGGCGGACCGGTCCGCCCCGCCCCGCCAAAACCCGCCAATTTGGCGGTGCGAGTTTGGCGGGCTCCAAATCCTAGCCCGACCCGCCTTTTTTAGCGGGTTTAGCGGATCGGCCCGACGGGCTCGCCCCGTTTTGCCACCCCTAATTTTGGGAGAGATAGGACTTAATGTTGTCAAACTATTTTTATTCTATAACCTAGCCAGCCTAAACTTCGTGGGTTGCGACTAGAGACTATTTATTTATATCATATATATCTATATTTTGTTTTATCTTAATCTTTCCTACGGCTTTATCTGTATAACATTTTTGACTTCACGCTTTATCTTCTTGTCTCGATACATGAGTGATACGACTTTGCGATTTTATTTTCACTCCTTTCAGGCTTCTCGGTTTATACTTCCCTTCAATATCTATATTTATCTATGTATTATAATCCACCTGAGAGTCATACCACCGTAATATCATTGACTTATGACTCGAGCATAAGGATTTGAATATTAGGGTGTTACATTATGGTATCAGAGCAGTTCGTCCTCGTGAGCCTGAGGGATGGACTGCTTATGCTTCAATGCATACTCTGAATTGTGCCTGTGCTATTTAGGATATCTGACTGATATGTTTAGCATAGAGTTTGTGAGTATACTTTTGGAAAATTGAAGTACTTAACTTGAGATATTGAGATTGATCACCTTAATATCTCTTGTTTTGTGTGGATAGGACCTGAAATGGCAACTCGTGGATGGGGTCGCGGACAGAGAGGAAATGAGGGACCCGCTCCGATTGGCAATTGATAGAGCAAACCCGTCGGCTTAGAATTTCTTCTCTTTTAGAGGAAATAACTTCATTGCAAGTATAGTTCCAAACCGACAAGTAACACTCAATCAAAATTTAATTTTTAGTTGTCACAAGTCCAACCCAATAAAGATAACCGAGAGTATTAGCCTCGGGTCGTTCTCCCTAGGAATCACAATCGAGTGCTCAATTATTGGTTATGAATTTCATGGGGGTTGGGTTGATGATAAGGCAAGAAAGTAAATGGCAAGAAAATAAAGGAAACAACTAAAGAAGCAAATACTAAAGAGAGACATTCATGGCAAGGATTGAGACTATAGGCTTTCTATCCTAGTCATTAATTATCATACAATGATTAACAAGAGCTAATCCTATTTCGTCATCTCTAACATCAGAAGAAGGTACAATGTTATCTTCAACATAGGGAGAAAGTCAAATAAGACTAGTTAATCTCAATCCAAAAGTCCTAATCAACTTACTAATTGAATTAGCAAGAGATTAGAGTCAATGAAAACAATATTAACTAACAACTCTAGATCACCAACATAAGTTGGGTATTAATGACTCAAGAGCACCTAATTCCTCTTTTCAAGCCAAGAATGCTAAAAAAGCTACTCTAAAATCCAATCAAGCATTTTGTCGAACACTTGGAAGGCACAAAAGGAAAGCATGATAAATTGCAAAGAATAATAAAATCTACAACTACCCAATGCAAGAAATTAACAACAACAACTAAGGAAAGCATATTAAACATGAAATACCTCAAAATTGTATTAAAGAGAATGAAAATTAACAAGAGTGCATGAACATAAAGTAACCAAAATGAGAAATTAACAAGAAGAAATAGGAAAATCAAGACAATGGAACAAGAAATTGTAAGAAAAACTAGATGAAAACAAGAATTAAACCCTAGATCTAAGAGGAATTAACCTAATTCTACCCTAATTCTAGAGAGAAGAGGGAGCTTCTCTCTTTAGAAACTACCTAAAGCATGGTCCTAAGCTAATATAATTGCTCCCCCTTTGTCCAATCTTGAATTCTGCATCAAATAGCCTCAGAAATAAGTTGGATTTGGGCCTGGAAAGCTCAGAAATTGCCCCCAGCATGTTGTCTTTAATGAGGTCACGTGATCAGCGTCACGCATGCGCGTGGTCGACGCGTGCGCGTCGCTGGCAAATTTCCCCCTCACACGTACGCGTGGGTGACGCGTGCGCGTGGCCATAAATCCTCCAAATGCTCATTTTTTCATGAATTCTCCACTTTGCATGCTTTCCTCTTCACTTCTTTCATCCAATCCTTGCCTTATGAACCTGAAATCACTCAACAAACATATCAAGGAATTGAATGGAATTAAAGTGAATTAGATTTAGCTATTTTAAAGCCTAAAAATCATGTTTTCATTCATTAAGCACAAATTAGGGAGAATTACAAAACCATGCTATTTCATTGAATAAATATGAGATAAGTTGATAAAATCTCCTAAATTAAGTACAAGATAAACTACAAAATTGGAGTTTATCAAACCTCCCCACACTTAAATCAAGCATGTCCTCATACTAAACTCAAGAAAGAAACAAAGGGTATCAACATTTATTCAATGCAAACTATCTAAATGCACCCTACCTACATGCAATCTATCTAAATGAATGCAACTACTTAGTCAAAATAAATCAATTCCCAAAAAATACATATATGAATATAAGGGCTAAAGCAATCACAATCAAATCAAATCCACAATTGAATTTAGTTATTGAAAATATTTTAACAACTTGCAAGAAAGGCGATGATAACCGGTGAAAACATGTACGCTCTAGTCACTCAAGTGTATAGGATTGATTCACTCAATTCTTCCCTAATCATGATTTCCAAGATTTATTTTTCATCTAACAATCAACAATTATTCAATGCATACATACAAATATCATGAGGACTTATCCATAGGTTGTAATGGGGCTAGGGTCAAGGTAGGATTGTATATGGTCAAGTGAGCTTGAAATTTGAATCTTTGATTAACTTAAGCTTTCCACCTAACCTATGACAACCTATTCAAATCTAATGCGATCTAACTACCCATTCTTCACTTTTTCACATACTCATGCATTCTCTTTTCACTTCACATCTCATATGCATTGCTATTATTACTTTACTTTGGGGGCATTTTGTCCCCTTTTTATTGCTTTTTTTTTCTATTTTTTTATCATTATTTTTTTCTTTTATTTTTCTTTTGTTTTCCTCTTTTTCTTTTTGATGAATTATATACAAAGGTACCAATACATATGGTTTAAATATTTAATGCATGAGTATGTACCCAATTTCCAAGATTTTTTCAACAAAATTACAAAATACACTTTTATCTCACCCAATGTTTCCAACTCTCCCACAATTAAATGATAAACACTCTCACTAAGCTAGTCTAAGCTAATCAAAGATCTAAATTAAGAACATTTATTATTTTTCAATTTAAGGCTAGTAATGTGCTAAAATTAAGAACAAATGGGTTTAGCATAGGCTCAAAGTTGGCTAACAATGGAAGATAAGAGGGTAGGCTATTTGAGTAAGTGAGCTATTTGAAATGATGACCTCAATCATATAAGTGCATTCATACACAAAAATGGCTGATTGGTCGGACGACCTCCCCACACTTAAAAATTTGCATCGTCCTCGGTCCATTCAGAGATGAGCAAGGGGGTACGGCGACTTTCTGGATTGCCACCTTCAGCTAGTGGATCAACTGGCTATTGCATGTTCTTTCTTCCGCTTTCATTTTTGCTTATGATGACTCATCCATGAAAAATAGAAAATAACACCGTAAGATGAGAAAATGCAAAAGCAATGAAGCGTAAATTGTTGGAATGAGGTAAGAACCACTAGAATGGAGTGAGTGAATTAGTGTGACATTGATGAAAAATAGGTGTGTGAGTTTTAAGATTGCGCGCGGTTTAGAACACACACACTAGCATAGAAAGTTATGTCACGAATACACAAAAGAAGTATACACTTCACTCATTCTAGTGTGCTTGAAATACTTCAAAGAAACTTGTAAGTTAAGATAACGAACAAGCAATAAAGAAGCATAAAAGCATTCAAGAAATTAATCAAACAATTGTGAATTGGATAATGAATGGACATTGATTGATGTGTAAGTAAACTTAGTGAACCAATTGAAATATAAAGCTCACACATCAAACAATGACACATATTGAAGTTTGTTTGCAACACCTAAGTGACATAAAAATGGAAGACATAGGTGCTATGCAACTTAGGAAAAAGAAGATAGAAGTGAAAATCAATCACATAGAAACCATGGTCCACAAAACTTCAAAAGCTCAAAAATATGCAATTAGGTAAGCTTACGATCCAATTTCACAATTCCAAAATTTCAATGCATGAAATAGGTGACGTAAATAAAGGGAAATCATAAACAAGTATCACCTAAAAAAAATCATTGATAATACACAAATTATCTCATCATAGATAATGAATTCATATCACAAGCTGGCCAAAGCATGCAATTTAAAAGATTTCATATGCTCGAGGGTAATGTCATACATTTAGTATTCAAAAGCATTAAGTATGAAGAACTCAAAACCAAGTAACAATAAGTAGCCTCAATAACGAGATCTAACAATGAATTTCAAAAACAATTATGCTAAAATAGCATCAAATTAATAATAAGCAGCAATAAACAGTAAACAAAATTAATAATCCAACATTTATCATAAAAAACAGAAAATTAAACAGAATTTAAACTAACTAAATAACTAACTAATTAACTAATTAAAAGAGTTGATGATAGATAGTGATTGGTAGTGTTGGATGATGGTTGAAGAAGGGAGAGAAAAGAAGAGAAGAGGGAAGAAGAAAAGAAATGGAAAGAAGAGAAGAAAAGAAGGGGGTGAAACAGGGCAGGGGGTCACGCGTACGCATGCATGGCATAAATGGGGTGCGATGCGTACGCATCGTTGACGCGCACGCGTGATGGGAGAGAGAAGAAGATGACACGTACGCGTGGGTGAGAATTGTGCTAGAGGCACAATTTCAGCACACTACACGTACAACTCTCTGATTTTTGTAGTGCACCTGGAAATTTGGGGGTCACGTGTACGCGTGGGTGAGGCGTACGCGTGGGAGGTTGGAAACTTGGGGGGTCACGCGTATGCGTGGGTGATGCGTTCGCGTGGCTGGGTGCTCTGTTTTTCACAATTTTCCAATTTCTTGCACCAAACCAAGCATTCAAAATGTAATGGCCCAACTTCTAGGTCATGATCATACTAGAAGTTGAACATTACCAACTTGTTTCCCCAACTTAAGTAATATTTAATATATATATATATATATATATATATATATATATATATACAAGCATGTTTGTTGTTAACACCTTGCGAGTTTACGGGTAATTTTTTTTTAAAACAAGAGTAGTTTAGAGTCGCATACATATAATATATAAGAAAACATAAGCTTACGCAATCATAAAATAGTAGAAGGCAATATAATAAACACCACATTATAATACACATCACGATACAAGAGTAGCTTAGTTAAACAAGTACAGGAATAAGATACAGCATCTCTCAGTTAGTGGCTCATATAATATATACATATATGTACATAAGACGTTCCGGGGCCTGGCCTGTCCAAAAGCCCCTAAGCTGGCACCCAGGCTAGCCTAACTCTATGACATGCCTATTCCCTCTGAGCATGCTAGTAAAAGTGAGGGAGACACTCTAAGGTACTGGAGTTAGAGTGGACGCCTCAAAGGTCTCCTCGTCTCTAATCCAAAAGCCCCTCACAGAAAACCATTGGGCAGGTGATGATGCCTGCTCGCTGGTTCCTCATCTGGCTCATTACTGCTAGAAGAGATATCCTCGATCTCAGGGTCACGTACTATATAATTACATACACAAGGTGCCGCACAACGGATGTAATACTCGCAGCTGTGCACTGGGTCATCGTGGATGTACAGATGATTAATCTCGTAGGGCAGGACTCTCGTGTCCATCTGAAGAGGTGTAAGGGGTAAGAACTGGGGAGTTCTTAGTAAGGTCGGAGTTTTTAGTTAGGTCCATTTATAATGTCCGTTTGCAAGTTTCTAAATCCCTTGAAAATCAATGGTTTAACAATCAAATATTCAAAACTTTTTTAATAGAAATCAGTTAATTAACCAGAAATCCAAACTCCTTTTCCAGATATAAGAATCTTAAAAGTTTCCTAATGGTATGAATGACCAACTTGTCCCAAGCATATGTTCAATTAAGTCTATATTGTAAGAGTTTGATTTTTCATACTTTACTAGACCATAAACATAAAAGAAGTTACCTACGCAATATAAATGATCATCCTGTTCCAAACATAGGTTCATTAAGTCTATGCTGAACCAGTCAGATACTTTATACAGAACTAGAACTCAAACATACCAGCCATGGCCTTAGGCCCAAACAATTCAATCAACATCCAATCACCACAATCTAAACAATCAGTTACAAACACAAGTAATGAGGTTCAAACACAATCAAGAGCAGTTACGTTAAGTATAGCAATTAGCAATTAAATAGAATTATTCACATAGGCAAACCAAGTACAATATGCACAAATAAGTATGATACATGTCTAGTCCTACTACAGGTAATGAGCTCATTTGTCGGTTTCAACCCGCACCCGACGCAATCCGACCCTCCAAGTCAGATAAGGCCTTTCCAGAACTTAATCCCAGATTAAGTACCGCATACCCTTTACCAAGTACTCTCGACTTGCAGGACTTGTATTTGCTCAAATCTTAATATACCGCAGGTATGTGAATCAGGCCTCTACCAAGCATTCAGTTTGCAGGGCTGGTACTTCTCTACCGCAGCCTATTTGGGAAGCAACATCACAATACGAGCGTCCCCGCACAATATTCACAAGCATCGCCCGAAGGCTCATAAGTCACATATAACCATTCTTTCCATCACTCATCAATCATCCTTATCATCTTTCCACAATCATAATTCAAGCATCACAACATCACAGTGATCTCATTCCACAGTTCTCTATTTACTCTGTAAAGTCAAGCACACTGCCATACAACTTTTAACTCCTTTTCTTTCTAACATGTATGAAAGTTTCTAAATCCTTTTTCAATACCATACATACCTCAATACTTTTTCTTGAACTTTCCTTAGGTGTTTAGTAAAGAGAAATGAGGAATTTTGGACTCAAAACTGCCTTTTTTTCAATATTTTATTATTATTAATAAAATATTATTAGTAATAAATAATATATTAATATTAAGATAATAATATTTTATTCAACTTTCAAAAATTACATTTTGACCCCTTAAGTTTTAATATTTGCACTTTAGCCCCTCAATTTTCTATTAATTAACTTTTAACCCCCAACTTTTTAATAATTGAATTTTGACCCCAAAATTACCAAATTAACGTTTTCACATCCTTCCAAAAACCAAAAACAGTTTTTTCCAAAAGTTCATCAGATTTCCACTTGATTTTCAGCTAGTTTTTCAATCTTTTCGATAACCAATTTTTACCTGATTTTTACCAAACCAAAGAGCAACATTTCAGCCATCAAATACACATCAAATATCATGAATTTTATGGTTGAAAAGCCACATTTTCCAGCAGCAACAACAGAAACTTCAAAACCATCATAAACTTGATTTTCAAGCATTAAACAACAAGATCTCACGATCAAACCATCACACAAACACTCAAAATCAAAGCTTAAGCAACAAGATTGGATTTCACACTTCAAGAACACAGCCAATCATTGATTAATTTACCAAACCTTACCCCTTTGCAGCTGCCAAGAATTGAACCAACAACAAGCTTCAAAAAGCACTTTTACGCCTGATTTAACATAAAAAAAAAAAACAACTTTAGAACCATATGAAGCATGAAGGCTGAAGCTTCATGATGATGAAAAGAAAGTTATTCTCACCTTAAAGTAGCTAGAAATCACGTTTTCTTAGAGCTTATGGTGAGTGAACAAGAGATCCTAAGAGAAAACATGAAGAAAAGATCATTAGCTTGATTTCTCCACCATGGCTGAAACTTCAAGGAGGAGGAGCAGCCATCATACCTTGATTTACTCCTTGAAAATTGTCATAGAAATAAAGAGGAGGAAGAGATGAACACTTTTGTCGGATTAGATTTTTGATAGGGGTTTTAGTTTGAGAAAGAACAGAGAAAGAAGCTTGAAGCTTTCATGGAAGTTCTTCCATTTTCCTTTCATGAAATTTTCGAATTTTGGCATGCCTTGGAAGAAAAGGTGATGATAATGATGAGTTTAGGGACCCATGGGGTTAGGATAAGCATTATCCTAAAGTTTGGTGTAAAAATATCTCAAGAAAAGATAATTACTAAAGCTAGATGTATTAGAATACAAGTGTTTCTTACTTTTTCCTTAAGAAAGATTTGCTTGGAGAGCAAGAAAGGAAACATGTGGTGGCTAACTCTAGGAGAGCCACGTGTCACAGGGTGTTGACTCATCAGAGTTTAATAATAAAATATCATTCTGAAGATAATTACTAAAACTAGATACATCAGATTACACTACTAAAGGATAAGCATGAGCGTTAATAGTATAAATGATACTAGTAACATGATAATCATGAGAATAAAAGATATATGATGAAGCATTAACATTGCTAAGTTCATCTAAAAATGTCGGTATTATCCATTACCGGTAGATTTCTAGCTCAGTTATTATATTACTAAACATAGATCAACATTAACCACAACAGAGGAAATAATAATATAATATTTCGAATAAAATAATAATATATGAATATTATATTAATATAATTTTTCTCTCGAAATTCAAGACCGGCTCGTCACATAGAGACTAACCATGGAAATCAGAATTTTGAAATTCAGACTCGAAGTGGCTCAAAAATGTAACTTTTCGCGACGTGCCTGCTTAGATCAGGAGAGGTGCCTGGTGTAGTCAAGCTGCTGACTCAACAGCTTGATGACACAACACCTGTGCAGTGGAGGTGCTTAAATGCACTGAAATTCCTAAAAATTCCATTAAAATTCCGTTTGATCCCGAAAAAGCGCCGTTTGTTCGAGGCTAAAGGCTAGGCCGTTACACCAAACATCCAAACAGCTACCAAAATACCATAAAACCTTATTTAACATACCAGACTACCAAATAAACTCAACAAACCAAAATAAACATGAAATTAAGCTTATTTACCAATATTTACAAAAGGGAAAAGTGAAATGATGTTACCATGGTGGGGTATCTCCCACCTAGCACTTTTATTTATTGTTCTTAAGTTGGACTTATGGGGAGCTCTCATCAAGGTGGCTTGTGCTTGAATTCATCCTTGAACATCTACCAATGCTTGAATCTCCAATAAGCTCCATAATTCCATGTCATTTGCATCAAGCTTTGATGGAGTTCTCCACAAACCATGAGCTCCCAAAATTGATCCTCTTTTTGTGATTCAGGATTTCACACTTTGTTTTCACACCCGTCTTCAAGTTGATCATGGTAATTCCCTTCGGGTGGTAAGCAAGCCGAATTCTCACTAAGGCACCAAACTATCCTCCTAGACCCATTCAATTGAGCACTAGTCCACCCTTTGCATCCAATCCTTGAAGCCTCAACCATAATGAGCCTAGATTTACACCGCCAACCACTAAACATCTTTCTCTTACGCTTCATTCCGCAAAGCGCCCTAAGTTGGCCATCCGTTTCAGGAAAGGCAAATTCAAGTGGGATAATAAAACTAAGAGTGATAAGTTTTACCCACTCAAATAAAGAATTAGATGGCGGCTTAGGTAAAGAAGTTTTCAATGACCTTGATAAAGCACATTCGACTCCCGTCCATCCTCTTCTAGGGGCTTCCACCACTTGGCAAGGTGCTTCAAGCTCTACCTCTTGCCAAGCTTCCTCAAGTTCACATTCTTCTTCACCAATTTCTTCTAGCTCTTTCTCATCACTCAAATCATATCTTGGGGGTTGAGTCAAATCTACCTCAACATCCGCTTCAAATTCAATGGGGAAGGATTCATCAAGCTCAAAAGGATCATATGTTGATGCAGAATCATCATAAATAGGGGGATTCGGTGCGTGCCCCACTTTTTCCAATTCTTCAATCACATTGTGCCTTGGAGGTTGTGCACTAGTGGTGCACGGATTCCCACACTCCGTACAACTGAACTAGCTAGTGCATTGGGTTGTCCAAGTAATACCTGAGATGAGTCAGGGTCAATCCCACGAGGATTGTCAGCTTAGATCAAACAGTGGTTATCTTGTAAATCTTAGTTAGGCGGATAGAAAAGTTGTGTAGTTGTTTAAACTCATAAAAGTAAAATAAAGATAACGTTACTCAGTAATTGTGAATTAAATGATAAGAAGATGGTTAAGACTTCAGAGATACTTTGTTCTTCGGGATCAATGCTTTCTTACTGTTTAATCTAACTGTGAATGATTTCTTCTATAGCAGGCTGTATGTGATCAACACCGGTTTGAGCGGCTGCCAATCTTCCTCTAGGCTGAACACCAGGTTTAGTGCGCATCCAGTCTGAATGAGGGTGAAACTCCTGCAGTTCATCCCCTCGGTGATCCTACTCAAAATGCCACAGACAAGGTCAAATCTTCTAGATCAGAATGCTGTACCTTGATTCTAGCCTTTACCATAAATACTCTAATCTCTCCAACCTCGGCTGAACTGATGTCTCGAGAAGTCTCCAACGAAATCATGGATTAGCTGTCTAAGAGACGTATCCTCAAGCTGGTGATTCACTGATATCCGATGAAAGACGCTCACTGAACCCATGTAGAATAGAGATAACTTTTGATGGTTCAACTCATTCATAAGGTTGAAGAACGAAGATACATCTTAAGAGAGAATTAAACACGAATTGAAATAGAACAGTAGTACTTTTATTAATCCATGAAACTCAGCAGAGCTCCTAACCTTAACTTAGGAGGTTTAGTGACTCATGCTGATAGAAGAAATACAAAAAGAAATGTAAAAGTTGGCAAGAGTCCCTAACAAAGGTGAACTCTTGTCTCTATATACTAATCTAATTACTAAGGATCATAGAAATATGATAGGCTTAGGCTTGTAGTGCGAAAATCCACTTCTGGAGCCCACTTGGTGAGTGTTTGGACTGAGCTTAAGTGTCTCCCACATACTAGGAGGCTTCTTGGGTGTTGAACGCCTGCTTGGGGCACCTTTGTGGGCGTTAGACGCTGGCTACCTCTCTGTGGGCGTTGGACACCTGGAAGGGGGTAGGTGGCTGGCATTGAACGCCAGTTTTGGGCCTTCATCTCCAAAGACAAGTATGGACTATTATATATTACTGGAAAGCCCTGGATGTTATCTTTCCATAGCCATTAAGAACGCTCTATTTGAATATTTGTAGCTTCAGAAATGCCTCCTTGAGTGCACAGAGGTCAGATCCTGACAGCATCTGCTACGCTTTCCTTGCCTCTGAATCAGACTTTGTCAAAAAACTCTCAGATTTTAGTCAGAAAATACCTAAAATTACCATAAAACACAATAACTCATAGTAGAATTCAAAAATGTGAATTTTACACTAAAACCTATGAAAATATAATAAAACTTAAACAAAACATGCTAAAAACTATATGAAAATGATGCCAAAAAGCGTATAAAATATCTACTCATCAACTAGCCTCCTTAACATCACTTTCAAACTCCATGGAAGAAGGCTCTACAACTCTAGATTCCTCTTTGCATTCAACATCTCCTAAATATTCAACCACTTCTTCCGTTTCAATTACCTCAACTTCCTCCTCTTGTTACACTTCTTGTCTCAACTCCTCTTTTTCACCTTGAAGCTTCAAATTCACTCTCTCACTATGCTCCTTGGTTGATCTTCCATATTCGTCAATGGGAGTACTTGGGATGCATGAGCTTAGGTGGGAGGTCATGTGGTTAATGGCTTCCACCATGGTAGCAACCATGACTTCTAGCTTCTTTAGCTCATTTTACTTCTCTTCTTACCTTTGAATATAAGAGCTAATATCTCTTTGTTGTTCTAGCATGAAGGCATGGAGAGCTTCATCCATTGAAGGAGGTGGTAGAAGAGAGGGTTCATTGTTTGGAGGGAAGGATTCATAATTGGAAGGTGGTTCATATTGGTGAAAGTCTTGAGGTGGCGTATAAGGAAATGGTAGTTCTTAGGAGTATTGGTGTTGGAATGGTGGTGGCTCTAGGTATTGTTCATATGGTGGTTAGTATGGTGGATATGGGTTAGGATCATATGGATATGAATGGTGGTATGAGGCTTGTAAGTAGCGTTGTTGAGGGCTATGTTGAGGAGGAGGGTTATAGGTATATGGTGATTGTGGTTGACAACCACAATGAGGGTCACCACATCCATTAGGTTGATATGCATTAGGAGTTGGATTATACCCATAAGAAACTGGAGGAGGTTATTGCTAAGAAGGTTGATTAAATTCTTGAGGCTCCTCACACCTTTGATTGTCCCATCCTTGATGCATATCCTCATTGTAGCTTCCATTTCCTACAACATAGTTAGAACCAAACTCATAACCAAGGTGGTGAGAATTCATAGTAGCAAAGGTAAATGAAAACAAATGCTAATAAGAGACAAAGAAAATCATATCCTAAAACTAGCAAAAACTATTTACAAAGAAAATCAAGCTATTTACAATATTCACATATGAACAATAACCAATAACAAGCACACATTGCAATTTCCCGGCAACGGCGCCAAAAACTTGATAGAGCAAAATCCACCGGCTTAGAATTTCTTCTCGGTTAGAGGAAATAACTTCGTTGCAATTTTGTTCTAAACCAACAAGTAACACTCAATTAAAGTTTAATTTTTGGTTGTCACAAGTCCAACCCAATAAAGATAACTGAGAGCTAAAGGAAACAACTAAAGAAGCAAATACTAAAGAGAGACATTCATGGCAAGGATTAAGACTATAGGCTTTCTATCCTAGTCATTAATTATCATACCATGATTAACAAGAGCTAATCCTATTTTGTCATCTCCAACATCGGAAGAAGGTACAATGTTATCTTCAACATAGGGAGAAAGTCAAATAAGACTAGTTAATCTCAATCCAAAAGTCCTAATCAACTTACTAATTGAATTAGCAAGAGATTAAAGTCAATGGAAACAATATTAACTAGCAACTCTAGATCACCAACATAAGTTGGGTATTAATGACTCAAGAGCACCTAATTCCTCTTTCCAAGCCAAGAATGCTAAAAAAGCTACTCTAAAATCTAACCAAGCATTTTGTCAAACACTTGGAAGGCACAAAAGGAAAGCATGATAAATTGCAAGGAATAATAAAATCTACAATTACCCAATGCAAGAAATTAACAATAACAACTATGGAAAGCACATTAAACATGAAATACCTCAAAATTGTATTAAAGAGAATGAAAATTAACAAGAGTGCATGAACATAAAAGTAACCAAAATGAGAAATTAACAAGAAAAAATAGGAAAATCAAGACAATGGAACAAGAAATTGTAAGAAAAACTAGATGAAAACAAGAATTAAACCCTAGATCTAAGAGGAATTAACCTAATTCTACCCTAATTCTCGAGAGAAGAGGGAGCTTCTCTCTCTAGAAACTACCTAAAGCATGGTTCTAAGCTAATCTAATTGCTTCCCCTTTGTCCAATCTTGAATTCTGCATCAAATAGCCTTTAAAATGAGTTGGAGTTGGGCCTGAAAAGCTCAGAAATCGCCCCTAGAGTGTTGCCTTTAATGAGATTACGTGATCAGCGTCACACATGCGCGTGGTCGACGCATGCACGTCGCTGGCGAATTTCCTCCTCACGCGTACGCGTGGGTGACACGTGCGCGTGGCTTGACAAAATCCTCTCTCATGCGTACGCATAAATGATGCGTGCGTGTGGCCATAAATCCTCCAAATTCTCATTTCTTCATGAATTCTCCACTTTTCATGCTTTTCTCTTCACTTTTTCCATCAAATCCTTGCCTTATAAACCTGAAATCACTCAACAAACATATCAAGGCATCGAATGGAATTAAAGTGAATTAGATTTAGCTATTTTAAAGCCTAAAAAGCATGTTTTCATTCATTAAGAACAAATTAGAGAGAATTACAAAACAATGCTATTTCATTAAATAAATATGAGATAAGTTGATAAAAAATCTCCTGAATTAAGCTCAAGATAAACCACAAAATTCGGATTTATCAGCAATCAAGCCGAATTTCTGGCGGCAATGACCCAGTTTATCAACACTATGCAAGCTAATGCAGCGGCTATCAACCAAGCGATGGGAAGGATGAACAAAAATGGGAATGGTAATGGAGCTGGGGGAAGCTCAGTTGCAGGTCCAATGACACTGACAACCTTTCTGAAGGTTAGTCCTCCTACCTTTAGAGGATCAACCGATCCTATAGAAGTTGACAACTCGTTTAGAGTAATGGAGAGATCTTTGCAAGCACAACACGTACCAGAGGGTCAGATGGTAGAGTTTGCTGCTTATCAGCTAATTGAAGAAGCACGACATTGGTGGCAAGGAGCTCACTGTTTACTGCAATAAGGGAATGGAGATGAGGGCACCACCTGGGAGATGTTTAGAGAAGAGTTTTACAAGAAATACTTCCCGAACTTTGTAAGACAAGCAAATGAGTTGGAGCTACTACAACTGAAGCAGGGGTCAATGATAGTGGATGCTTACACGAGTAAGTTTAAGGAGTTGTGCTATTTCTCAAGGGTTTGTCAGGGTGCTCCTGAAGGATATGAGGAGTGGAAGTGTATGAAGTATCAAGATGGTCTGAGAGATGACATAATGAGTGCTGTGGCGCCTCTTGAGGTTAAGAACTTTGCTGAGTTAGTTAATAAGAGCTGAGTGGTGGAAGAGTGCTCCAGAAAAATTGACATGGCAAGGAGTTACCGTAGGGAATCCCATGCAAAAGTTCGAGGTGAGAGTTTCGCACCGAAGAGCTTAGACTTCAAGAGGAGTGGGTATCCACCCCAATATTCCCAAAACCGAAATGATTTTCGAAGGAATGATTATCATCTGGGACTTGGTAAAGAGAAGCAAGCAAGGACTCATTCAGGTGACTTGACTTGCAAAAGATGTGGAAAGTACCACCCAGATCAGCTGTGCAGCGCTGGTGATGAGCGGATAATTTATACGCTTTTTGACATTGTTTTTAGTATGTTTTTAGTAGGATCTAGTTACTTTTAGGGATGTTTTCATTAGTTTTTATGTTAAATTCACATTTCTATACTTTACTATGAGTTTGTGTATTTTTCTGTGATTTCAGGTATTTTCTGGCTGAAATTGAGGGACTTGGGCAGAAATCAGATTCAGAGGTTGAAGAAGGACTGCTGATGCTGTTGGATTCTGACCTCCCTGCACTCAAAGTGAATATTCTGGAGCTACAGAACTCGAAATGGCGCACTTCCAATTGGGTTGGAAAGTAGACATCCAGGGCTTTCCAGCAATATATAATAGTCTATACTTTGGCCAAGAATAGATGACGTAAACTGGCGTTCAACTCCAGCTTTCTACCCGAATCTGGCGTCCAGCGCCAGAAAAGGAGCCAAAACCAGAGTTGAACGCCCAAACTGGCACAAAAGTTGGCGTTCAACTCCAAGAAGAACCTCTACACGTGCAACACTCAAAGCCCAGCCCAAGCACACACCAAGTGGGCCCCGAAAGTGGATTTATGCATCAACTACTTACTCATGTAAACCCTAGTAGCTAGTTTATTATAAATAGGACCTTTTACTATTGTATTAGGCATCTTTTGATCATCTTAGGATCATAGGATCATCTTTGAACGCATTGTTCTTAGACTTTGGGGGCTGGCCATCTCGGCCATGCCTGGACCTTCACTTATGTATTTTTAACGGTAGAGTTTCTACACTCCATAGATTAAGGTGTGGAGCTCTGCTGTTCCTCAAAGATTAATGCAAAGTACTACTGTTTTCTATTCAATTCACCTTATCTCGCTTCTAAGATATTCATTCGCTCTTCAACCCGAATGTGATGAACGTGACAATCATCATCATTCCCTATGAACGCGTGCCTGACAACCACTTCCGTTCTACATTAGATTGAATGAGTATCTCTTAGATCTCTTAATCAGAATCTTCGTGGCGTAAGCTAGAATGATGGCGGCATTCAAGAGAATCCGGAAAGTCTAAACCTTGTCTGTGGTATTCCGAGTAGGATTCAATGATTGAATGACTGTGACGAGCTTCAAACTCGCGAGTGCTGGGCGTTAGTGAAAGACGCAAAAGGAGGGTGAATCCTATTCCAGCATGATCGAGAACCGACAGATGAATAGCCGTGCCGTGACAGGGTGCGTGAGCATATTATTCACTGAGAGGAGGGGATGTAGCCACTGACAACGGTGATGCCCTTGCATAAAGCCAGCCATGGAAAAGAGTAAGACTGATTGGATGAAGATAGCAGGAAAGCAGAGGTTCAGAGGAACGAAAAGCATCTCCATTCGCTTATCTGAAATTTCTACCAATGATTTACATAAGTATCTCTATCCCTATTTTATTATATAATATTCGAAAACACCATTATCACTTTATATCCGCCTGACTGAGATTTACAAGGTGACCATAGCTTGCTTCATACCAACAATCTCCATGGGATTCGACCCTTACTCACGTAAGGTATTACTTGGACGACCCAGTGCACTTGCTGGTCAGTTGTATCGAAGTTGTGACAAATTATGAATGTGTAATCACGATTACGCATACCAAGTTGCTCACGTGCCAGGAATAGTTTGAGCCTGGACATCACAATTTCGTGCACCAAGTTTTTGGCGCCGTTGCCGAGGATTTAATTGTTCCTGTTTGGCGCCAAGAATCGTCTGAAATCCCAATCCCGGCAACAACACCAAGTTTTTGGCGCCGTTGCCGGGGATTGTTTGAGTTTGGACAACTGACGGTTCATCTTGTTGCTCAGATTAGGTAATTTTCTTTTTATTTTATTTTCAAAAATTTTTCAAAAATATTTCTAAAATTTTCTCATCTGTTTTCAAAAATAATAAAAATGTTTTCAAAAAATTTTTATTCAAAATTTTTAAGAATGAATTCTAGTGTTTCATGAAGCATGTTGAAGCCTGGCTGGCTGTAAAGCCATGTCTATTCCTTTGGGAATGAGTATGTCAGGCATGTCATATCTGAATTACATGCTGAAGCTTGGCTGGCCATTGGCCATGTCTAGTGTTTTGGACCGGAGCTTTCATTGAAAGCTTGGCTGGCTAGTGAGCCATGTCTAATTCCTGGACTGAAGCTTTAGACTAAGAATGCAAGATTCCTGGAATTCATATTAAAAATTTTGGAATCCTTATTTTTCTTTTTCATATAATTTTCGAAAAAAATCCAAAAAAAATTAGAAAATCATAAAAAATCAAAAATATTTTTCTGTTTCTTGTTTGAGTCTTGAGTCACATTATAAGTTTGGTGTCACTTGCATATGCATCTTGCATTTTTTCAAAAATATCATGCATTCATAGTGTTCTTCATGATCTTCAAGTTGTTCTTGGTAAGTCTTCTTGTTTGATCTTGATGATTTTTTGTTTTGTATCTTTTCATGTTTTTCATATGCATTCTTGAATTCTTAGTGTCTAAGCATTAAAGAATTCTAAGTTTGGTGTCTTGCATGTTTTCTTTGCATTAAAAATTTTTCAAAAATGTGTTCTTGATGTTCATCATGATCTTCATAGTGTTCTTGGTGTTCATCTTGACATTCATAGCATTCTTGCATACATTCATTGCTTTAATCTAAAAATTTCATGCATTGCATCATTTTTAGTGTTTTTCTCTTTCATCATAAAAATTTCAAAAATCAAAAAAATATCTTTCCCTTTTTCCTCTCATCAAATTCGAAAATTTGAGTTGACTTTTTCAAAAAATTTTAAAGTCAAGTTGTTTCTTATGAGTCAAATCAAATTTTCAATTTGAAAATCTTATCTTTTTCAAAATCTTTTTCAAAAATCAAATCTTTTTCAAAATTCTTAGTTATTTTCGAAAATTCCAAAAATATTTTTCAAAAATCTTTTTCTTATTTTTATTTTCGAAAATAACATAATCAATTAATGTTTTGATTCAAAAATTCCAAGTTTGTTACTTACTTGTTAAGAAAGATTCAAACTTTAAGTTCTAGAATCATATCTTGTGATTTCTTGTGAATCAAGTCATTAATTGAGATTTTAAAAATCAAATCTTTTTCAAAAACTAATTCCTATCATATCTTTTCAAAAATATCTTCTTATCTTATCTTTATCAAAAATATCTTTTCAAAATATCTTTTCTAACTTCCTAACTTCTTATCTTTTCAAAATTTGTTCCAACTAACTAACTAACTTTTTTTTGTTTCTTAACTTTTTCAAAACTACCTAACTAACTCTTTCTCTCTCTAATTTTCGAAAATATCCTTCCTCTTTTTCAAAAATTTCTTTTTTTTATTAACTAATTACTTTTATTTTTTGTTTTAAAACTTTTTCGAAAAAAAAAAATACTAACATTTTTCAAAAACCATTTTCAAAAATCACTAACTCCTTTTCAAAAATTATTTTCGAAAATTCTCTCTCTCCCATCTTACTCTATTTATTCATTCATATCCTAACATCTCATCTCACATATCTAGCCTCCTCACAGTTGTGTTTCTTCCATTATATTACATTCTTTGTCTCCCCCTCTTCTTCTACTCACACAGGGATCCCTATATTGTGGTATAAAGGATCTCTATTATTATTATTATTATTATTATTATTATTATTATTCTGTGCCTTCTTCTTTGTCATATGAGCAGGAGCAAGGATAAGAACATTCTTGTGGAAGCAGATCCAGAACATGAAAGGACTCTGAAGAAAAAATTAAGAGAAGCTAAATTACAACAATCCAGAAATAACCTTTCAGAAATTTTCGAACAGGAAGAGGAGATGGCAGCCGAAAATAATAATAATGTAAGGAAGATGCTTGGTGACTTTACTGCACCTAATTCCAATTTACATGGAAGAAGCATCTCCATTCCTGCCATTGGAGCAAACAATTTTGAGCTGAAACCTCAATTAGTTTCTCTGATGCAGCAGAACTGCAAGTTTCATGGACTTCCATCTGAAGATCCTTTTCAGTTCTTAACTGAATTCTTGCAGATATGTGATATTGTTAAGACTAATGGAGTAGATCCTGAAGTCTACAGGCTCATGCTTTTCCCTTTTGCTGTAAGAGACAGAGCTAGATTATGGTTGGATTCTCAACCCAAAGACAGCCTGAACTCTTGGGATAAGCTGGTCACGACTTTCTTAGCCAAGTACTTTCCTCCTCAAAAGCTGAGCAAGCTTAGAGCTGATGTTCAAACCTTCAGACAGAAAGAAGGTGAATCCCTCTATGAAGCTTGGGAAAGATACAAACAGTTGACCAAAAAGTGTCCTTCTGACATGCTTTCAGAATGGACCATCCTGGACATATTCTATGATGGTTTATCTGAGCTATCAAAGATGTCACTGGACACTTCTGCAGGTGGATCCATTCACCTAAAGAAAACGCCTGCAGAAGCTCAAGAACTCATTGACATGGTTGCTAATAACCAGTTCATGTACACTTCTGAAAGGAATCCTGTGAGTAATGGGACGCCTATGAAGAAGGGAGTTCTTGAGGTTGATACTCTGAATGCCATATTGGCTCATAACAAAATATTGACTCAGCAAGTCAATATGATCTCTCAGAGTCTGCATGGAATGCAAGTTGCATCCAACAGTACTCAAGAGGCTTCTTATGAAGAAGAAGCTTATGATCCTGAGAACCCTGCAATAGCAGAGGTGAATTACTTAGGTGAACCTTATGGAAACACCTATAACTCATCATGGAGAAATCATCCAAATTTCTCATGGAAGGATCAAAAGCCTCAACAAGGCTTTAATAATGGTGGAAGAAACAGGTTTAGCAACAGCAAGCCTTTTCCATCACCCACTCAGCAACAGACAGAGAACTCTGAACAAAATACTTCTAATCTGGCAAACTTAGTCTCTGATCTGTCTAAGGCCACTGTAAGTTTCATGAATGAAACAAGATCTTCCATTAGAAATTTGGAAGCACAAGTGGGCCAGCTGAGTAAAAGGATCACTGAAATCCCTCCCAGTACTCTCCCAAGCAATACAGAAGAGAATCCAAAAGGAGAGTGCAAGGCCATTGACATAAGCAAAATGGCCGAACCCAATGAGGGAGAGGAGGACGTGAATCCCAAGGAGGAAGACCTCCTGGGACGTCCAGTGACCAATAAGGAGCTTCCCTCTGAGGAACTAAAGGACTCTGAGGCTCATCTAGAGACCATAGAGATTCCATTGAACCTCCTTATGCCCTTCATGAGCTCTGATGAGTATTCCTCTTCTAAAGAGAATGAGGATGTTACTGAAGAGCAAACTGCCAAGTTTCTTGGTGCAATCATGAAGCTGAATGCCAAATTATTTGGCATTGATACTTGGGAAGTTGAACCTCCCTTGTTCATCAATGAACTAAGTGATCTGGATCAACTGACATTGCCTCAGAAGAGACAGGATCCTGGAAAGTTCATAATACCCTGTACCATAGGCACCATGATCTTTAAGGCTCTGTGTGACCTTGGTTCAGGGATAAACCTCATGCCCCTCTCTGTAATAGAGAAACTGGGAATCTATGGAGTGCAAGCTGCTAAAATCTCATTAGAGATGGCAGACAGCTCTAGAAAACAGGCTTATGGACAAGTAGAGGATGTATTAGTAAAGGTTGAAGGCCTTTACATACCTACTGATTTCATAGTCCTGGATACTGGAAAGGAAGAAGATGAATCCATCATCCTAGGAAGACCTTTCCTGGCCACAGCAAGAGCTGTAATTGATGTTGACAGAGGTGAAATAGTCCTTCAATGGAATGAGGACTCCCTTGTGTTTACAACTCAAGGATCTCTCTCTGCAACCATGGAGAGGAAGCAGAAAAAGCTTCTCTCAAAGCAGAGTCAACCAGAGCCCCCACAGTCATACTCTAAGTTTGGTGTTGGGAGGCCACAACCAAACTCTAAGTTTGGTGTTGAACTCCCATATCCAAACTCTAAGTTTGGTGTTGGAGAGTTTCAACAAAGCTCTGCCCATCTGTGAGGCTCCATGAGAGCCCACTGTCAAGCTATTGACATTAAAGAAGCGCTTGTTGGGAGGCAACCCAATGTTTATTTATCTAACTCTATTATTTTTGTTTTTCATATTTTCTTAGGTTAATGATCATGTGGAGTCACAAAATAAATATAAAAATTGAAAACGGAACCAAAAACAGCAGAAGAAAAATCACACCCTGGAGGAGCATCTGTCTGGCGTTCAGCGCCAGAACAGAGCATGGTTCTGGCGCTGAACGCCCAAAATGGGCAGCTTCTGGGCGCTGAACGCCAGAACAGGCATGGTTCTGGCGTTCAACGCCAGAAATGGCACACAAATGGGCGTTGAACGCCCAAAATGGCCACCAACCTGGCGCTGAACGCCCAGAGTTGTGTACAAAGGCATTTTTACATGCCTAATGGGTGCAGGGATGTAAATCCTTGAACACCTCAGGATCTGTGGACCCCATAGGATCCACTCAGGATCTGTGAACCCCACAGGATCCACTCAGGATCTGTGAACCCCACAGGATCCCCACCTACCTCCACTCACTTCTTCTCACCCCTCTTTCACACAACCCCATAAACACTCTTCCCAAAAAACCCTTCACCAATCACCTCAATCTCTCTTCTCCATCACCTCTTCACCACTCACATCCATCCACTCTTCCCCATAACCTACCTCATAAACTCCACCTACCTTCAAAATTCAAAACCAATTTCCCACCCAAACCCACCCATATGGCCGAACCAATACCCCCCTCCCTTCCCTATATAAAGACCTCCATTTTTCATCAAATTCACACAACACATCCCTCTACACTCCTCTTGGCCGAAACCACATCTCCCTCTCCCTCTCCATATTGCTTCTTCTTCTACTTCTATTCTTTTGTTTATTGCTCGAGGGCGAGCAATATTCCAAGTTTGGTGTGGTAAAAGCATAAGCTTTTTGTTTTTCCATTACCATTGATGGCACCTAAGACCGGAGAATCCTCTAGAAAGGGAAAAGGGAAGACAAAAGCTTCCACATCCAAGTCATGGGAGATGGAAAGGTTCATCTCCAAAGCCCATCAAGACCACTTCTATGATGTTGTGGCCAAGAAGAAGGTGATCCCTGAGGTCCCTTTCAAACTCAAAAGAAATGAGTATCCAGAAATCCGACATGAAATTCAAAGAAGAGGTTGGGAAGTTCTAACAAACCCCATCCAACAAGTCGGCATCTTAATGGTTCAAGAGTTCTATGCCAATGCATGGATCACCAAGAACTATGATCAAAGTAAGAACCCGGATCCAAAGAACTATGTTACAATGGTTCGGGGGAAATACTTAGATTTTAGTCCGGAGAATGTGAGGTTGGCGTTCAACTTGCCAAACATGGAAGAGAACGCACGCCCCTACACAAGGAGAGTCAACTTTGATCAAAGGTTGGACCAAGTCCTTATGGACATATGTGTAGAAGGAGCTCAATGGAAGATTGACTCCAAAGGCAAGCCGGTTCAACTAAGAAGATTGGACCTCAAGCCTATAGCTAGAGGATGGTTGGAGTTCATTCAATGCTCAATCATTCCCACTAGCAACCGGTCTGAAGTTACTATAGACCGGGCCATCATGATCCATAGCATCATGATTGGAGAAGAGGTGAAAGTTCATGAGATTATATCTCAAGAACTCTACAAGGTGGCTGACAAGTCCTCCACTATGGAAAGGTTAGCCTTCCCTCACCTCATTTGCCATCTATGTTACTCAGCTGGAGCTTTCATAGAAGGAGACATTCCTATTAAGGAAGAGAAGCCCATCACTAAGAAAAAGATGGAGCAAGCAAGAGAGCCCATTCATGGAGCTCAAGAGGCGTATGAAACTCATCACCATGAGATTCCGGAGATGCCTCAAATGCATTTTCCTCCACAAAACTATTGGGAGCAAATCAACACCTCCCTAGGAGAATTGAGTTCCAATATGGGACAACTAAGGGTGGAACATCAAGAGCACTCCATCATGCTTCATGAAATAAGAGAAGATCAAAAGGCAATGAGGGAGGAGCAACAAAGACAAGGAAGAGACATAGAAGAGCTCAAGGACATCATTGGTTCCTCAAGAAGGAAACGCCACCATCACTAAGGTGGATTCATTCCTTGTTCTTATTTCTTCTTTTTTCTTCATTTTCTATGTTATGTGCTTATCTATGTTTGTGTCTTCATTACATGATCATTAGTAGTTAGTAACTTTGTCTTAAAGTTATGAATGTCCTATGAATCCATCACCTCTCTTAAATGAAAAATGTTTTAATTCAAAAGAACAAGAAGTACATGAGTTTTCAAATTTATCCTTGAACTTAGTTTAATTATATTGATGTGGTGACAATGCTTCTTGTTTTCTGAATGTATGCTTGAACAGTGCATATGTCTTTTGAAGTTGTTGTTTAAGAATGTTAAATATATTGGCTCTTGAAAGAATGATGACTAGAAGACATGTTATTTGATAATCTGAAAAATCATAAAAAATGATTCTTGAAGCAAGAAAAAGCAGCAAAGAACAAAGCTTGCAGAAAAAAAAAAAAGAAAAAAATATAGGCGAAAAAAAATAGAAAGAAAAAGAAAAAGCAAGCAGAAAAAGCCAATAACCCTTAAAACCAAAAGGCAAGGGCAAATAAAAAGGATCCCAAGGCTTTGAGCATCAGTGGATAGGAGGGCCTAAAGGAATAAAATCTTGGCCTAAGCGGCTAAACCAAGCTGTCCCTAACCATGTGCTTATGGCGTGTAGGTGTCAAGTGAAAACTTGAGACTGAGCGGTTAAAGTCAAGGTCCAAAGCAAAAGAAGAGTGTGCTTAAGAACCCTGGACACCTCTAATTGGGGACTTTAGCAAAGCTGAGTCACAATCTGAAAAGGTTCACCCAATTATGTGTCTGTGGCATTTATGTATCTGGTGGTAATACTGGAAAACAAAGTGCTTAGGGCCACGGCCAAGACTCATAAAGAAGCTGTGTTCAAGAATCATCATACTGAACTAGGAGAATCAATAACACTATCTGAACTCTGAAGTTCCTATAGATGCCAATCATTCTGAACCTCAATGGATAAAGTGAGATGCCAAAACTATTCAAGAGGCAAAAAGCTAAAAGTCCCGCTCATATGATTGAAGCTTTGTTTCATTGATAGTTTGGAATTTGCAGTATATTCTCTTCTTTTTATCCTATTTGATTTTCAGTTGCTTGGGGACAAGCAACAATTTAAGTTTGGTGTTGTGATGAGCAGATAATTTATACGCTTTTTGACATTGTTTTTAGTATGTTTTTAGTAGGATCTAGTTACTTTTAGGGATGTTTTCATTAGTTTTTATGTTAAATTCACATTTCTAGACTTTACTATGAGTTTGTGTGTTTTTCTGTGATTTCAGGTATTTTCTGGCTGAAATTGAGGGACTTGGGCAGAAATCAGATTCAGAGGTTGAAGAAGGACTGCTGATGCTGTTGGATTCTGACCTCCCTGCACTCAAAGTGGATTTTCTGGAGCTACAGAACTCGAAATGGCGCACTTCTAATTGCGTTGGAAAGTAGACATCCAGGGCTTTCTAGCAATATATAATAGTCCATATTTTGGCCAAGAATAGATGACATAAACTGGCGTTTAACGCCAGCTTTCTACCCGAATCTGGCGTCCAGCGCCAGAAAAGGAGCCAAAACCAGAGTTGAACGCCCAAACTGGCACAAAAGCTGGTGTTCAACTCCAAGAAGGACCTCTACACGTGCAAAACTCAAAGCCCAGCCCAAGCACACACCAAGTGGGCCCCGGAAGTGGATTTATGCATCAACTACTTACTCATGTAAACCCTAGTAGCTAGTTTATTATAAATAGGACCTTTTACTATTGTATTAGGCATCTTTTGATCATCTTAGGATCTTAGGATCATCTTTGAACGCATTGTTCTTAGACTTTAGGGGCTGGCCATCTCGGCCATGCCTGGACCTTCACTTATGTATTTTTAACGGTAGAGTTTCTACACTCCATAGATTAAGGTGTGGAGCTCTGCTGTTCCTCAAAGATTAATGCAAAGTACTACTGTTTTCTATTCAATTCACCTTATCTCACTTCTAAGATATTCATTCGCTCTTCAACTTGAATGTGATGAACGTGACAATCATCATCATTCCCTATGAGCGCGTGCCTGACAAACACTTCCGTTCTACATTAGATTGAATGAGTATCTCTTAGATCTCTTAATCAGAATCTTCGTGGCGTAAGCTAGAATGATGGCGGCATTCAAGAGAATCCGGAAAGTCTAAACCTTGTCTGTGGTATTCCGAGTAGGATTCAATGATTGAATGACTGTGACGAGCTTCAAACTCGCGAGTGCTGGGCGTTAGTGACAGATGCAAAAGGAGGGTGAATCCTATTCCAGCATGATCGAGAACCGACAGATGAATAGCCGTGCCGTGACAGGGTGCGTGAGCATATTATTCACTGAGAGGAGGGGATGTAGCCACTGACAACGGTGATGCCCTTGCATAAAGCCAGCCATGGAAAGGAGTAAGACTGATTGGATGAAGATAGCAGGAAAGCAGAGGTTCAGAGGAACGAAAAGCATCTCCATTCGCTTATCTGAAATTCCTACCAATGATTTACATAAGTATCTCTATCCCTATTTTATTATATAATATTCGAAAACACCATTATCACTTTATATCCGCCTGACTGAGATTTACAAGGTGATCATAGCTTGCTTCATACCAACAATCTCCGTGGGATTCGACCCTTACTCACGTAAGGTATTACTTGGACGACCCAGTGCACTTGCTGGTTAGTTGTATCGAAGTTGTGACAAATTATGAATGTGTAATCACGATTACGTATACCAAGTTGCTCACGTGCCAGGAATAGTTTGAGCCTGGACATCACAATTTCGTGCACCAGCTGGATTAGACATATGATAAATGTGCGGGAAGTCGGGACATATCTCTCGAGATTGTCCATATAGGAAAAATCATGGAAAAGGCCGATCTCAACAAGGTTGAGGAAATAGTGAGATGGGTAAGTATGATTAAATTCTAACTGCTTGACATAATATTAGAGTATGGTAGTCATTTGTGACATTAAATGGTAGGATGAATGATGTGAATTTGGTTGAATTTGAGGATATTTCCAAATGGTGACTTAGTCAAGTTTTATTTCCTTCTGTGAACCAAATTTTGAGGGCAAAATTTTAAATACGGTGGGTAGGATGTAAAAACCCGGTCAAGCTGTAGTTAATTAAATATAAATTAAATATAAGCGAATATTGTTAGAAAATTTAGCAATAGAAATTTGATAATTTAAATATGAAATTTGGACTCAGTGGATTTTTCTAAGTCAGAAAACATAGTTTTTTGCGTAAAAACGCGCAATAAAAATTTGACCGGTAGTACCGGCTGAGATCTGTTCGGTACTGCAGCTGAGAAAATTAAATTGAAGTGAATAAGGTCAAGAATTGAGAATTTATAATTTGGAAAGATAGAAATATTTAAAATACGGTTTAAAACGCCAATCTTAGAGATTTTGGTCCAAAATTGGACCAACGGGTTAAACCGAGTGAACCGGGCCCAAATGGACCCAAGCCCACACTATATAAGAACTCATTTCAGCACAAAACAAACCATTATCCCCAATTTTGAGAGAGATGTTCGGTAGTGAAGAGAGAAGAGAGTGGAGAAATGAAACCCTAGGCACCACCAACTTTAAATCACCATAACTTTCTCTACGGAGCTCTGATTGACGAGCCGTTTTTGGCCACGCGTCGCTCTTCTCCTCCTCTTCAATTATATTTAGGTATTGTGGTGAGTTTCTTAATGATATCTACCCAGTTTCGTTTTTCCTCCTGTATTTTGAATTTGGTTTGGGTTTTGAGGAAATCTTGTGGTTTTGGTTGTTTAGGAGTGCTATAGTGTGAGCCATTGGTGAAATCCATCAATCAATTTTGTGGGTTAAGGTAAGAAACCCTCTAATCCTTGTAATTTATGATATTTAGTGAGCCCTAAGTTGATGTATGTATGTAATGTGTATATTATAGTATTGGGTACACTTTTGGAACTTGAATCTTGCTTGTGAAAGTTTTTGGTGGATCTTGGAGATGAGTTTTAGTGGAAACTCCCAAGTGAGAGCTTAAATTTGATTTCCAAGAGGTACGGTTTAAGTTTCATTTAAGTACTGTGTGATGTGATGAGGATTCCTAGGTTAAATGCCCTTAGGATTATGTTTGAATCATGTATTTGGATGAGTTTGATAAGCGTAGATGATATGTTGTGGTATTTGAAGGCTTGGATGATGTTAGTGTAATAGTGCATAATTTGTATGTTGTTGGAGTTAATGTTGGATAGTGAATTGTGTGGATTGTGAGTTATACATGTATGTTTATATATATATATATATTGATTGATGAATTTTGGGCTGGAGGCCGTGAATTTTGGGCCAGAGGCCGGAAGAGGTAAGAAAGGTGAGTTGATGTGTGTATTGTGTGATGTCATATGAGATTGAATGGATATTGAATATTGAATGTGTAAATAAATGGAAGGGTTGTTGAATATTGAGGATTTAGGAATTTAGCAGTGGAATGTGATGAAATTGGGTTGGATTATGTAGATGAGATCGGTTTGAAACTTGGTTGAGTGTAAATTGGTGAATTTGATTGGTTTGGGGTTAGTTTGATAGATGAAAAATGAATTTGGCTTGTGAACCTTGGAAAAATTGGTGATTTCTGTTTTTAGGTAAAAATTCATTTTTGACCAACTTCGACAGTCCGTAACTCAATCCTCAGAGTTGGAAATTCTTCAAAACTAGATTTTTATGAAAGTTCATTCAACGATCTTTCCAATGGTTCAAGAATGGTTGAAAAAAAAAATTTTGTGGAAAAAGTTATGAAGCTTTGAAAATTGGGGTCAAAAACAGGTTTTTAATACTTAGCAACTTTTTACCCTTTCTGCAAGACTCGGGTACGCGAGGGTGCCACGCGACGCGAGCATTGGGATCTGTCACATGGCCTCGTGCACGCGGAAGGAGGCATGCGTACGCGAGAGTGCCGAAATTGAAGCCTCGCGTACACGACCAAATCTCGCATACGTGACACCCGCAATTTTCATTGCTTGCATACGCGAGCTACCTGCATGTGTACGCGAGATTCATAGATTTTTGAAAAGTGTATTTTTAAGTATTTTAACCATTCTTTTAGCCTCCCAAACTTTTATAAATGTTGACAAGATTATAGAGCCGGTAAAATTAAGTATAGAGGAGCTAAGAACAAGACCTAAAGAGTGAATTAATGAATCGAAGTGAAAGGGAACTAAGTGTGGCTTGAACTTATGATGAACGCACTAAGTGTGGATTGAAATTATGTCGAGAATGGCATAAGTAGAGGTTCTGATGAGATGAGGTTTCAGAAGTGTGACGGGCACTATATCCCGGGATAAATAGATGAGTCGTGGTTGAGAATTTTCCCTAATTATTGTGGTTATAAATAAAGAGATAAAGTTTAAAGCCTGTGAGGTGTACAGTGCACTCACCCTGCGAGACGAGTAATGAGTTTAAGAACAGATACAAGTTTAAAGCCTGCGAGGTGTACAGAGCACTTGACTCTGCGAGGTGTACGGAGCACTTAACTTTGCGAGGTGTGTAGGGCACTCAACCCTACAAGACTTTCCCTCTGGCTGCGAGGTGTACATGACACTCACCCTGCAAGATATACAGAGTATTAATTTTGCGAGGTATACAGGGCACTCACCCTGCGAGGCTATGCTATATATAGCGAGTAGACAACAGAGAGGACTATGTCCGAGTTAGCTACCGGACATGTCGGGTTAGCTATGTAACCGACAGATGATATCATCGGCCATAGGGTAAGCATTCATCATTTGTATATGTTTGATTTGTTTAGGTTTGCTTGTTTGTACTTGGTTTGCCTAATTGAATATGACATACTATGTGCTTATATGCTATTTGCCTTACTTGAATCTACTTGTGTTTTACTTGTCTGCATTTCTTGTGTTTGTACAACTGAGATGTCCCTTATGCTGGTGTCAGTTGACGCTGAGGGATGTTCTTGATAAGATGAGTTGATGATATAATTGAATAATGATAATGGCTATTAAATGAGATAATTTAAGCTCCCTAGGTAGACGCAGTGAAGTGATTTCACTTGCTCTAGGTAGAGAATGAGACTATTAGTATTGAGGTATCAAGTTCGAATTACTGGTTATAGTTTGTTCTGAATTGAGTGTTAAGAGGTTTGGAAAGATGGGGAATTGGCTAGACTTGGTATCCCTTAGAATAGTTACCTAATTCGTGGATTAGTGAGAAACTAGGGTGAGTAATTGATGAAAGGAAGTTTAGGATGCTTAGTGAGTTTTTATTATAGCGCATTGTATTTATTTGGCACTTTTACCATACTGGGAACCCATGGATCGGGGGGTCTCATTCCGTATATATATATCTTGTTTTTCAGATGCAAGTCCAGATGCTCAGCAGTGAGCTGTGGTTCATCTGAGAGATGGCGAAGACCTTTGTATTCTCTGCTTTACATTTTGCTTAGAATCTCTCCCCTTTTATTTTAAAAAACTTATATTTTATACTTGGTACTTGCCTATAGAGGCCTTATATATATTTTGGGAGAGATAGGACTTAATGTTGTCAAACTGTTTTTATTTTGTAACCTAGTCGGCCTAAACTTCACGGGTCGCGACTAGAGACTATTTATTTATATCATATATATCTATATTTTGTTTTATCTTATTCTTTCCTACGGCTTTATCTGTATAACGTTTTTGACTTCACGATTTATCTTCTTTTGTCGATACGTGAGTGATACGACTATGCGATTTTATTTTCACTATTTTCAGGCTTCTCGATTTATACTTCCCTTCAATTCTATATTTATGTATGTATTATAATCCACCTGAGAGTTGTACTACCATAATATCATTGACTTATGACTCGAGTATAAGGATTCGAATATTAGGGTGTTATATCTCAACTGTCTAGAATCCAGGCATCTTTGGATAAATTTGACCTTGATATTGAGGTGTTGAGAACAATACCTGATGGGGTGCTGATCTCTATAACGGCATTTAATGAAATCTCTTGAATATTCGGATTATTCCACAAACTAAGGAGTTGTTGGTTCTGTGTAGGAGAAAGTTGTGTGGCTGAATTGATATTTTGATCTTGACTCTGAGGTGTTGAAACATGATGTACAAAAGGTTTCACTCCTCTTCCTTTGCCATAGTTTGGTGGAAATCCAAATGTCCATAGAGTCCACAATGAAAGCAAAAAGGCTTATCTTTTCGCATTAAACCTCTGCCTCTGCCTTGAGTCTGAAGAGATTGTGGGTATCTGGCAAAGAAAGCTACCTGGTTTTGAGAGGAGGAAGCTCCAATAGCTCGATGCTTTTCTTCTTGTGATGTTAATTGCGTAGAGGATCCATGAGAAGGATCTGGCCACGGATTTGAGAGTAGGATTCATCTAAAACCTATCAAGAAACAGTGCGCATACTCAGCTCGGAGGAACTCTTCCAATGCATGAGCATCTTCACAATTACACTGTACTGGTCGATATGAGTTCAGTTCTTCCCAAAGAACTTTAATCTTGGTAAAGTACCGAGAAATTGATAGAGCTTCTTGGTGAAGATTCATTAATTCGCGCTTCAACTCGAACACACGCAGGTCATTACCATGTTGAATTCATTCTTTGAGGAAGTCATTACCCTGTTGAAATCATCCTTTGAGGTCATTCCACAGTTCTTGAGCAGAATCCGTGTAACCTAGAGATGTTGCAATCTCTTTTTTGGAAACCGAATTAAGAATCCACGTACTTATCACATCGTTGACACATTGGCAATTCTCAAATTTCTCTAGCTCAATGTCCGAATCTGGTTCGGAATCGAACCGGTGATGAATCCAAGTTTTCACTTGGCATTGAGAGCCTTTCACATTACATAACTCCATGAATGGTAATTGTTTTCAGCGAGTTGCTGAGTGACGAGTATCAAACCAGGTTAATTAGATGAAAAAAGGAAAAACAGATTTGGAATCGTGAAAAAGAAAGATGAAGTAACTGAATTCGCTATGAATCTTTGAAGAATGAAAGCAATTCTAGACAGCTTCTCAGAACTCGTGATTAGAACTGCATGCTTCTAACGAGAACAAAAGTGAAGAAGCAAACGCGTTCTCATCAAGTGAAGAGATAGAATTATCGCAGCAAGAAGAATGATGGAGCACCAGGATAAAAATCGAAAAATAATTGTGAAGGAGATGAAGATGAGAAAAATCGTGAAAGGTTAAATCTACAATCAAATGAACTCGATTTGATTACTCCTTTAGAAATTAACTCAATAATCTAAACAACTTAATATTAATATTAGACGATTCCATCCCAGCTTCTGATATAAGTTCACTAGGAATTTTACCATAATTGGGATCAATCATGCATTAATATACACCAAAATCAATTACTAATATAAAATATACAATAAAATATAAATACATATTTAAAATAAATGTAATTACAGATATACTTATACACAAATACATGACAACTAATTTTGATATATACTTAGCATTTTTGAATTTGGATATTATTTAGCAGCTCCAAAATTATTAATGCATTTAAATAAATTCAACTGCAATACGATATTAGATTTACAAGTCTAAAAGTGATTGAAAAGCTAATTTATCATCGACACCTGTGCAGCTAGAGATGAAACACTTTCCACTAATGAAGGAGTACAATATGATACAGAATAGAAGATACAAACGAATAATTACAGATAGATAGTACCCTTTCAAATTTGATTCTAATTGTGGGTACTTCGATACAGAGTAATAAATCTTGCATCATATCATTCTATGATTTCTATCATGAGAACTATGTGGGATGCTTCCCCTATCTATATATTAAAAATGATTCAGTATAGAAGATTTGGTGAGTGTCTTACAAATAGCTTTCAGCAACCAAGAGCAAGAGATATATGAAATATTGGGTTACTTATACACACGTATAGTTGTTTGTACATTCTGTCATAATATACACAATTGTGGGGCCTTAAGGTGAGGTTGATAGAGTTCTCTTACAAAAAGGAATCACGTATCACTCGTGCTAATACCCGAGAAGATAATCTGCTAACAATTTCAGGAAGCACTTTAGCCGAGATGCCGGGCAACACAGGGAGCAGGTCTTGGATAATCTGAGGGACATTGAGTACCTGTTGCCATTCCCCCAAAACAACAAAGACAATGAATAATTAAATTGATTGTGTTAGACACCAAAAGAGAAAAAAAATTGTTTCATTTAACTTTTTGAGAATTGATTTTGAAGTAAAGTGATTTATATTTAACAAGAGTAAACTATCAAAATGGTAGCCGAAAGTTTACTACACTGACAAAAATAACCCCAAAAGATGCTAATGATAAGTTCTCGGGACAAAAACCTAGAAATTCAATATATATTCTAAAAAACGACTTTAGAGATCAGATTTTGATGTAATGTTTTGCAGATATTATTAGAAAAATAAAATCTTTTCATCCTTAAAATTTGGTAATTTTATGTGTTAAGTGAATTTTTTAAAAAAAAGTTCATTGTGAATGACCTTCTTTGAAAAATAAAAACAAAAATCTAAAGATCGAATTTTTTCGCTTCGAATTTTTTGTGCACCTTCTACATATTTATTCAAAATGTTGCCACAAAAATTTGGATCAAATGGATAAATCATTTGCCAAATAATGGAAGTTTTTTTTATCACTTATAAAAAATATCATATTTATTGGTTATTTTTGTCGCATTTTCAAATCATTCAGAGGCTATTTTGTCAATAACATCTTTCAGGAACTTTTTTGTCAGTGTCCGAATCTTTTAAGTACCGAATTGGTAACTAAATCTATTTGATAATTTTCTTTTTTAAATATATTGACACCCATAATCAATAACTAAATTGGAAAAGTGAAAAATTGTGTCATATAATTGATTTGGACCCATAATCAATTATGAAGTCTTGGTTAGGGGTAAAACCAATCATCTAAAAAACTACATAATTGATTTAGATTTTGATTCATCATAATGGAATATGGGCGCATTCAATTGGTAATCCATGCTTTGGACCATTTTTAGTTGAGGGAAAAATCAATGCTATCTATAAACAAAAAATCAACCATCAATCAGCCATCCACCCACCCGTATAGGAATACATAAGAAATACGAAGTGACTACATATTCATAATCAACATATGAATAAAAAGTATAAAAGTATAATGGTTGCTGATTAGTGTTCATAAAAAGTTTGATTATGCTATTATGAAAGAAGTTTGAATATTCAGCTACAAAAAAGTTGATTTTTCCGGTGAGAAGTTTGATTATTTTGGTCAAAATCACTGTTAGAAAAATGTGAATGAGACCCTAAATATACACAAATACGTAATGACTTATTTGGTGGCTGATTTATAGTGTTGATAACATTTTTGAAAAACAATATACTTGTCTATTAAGAGAGAAAAAAAAAAAGGCACACAACAAAGTTCTCGATAGTGAAATTCGTTATTCATTACCTGACCAGACGTCCTTGATAGTGAGCTTCCAGCAGTCAAGAACTCCACCACTTTCTGGACATTATTCAGTATGACTTCATCCTCTTCGGTTATGGTGGGTATAAGTGCTGTCGTCTTAAAGGGTCCAATGGTAGGTACCATACTGAAAACCGGGGCCGCATTCTGAAATCCGAGTGGGGATATTATTCTTACGAGTTGTTCTCTTGTAAGTGCATCAATGCCTTTGACAATCTGCATTCACAGGCAATAACGTGGATCACCAAATGCACAGAAGTCAGAAAGTAGCACTGATTCAAACTACCCATAAATATGACAAATTTCACAAAATATAGAAAATAGTTCATCATGGCACTGACAAACAATATGCAATGAATCATCTAAAAAACAGTATGATATGAAAAATAAATGTAAATGAGATGAAAACACTATATAAGCCTTTTGGACAACAAGAAGCCTCTTTTAGTTCAGGGTAAGAGGAATTGATGATCCAAGTTGGCTACTTGACTCCTATCAAGTATTTATTATGTATAAGGGATGTTATTCAACACTAGCCACTGCCGAGCAAAAATCAATCACCTGGATGCATTGCAGCCAATGAACCAGAATAGTTACAGAAAAGGGTCTAACAATGACAAATCAAATTGAGCAGGAGGAGAGGAACATCAATAAAACAATATTTCAAGCATAATAAAAAAATAAAGTCATAACTAATTATTTTTATTTCATTTTCAAGTTCAGCTATTTGCAGAGTTTCAGGTCAACTATTTAAACATTTGTTGATTTCCTCTTATCTGAAGAATTTAATGTGAGAAATTATGAAATTGATGATAGGTTGGTTACATAAAGCTTAAGTATCATTTGCTTACTTTAGTACTACTTTGATTTCTTCTTTCATATAATTTTCATATGTATATCAAATTTACTCAACAAATAGAACATGCAATATTAGAATTTAGACCTTTGATATGAACTAATATCTTCTATATAATTGAAGAAATTAATGTGAGAAATTATAAAATTGATGATAGGTTAGTTGCATAAATGCTTTTTACTATGATATTCTAAATGTGATTATATAGATAGATTCTGTTCTCTATGTTGCAACAAACTAAGTTTAGTGTTGACATGGCAAATTCATAGAAAATGTAAAATCTTTGGTATCATTAGCTTCTTAAACACTACTTTGGTCTCTCCTTTTATATATTATAATAGATAGTTACGACTACATGAGATTACATCACGGGATTAAGAGCCCTGCTAATGTTTCATTAAACATAAATTTGTCATCATCAATTAAAATGCTAATTAGATTTAACTAAGCAAGCATAAGCTTTGCACAATCAAATTATATATTTTGAAATATTTACAGATTCAATGCATTCAAGTGTTGACATTTTGTCCTGTTTAATGTGAGATGAGAGAAACGGGGATTCAATACATAATCACAGGATATACACAATTAACTACCATATCATAACGGATCCTATAAGGATATAATATCATAACTCATTTATTCACACATATTCTAACATGCCCCTTTTTCCAAGTAACTATCCATGTAATTGGTATTTTATTTTTCTTTTTTATTAAATTTTGGATAGAAACTGTATCTATTTAAACAACAGAGGTTCGTTCCCCTGATGAAAATTATAATGAGGCAACTGGGCACCAGATGGACCCTTGTCATTACTAATCTAAAACTTGTAACATACTGAAAGACCACAAGAGGCTTGGCAAGACATTGATATACGACGGGTTAGCTGAACTTGCTAAAAGTCAACGAGCCTATTAATCTAGTTTCATTTGTTTTGAATTCATTTATCAAATGGCCTAAGGAATCATATGTTTGGAAATAATTATTTCTTCCCCAGGAGAAATATTTTTTAAGCATAGAGAAATAACATGAAACCTATCCGCAAAATCGTCGGATGATTTCTACCATTTAGCTCCCTTGATTTCCGCCAGTTATACAAAGATATGCAACAACTTAATACATCCAATACTATTAATTTCAAGTAATTTGTATATCACGCCATTTAGCGTACTTGTTTAATAAACATGGTCGAGAGATATTTGGTACTCGGCTCTAAAATGCAAAGAATAATTAAATCAATTTGCATCTTAAAAAGTCATTTGAAGTTATAAGAAGTTATAAGATAGAAGTTATAACAAAAGCTTCTTAAATACTTATAGAGAGAGTACCTCATCCAGAAGAAATTCTCGGAAAAAGTTTCCCCTATCAGACAGCAAAAAGGCCAAAGCTGCCCTTGTTTGCAGTGGCTGCTGTGATTGAGGAATTGCAGACTGGAAACCGGGCAAGAGAAACTGTGATTGACTAGTAAGCACCCCAAGTTCAGCCATTTCCCCATTCAGACTCTCTCCACCTCCACTTTTGGCAGCAGTAATAAAATTCTCAAAGGCTTGCATGACATCAATAAATCTTTCAGCATCAAAAACTCCAGATTTACCATATATAGTGTAACGTAAAGCATTCCTTAGCCGAGGGGATTCATCCGTAAGGAGCCTCTATCAATGAAACGATGGACATTAGTATAGATTAATCAGAAGAATCTAGTGTAGCAGTAGGACAAGCTAAGTCACCAGTAACAGAAAATCCTATTGGTTTAGCATTCAAAGCTATGAACTAAACTGTCAAATTCCAATTTTGTTTCAGTAAATAACTTCCATGCATGATGGGTGTAACGAAATCAAATTCGATGAATTCCATAAAATTAACATAATCATTCCTTCAATGTGCTCCACTCGAAATTTGTGCGTGCTCTAGAACTAGGACACATGCAAATGGAAAAGATATCCACCCTTTATTTCAAAACAGTCACTAAGCAGAAGATTATACCTGAGCAATATAAGGGTAGGCCTCATCAACAATGGCAAAATCCGAATTTCCTACTAAGGCAATCCCCTCTAGCACCCCAATAGCCCTAATTATCAGGGCAAAGTATGGGGGTATCCTAAATGGATAATCAAAGGTAATCTGAGCCAAATCTGATGCAAGCTCTTGAAAATTGATGTTCTTTGCTCCTCCACCTTCTAAGGCCTGATCGAAGACCTTGGCTAAAACTGGCAAGATTGGCTCTAAATTGACGCCATCAGGAATGAAACCGAGTTTAACAAAGTCTTTAACTATAGCTGGGTAATCCCGATGGATGAGATGAGAAATTGCTTCAATCATTCCATACTTTTGATCATCAGTCAATTTTGTAACAAGCCCTAGGTACAAGAAAATAATTTGATCATTTACCACAATGATTCACATATTGAAACATCTACTTGCATATATAAAGAGTAGCATGAAGGATTAAGGCAATATAATGAACCATGGAACAAGAGATACACATGTTTAAAAATTATTCCAATTACATCATAGCTATAATATTCAGGTGAGAAACCAAAAAAAGCTATGATTAAGAAAAGAAAGCTTCATTGCCACATTAGTGGCTCCACTTACCTCCCCACCCAAACATACCCTTAACAAGAACATCGACCACCCCCCTTTCTCCAAAAAAAAATAATATTAATATGTATGATACGGAAAAATACTATTCTCACTATTCCATCTTTAAATTCTCAAAATGATATTTTTCCATCTTGAATTAGTTACGTAAATCAAATGATAACATAGTGTCCTATAACATGGAGGTCTGAGGAGAATTGGTTCTGCAACAGTAATATGAGAAATATAACTCCATAATGAGCTTATCAAAGAGAATTAAGCATAAATATGTTTAGTTTATAAATAATTCATGACAAGACACAATGGCATTGTTTGATCCATGTACTCAATCTCTCCTAGTGTGGAACAAGGCCTTGTTGTTGCGGTGGTGGTTCTTAAAAGCAAAATTAGTTCACATTTTCAACATATATTTCATAAAGTAAAAGCCACACCTATGTCTATAATATTGGCATCGTCTGAGAAAAATAATCTACAACTATACAATATTCAGATACCCAAAAAAAAATATTCTTACCAAAGTCAAGTATAGCGAGCTTTCCATCTGGAGTGCGGATCAAATTTCCCGGGTGTGGATCAGCATGAAAAAATCCAGTATCAAGCAGCTGAAATAAAATAAAAATGAAGAGATAAATATGTAGTAATTACTTACATCAATGATTCCTAGAAGAACTCTTCTAATACTATACCACATACATTTTTATCATCATTTTATTATACAATCACATGTTCATTAATGCATAATTTTTACATTAAATATTTTATTCAGTAAAGGGTTCAGAGATAAAACAATATGATTGGAATTGACATCAAAAACAATAAAATAAAACATTCTATAATTCTTTTTAAACCAAAAAGATATAAAAAAAAAAAAAAAAAAAGTGAAACTACCTGCTTTAGATAACAGATGACTCCAACATTAACTAGCTCTCCAACATCGCTTTCCGTGCTTTGTGACAACTTCTCTCCGTCAATCCACTCTGTAGTAAGAACCCTCCTTGATGTATATTTACTGTAGGTTCTTGGTATCACAACCTGAAACTAGAACTATCAGAAGAAGTAGCCGAGATCTAGTGACCATTCATGTAAAAAGTATTCGGATAGAACTCCCACGTATGATAAAACCTTTGACAAGCATGTTATGAAGATAGGCACGTTTATTGTGTTTCTTCAAATTTATGAAACATTATACTGTAAATAAATATTGACGAAAACATTCTACATATAAACAATGTACCATAATATCTTAGTTATAAAAAATCTTGACTTAATGAACTAAAAATCTAACCTTACATTCTCAGTTTGATCACCCATTTGTTAGGCATATATGTATCCACTATCTAGGGCTTTGGTGATTAGGGTAGTGTTTTGGATTACATCCTCAAATAAAATCACATTATGAATTTATTATGATATATGATAAAACTCAGCCTTACTTTCTATCGTTAACTTTTATGCCACCACATAAAAGACAACTTCAATTCAGATGGCAGACTACACACAGAGAAAACAATAACAGACTAAAACTCCAAAAGAATCATGTACCCACTACAGCATTCCACCATGTATGCATGTATAGCTATATCCACATTTCATATCCATAGACAGTTCAAACATCTCTAGGAAAACATAGGAAATAATTAAATATTCTCCCCATCAAGCATACACATGAATGCTTTTCTTATAGCTATTTTATCATTTAGTTAATTGCACAGTGTCACTTGGAAATAAAAGCAAAACTCTGTAGTACATGCATTCATATTTTACTAGAATGGAAAGTTAAGATTTTAAATAACCTCCTTGTACTCTTTGGTCTCATTCTGGGAGACAACTTTAAGTTTCTTCCCTAGTGTAAGAAACTTACTAGAAACTTAGATGGCAGGAAGGGTTTCTTTTATTCAGTCTTCAAGTCATATTAATCTAATGCATTGTCTTCTATCTAAATATATTTATTCCCCTTGCTTTTGTTGTTTCAGTGGGTGTTACTTGGTCCTTGGGGACCTATAAAACTTCATTTGGTCTGCAGTGTGTTACATTCCGTGAGACAATCTTGTCTCATGAGCTAGGATAATTGTTGTATTAAAAAAGAATGGTTACCTCTCATTCAACCATCTGATTTACCCATATATCATACTTGAATCAAAACCAAACTTAGATTGTGGAAATACCAACCATGTTTTATATGCAATTCATTTTTCTTTAATATATAAAAAACAAGAGGAAAATATAGAGAGTGGGCGAAAATTAACTTTAAGTAATCATCCTTACCTGTGGTAGGTCTTTCCTCATCATTTCAGCAAAACGATTTCCATTTTCACCTTCATTCACATAGTCTAGCTCTTCAAAGAATCGAGCAGCCCACTCATCAACCAACCCAACAACGTCTATTGAGACCTATAATGTACAAAATAATAAAATAAAGGCTTAAATAAAATTTTTGTTCTCTATAAAATACCCGTGTTTTGGTTTTGGTCCTTATAAAAAAGTTTATTTTGGGTATGGAGGACATCTGTAATAAGCAATTAGCTTGCATTACCAACATCACTATTTAAATGTTCAAATTAATTCAATTTCAATTGACAAATACAACTTCAAGTCTCTCCTCACAATAATTAAACTTACCTGTGGAAACTTTCGAAGAGCCAAACCTAGCTTCCTAATAATGAATAAATCAATTGTGACTGTCTCAAGAACAAAAGGTCTTTGTACTTTAACAGCCACCAAGTCCCCGTTTTCCTTCAGGCGGCCCTTATATACCTGTCCAAGAGAAGCTGCAAAGATTTAACAAAAGGATTAATACCTCCTGATAAATAAACTTAAAAAACTAGCAAAGAGAGACTATACTTTTTCTACAATGAAATTACTATAGCTAATTGGTTGTCTGGAGAGCTACCAGCAGCAATGGGAGATGTTGATAGTTCAGAATAGATATTTTGCCATGGTTGACCAAGCTCCTCCTCAATTAGAGCCATAGCTATATCATCTGGAAATGAAGGAACCTTGACATTTACAGAATTCCCCCACAACCCCATCAAAAAAGAAAACAAACCTTAGCAAAAGGAATAATTCAGTATTAGAAATCATAATGTCATGGTGTAACTGCTAATAATTTTCACTATTTACAATTTCAAAATTAATTCTTGTATGTTGGATCATGATTCTAATTTAGACAAAGAAAACGGCCCAGTAAACTGCTTATGAAAATAGAACATAAATATTAGATGCAACCAGCACAACTGTTTCATTTTTCTAAAATAAATAGGAAATATAATTTTGATTCCTATTTGTGATAATGTGAAACTTCTTTATTGTGAAATATAAGGAGCAACTAAGAAAAAATGAGTGTCACTTACAGGGACAGACCAAATTTATTTATTTATTTATTTTGAACCCAACACTAATTTTAATTTGGTCCCAACACTTTACAGTAGCTTCATGCCAAGCTGAAAACTTCAAAGCAGCACCACACAACAAGAATTACTAATAAACAATTGCGTGTACATGGACCACATTAAATTTTGCTTTTATATTGAACAAAATTGAAAAATGAACACTATGTATATGGAGAAAAAACATATATTAATCAATAAATCACACTTGTCTGCATATCAAATTATGAACTTTTCTCAGACTCACATAGAGATGGATTATGCAGAATGGTGAAATAAAGCAAAGGGAGCAAGAGCAACAAGCTTACTTTATCACAAAGTTTCTGCAGTTCTGTCATTGCTACAGGTGATAGTATATCAGGTCTAATGCTCAACGCTTGCCCAAGTTTTATGTACGCTGGACCCAAAGATGTAACAATTTCACGCAATTCAATTGCTCTAGCAACTTCGTTCTGGTTATAGAAAATTGGAAAGAGCAAAAATGAATAATCACAAATTCACAATGTAAACTCAAAAGTTGCATTGTAAAAAGTAGATAGGAATATATGGAAAGCGACACGTATACCCATACAGAGATACATGTTCAAGCCCTAGGTTCTACAGTACCAACTAGTAAACTACTTTTGTATGAAGTTAAAATAATTATAAAATAACTCATTCAGTCATTTCATAAAAGCAAACACTTCTTAGTTTTTATTATTTAAAAAACTAAACATAAAAAAAAATAAAAGAGAGTGGAATAAAACACTCTGGAATGAAGAGTAAGCTATGAAGCCTTTCTGGATATTAAGGAATTACCTCCTTAACCTTCTTCTTAATCACATCCGAAGCAATGCGCGAAAGGAAACCTCCAGCAACAGAAAGTAACTGCACAATGCGTGTAGCAACAGCACGTGGACGTTTTCCCCAATATGCAGAAATACTTGGGGGATCATACACTAAAGGCAAAAACTCACTACTTTCATCCACCTACACCAATATAGAATACAAAGTTCCAATTACAATCAAATCTGATACTCGTTTATAAAAAACAAAAGGCACACACTTTATCCAAAAAGGGAAAAACGGAAAAATTAAACACTAAAATGAAAATGAGCATAAAGGAATGACAGCCAACATAGAGATAAACTCCAAATATATCATAAAACAATTTTTAAAGCAAATACATATCAGTTTGATGCTAATGTATTAATGTTAATGCACCATAAGTCCATAACTGCTGTCAACTAGTAATCACAAACAAGTTCACTAAATTTTAAATAATAATAACAATAATAATAATAAAATTAAATACTATAAGATTCAGATAATTTTGAATACCTCAACAAGACGTAGCTCAACATCATCCGCAGCAAACAACGAGTCCTTCAGGTTCTGTCCACGAAGGCCTCTCATCAGAGTCGCTAACTGTTCGTCTTCTTCCATTTGTGCTCTCATTCGCTTTATCTCCTTTGAAACATCTCCAATTCTCTGCCATCCAACAAAACCCACACACTCAAAGTCGTTAACTCACGTGTTCCATCAACTCAACAAACAATCGAAATAAAAGACATGCAAAAAGAAAGATAACTGAATCATGCTTTCGTGTTTTTATTTCCTGCATTACTTCTCCTGGTTCATGATTTCATGGTTTTGTGAACTAAATAACAAAAACGAAAAAATTATTTCATTTTTAGTATTTTTCTACTTTCAGTATTTTGTTAAGGAAGAGATAAAACAGAAAACAGAATTTTAGTTTATTATTTTCACTATTTTCAAACTTTTTCCCCTAAAAAATCCTGATTTCAATCCAAAGTTCTTTATCTCACTATTTCTTTGACAAAATCTTCAGAAAAAAAAAAAAACAGAAATGGAACATTAATAAAAACAAAAACGAAAATCAGGATCAGGATCAAAAGTGTCACCGTTGATCCGCCGTTGACGGTGCTGCCAGTCGGAGTAAACCTAGATGACGAACCATTGACTGCACTGCTCAGTGGGGGAGACCTGGACGACGAATCGTTGATGGTGGTTGATTGAGCGGTTATAGCCTGTTTAGCCTCCGCGGAGACGATGAAAACACGGTTGGAGTGGAGGCGAAGCGGACGGAGCTTACTGCTCCATGATGGCGAATGGTGGTGGTGTGAGAGTGAGCGACGGCGAGGGAAGGAATCGATTCGGCAGGAGACGAGCGTCGATGCGGCGTCCATGGCGGTCCGTCTCCCCTTGTGGAGAGAGACAGAGAGAGAGAGAGAGAGAGAGAGAAAATGTAGAGAATTTGGAGCAATGCGGGCCAAACTGGTGGTGGTGGTGGTGTTTGGCGAAGTTTGAAGTGATGTGTTGTAATTGTACCCTCTTAGTTAGTGACTTAGTGTACGAACCACTAACACTTTATGTGGATGTTGGAAAGAATACGAGAGGAAAGAGAACAAGAGGAAAGAAAATAAAAAAAAAAAGTTGAATTATTTGTGTGAATAAAAAAATAGATGGTAAAAAAATTAAAAAAATATTTGGATAAAAAAATATAAAAAAAATTATAATAATATAAAATTATATTAATATTTTTTATTTATATTTTATTATATTTATAAATATTATAAAATATTATAATTTTATATATTTAATTTAAATTATTTATTTAATATATATAATGTTTTAATATGAATTTTTATTATAATAATATATTAAAACTAAATTTATATTAATAACTGTTAATAATAATATAAATAAAGATATAATTAGAAATACAAAAATATAGTATTTTTTTTTTGTTTTTTTTGTTTGTAATGGAAAGAACATTTTTTTAGTGAGACTCACAAAAAAAATTAATTTTTTTGATAACTAAATAAAAAAATATTATTTTTTATTTATTTTTTATTTTTATTTTTTCATTCATTTTCTATCAAATCAAACATAGTATAAAGGAAGGAAAGAAAATGTATATACAATGAGCCAAAGAAAAATAGAAATTGTACTAATTTTTTTCTTTTAAATTTAATTAAAGCCAATTTTTTTAGTCAATTAATTTTTTTAATTAGTTTTTAATTTTAAATTTCGTATCCTAAGTTTCTTAAATTTTTAAAAATTTAAAGATAAAAAATACGGGCTTGCTACACATACAAGCAAAAAGACCCTACAAGTTATACAAGTTTCCAGCCCACACTTCTTGCACGCGCGCAGCGACTCACTTTGAATGGAGAGTAAAATTCACGCGCTCCACTCAACAGTTGCGCTTCGCGGAAACCGCTCCTTGATGGCGCACTCTTCCACTTCTCCAAGCCATTCGAAGAATACACAAACCGTCCATTTTCGAGCAACATTACAAACTACAGAGATAGCAATCATCGCGAAGATTCGAACTCTCCATCAACACAACATAGAACTCTCCATCAACACAACATAGAACTCTCCACCAAGAATCTCCAGAAAAAACGAAGTTATAATACTCAAGGTACGTTACGTTACTATTTTACTTATCCTGTATATTTTTCACATTTCGAAATCGAAGAACTAGGTTTTACTGTTCTACGTTGTTGTAGGTTTTACTGTTCTTCTTGTTCTACGTCTCATTTTACAGTTTATAATGTTCTACTTGTTCTAGGTTTTACTGTTATTCTTGGTTCTAGGTATACTGTTCTTCTTAGTTGTTCTAGGTGTTACTGTTCTTGTTGTTCTAGTTCTTCTGGTAACTGATTTTTAGGGGTATATTGCGTAATTTGGTGGGTGTATATGGAGAATTTGTTGGGTGTATATGGCATAATTTGTTGGGTGTATATTTCTGAACTGATATACTGTAATATAGTTAACAGTTGCAACTGTTCTTATATTTGCTTGTCCATGGGTGTATATTGCTTGACCTTGTAATGTTACTTCACCTTGTATATTAATGCATGTTTAAATGATATCTGATTGATATATATTGGTGTATCTGACTCATATCTATGGGTGTAACTGACTCATATCTATGGGTGTATCTTACTGATATCTATGGGTGTATTTTTCATTTCAGAAAAAATGGCAGCGAGAAACCAAGCTGGAAAAAATGTAAGAACAAATATATATCTTAGATGAAATCAGTTTTATATAATAGAAATATATCTGACTATAATTTTGCTTTGTTTACAGCAAACCAAAGACCTTAAGTGTGCAACACATTTGTTAAGTGAGAAATTCAGAAACATGAGTGAGGAGAAGAAAACGATTGTTAGAGATTTGGGATTTGGTGGCCTGATGCACATCCCACCGCTAAGGGTGCATCACCAAATATTAAGGGAGTTGGCTAACTCCTTCAAATTAGAGGAAAACAGACTGGAAACCAGCTACGGTTCTTTTAAAGTAAGACCAAAAACAATAGGTGCTGCGCTTGGCATCAATGCATCAGGTAACTCACTAAAAATTATAGGTGTATATGACTATATTCAGGTGTATTTCAATTGATGCTTGGGTGTATTTGAACTGATTTTCATACTATGTTGTTTTCCTTTTTGTATGAGATCTATTTCCTCAAAAAGTTAATTATAAGGATCTTTCTGAAGATGATAAAGAAATTTTTAGAAGATTCCAGGGTAAGACCTTCAAAAATCTTACAGATGAGATGATGGATATTGGCATTGGTAATGAACAGGATCGCCTCATGTTCAAGAGAATTTTCATCCTCTATATACAGATGGCGTTCCTGTTACCAACGACAATAAATAAAATCTCACCTGTGCACCTGGCCCCAATTTTTGAGATGGACACAATAACAGAATGGAATTGGGGAGGACATGTTTTGAGTTTTATCATCAAGGGCATAACCGATTACAAGCTGAAAAAGAAAAAGGCAATTGATGGCTGCCTATTTGCCCTGATGATAATTTACTTTCATCTTTCAAAAAATAAAGACAAGAAGAAGGCAGAAAGACCTCCAAAATCCTAGATTGCCAACTGGAGTAAAGAGCAGTTGGTCGAAAGAATGAGGGCGGAAATAGAGAAAAATATGGTAAGTGAACATAATATGTTGGGTGTATTTTATTTACCTGAATGCTACTAACTAAAATTTTTAATGTTTCAGGGGATTGTAAAAATGGCGGAAACAAGAGAAAAATGAAAAAATAGAGAAAAAAGAAAAAAAAACAAGAAATAAAAAAAAAAAACAAAAAAGGAAGGCAAGTTCAACATCATCATCGGAGACAGAAACAACTGATAGTGATAATTCTACCTCTGAGTCTGAGACTCAAGAAGACTCAGAGGATTCACAAAAAAAACAACCCAGCAAAAAAGTCAAAAAGTAGGCAACATACTTGGGTGTATTTTCTTTATCAAGTTGGGTGTATTTTGTTAATTAAGTTGGGTGTATTTTGTGCATTCATTTGGGTGTATTTTATCCCTTTTAGTGTATTTTTAAATAATGATTGTTTGCCTTCCAGAATGGAGTCCAAAAAAAGAAAGAAGAATCAGGAGGATTTTGATTCAGAATCCGAATCAACTGATGAGTAATGTTCTGAAATTATTACTCATTTCCTTTGGGTTTATTATCAAGATTTCATGTATTAACAAAGTGTCTCTTATTAATTTATAGAAGCGAACAATCATCACCAGTGAATAAGCAAAAAACAAAGAAAAAGACACAGAAAACACCAAAAAAGTAAGCACTTCTTTGGATAGTATTTTGTGATAAAATTAATTTTTTATTTCTGATTCATACTTGTTTTTTCCACCCAGGACACAATTCAAAAAGAAAAAGGTCATTGTTGAGGATTCATCTCCTGAGCAAGCTCAATCCTATCATGGGTACAGTACTTTGTAAGCTATATTACTGTCTATCATCAAGATTATATTTGTTAACATGTTCTTTTATGAATGTACTGTCAGATCTGAAATAGGAAGTGAAGATCTAAATGAATTGTTAAGGGAAAACAATGAAAATTCTGCTGCATAGGGATATGTCTTGTTGGGGTGTATATTTCAGATTTTAGGGTGTTTTCTTTGCTAATAATTGTTTCTTATTTCGCAGGGAGAAGGAAGCTGACCTGCGATCGACGGAAGGTCACTATGTCTCATCTGAAACGTAAGAAGTTTTATTTGATAAAATCTTGTTATCATGATTTAACAGTATGGTATTTTGTGTGAATAACATGAACTCTATTATGTTTAGAATACCGGACGTAAACTTGGGAAGTGATGATCCTTCTTCTCAATGACACACAGAACAAAGTAGCGTAAACAAACCGGCAGAGAGCATGTAATTTCTCTTTCAAATAACTGTTCCTTTTGTCCTTTTATTACCTTCTACTTCTGATTCTGTATATATATTTTTTTAGAAAAAAAAGCCCTTTATTGTTTTATTCGAGAAAAAAAAGGCAGGAAAAAAAGCAAAAACTGCAAGTATGTAAGTTCTCAAAAAACAAAGCTTGTCTTTCTTTTGAATTATTCGGGTGTATTTTTGACTTTCTTAGGGTGTATTTTAGGTTGAGTCTGGTTGAAGAGTCAGCCAGTGAGCCGACTAATTCGAATATGATGGTTGTGAGAGAAGAGACACCGTCCGAAGGGCTTGCAATGTGAGTTTTTCAAGAATATTTCAACCTTATAACCTTTTTATTTTCAAAGGCATTGTTAACCTTTTATTTTTCTTCTTGTTTAGAGTTCCGATTCAAGTTTGTCTACCACTGTCCCAAACAACCACTGAGCCGAAAATTGAAGAAACACCTGAGACAGAAAATGAACCAACCCCTCTGCTACAAATTGAAGGAACTACAAAAACGTAAGAAATAGTCTTGGGTGTATATTTAGTTACAGTTTGGGTGTATATTTGGTTACAGATTGAGTGTATATTGTCCCTGACTAGTTTTTTTACATCATGATTAATTTTATGTAACCGTGCAGCACTCCTGAACCCCTCCCCCCCCCCCCAACAACTTGAAAAAAGCACACCCACACTTCCCCCAACTCCATCTAAAATGTAAGTTCATCAGAGTAAAATCAATGTTTTGGTTATCATCCGTATATTCTTATTCTTATAATACATTATACATGATTACGCAGTAATCCAGCCCCAGAAGACGCTGCTGCGCTGATGATGATGGCACGGACAGCATCGTATGTTCCTAAAACAGATCCGATGCCATCATTCAGCCTTGGCTTCACTGATTCAAGCCAAGAAGAAACAGCAACGCAGGAGGGAGCGTCAACGCAAGATGAACACAGGGCAAAAACTCCAGAAACTCCAAAACTGCTAGAACAATTAGGGGATCTGGTACAAAAAATTGCAAGATATATACACTCTGTCAAAACTCCACCTTGCATCACTCGCGCCTAAAACGCATATAGAAGCTAAGGTAATATTACAACAACATTAATGTTTTTATCACCAAAATTAACTACAATCCTGATTGATGTAAAATTGATTTCGGCATCATTTCTAGATTGTCTCTGTCATGTGCTTCATACTAAACCAACAAAATATTCAAAGGTTTCAAGAAGAAGTATACTGTCTCCCCCCTGATATTGTGGTAAGGGTTGCTTCAACGAGTTTTGGGTGTATTTTCTGCATTCCTTAGGGTGTATTTTTTTTGTCTTATATTGGGTGTATTCTATTTATTCATTTGGGTGTATTTTATGTGTTCAATTAGGTGTTAGTTGTTTATTCATTTGGGTGTATTTTCTGGATTCGTTTGGGTGTATTTTCTGTATTCATTTGGTTGTTCACAATTTTTGCAGAACATGGCCCTTGAAAATCATCCACAAGGGATATTCTTACAGCCTAAAAACAATAAGCATTTCAGGGTGGAAGACTACCCAATGTTTATACCCTTCTTGGACCTTCAAAAATTAAAATCACATTGTTATGTAAGTTTTCATTTCTAAAACTACTTATTACCATTTTTTACTTATGTGCCAAATAAACTAAAACAGTGTTTAATCTGAACATATTTCAGATATTTGCACCTCTTTGCCATTCACAACATTGGTGGTTATGGTTTGCTGATACAAGAAAGAGGAAATTTTATATAGTCGACCCATATCACACAAAATCTCCTTCCGATGAGAGAACTGCGCTGAATACATTTGTTGTAAGTTGGTTCTGTGTTCTGTATATATAGTTGGGCGTATTTCTGTTCAATATAAGATGTAACTATGTGCTCCTTTGGGCGTATCCCTTTATTAAAATTATTCATGTATTACTGATTTGTTTTGTGTTTTAAGGGATACGTAATTTCACGAATTAAAGTATATGCTGGGGGGCACCTCTGAAATCAAGGGACAAGGACAGAGAAATTGTAGCACCATACCTTCACATCTCGGGCCAAAAGACAAGGTATAAATCTTTCACTCTGAAAATTAAACTTTCCTATATGTAATTTATAATTTATTTTTCTGTTTTCAGCTATGACTGTGCTATCTACGTAATGAAGTGGCTTGAGATATTTGAGCCCGCAAACATTAAAAGGCGGAAGTATGAGTGGGACAATTGGACCCAAGTAAATATGTTTAAAACTAAATAACTCTGTATTACATTACTCAATTAACATGGTTGATTAAACAGAATATTCTTTTTTACTGTAGGACGAGGTGGACCACTCTAGAGTAGAATATGCTTCCCGAATTCTATTCCATGACATGAATCTAGACATAGCTGAAGCCATTAGGGGAAGTAATGCAATAAGACTGTCCAAGTCATCCTCGTTGTTATTGAGTCCATATTGTCAGATAGATTCTGAGGATGTTGACACTACTTAATGTAAATGTTATATAGTCCTGTAACAAATTGAACACATGCTGTAAAAATTTCCCAATTATAATCCAGTTTATGGTGAAATTTCTTTCAATAATTAAACTCTGTCTGCTGTATTCAAAATGTATGAATTACAGGTACTATAATATAAAGGAAAACATCAAACCAAATATACACCCATAACCTGCCATTTTTTACACACATAACCTGCCATTTTTTACACCTAAAGAAAGTTGAATATACACCCAAAAATTTATCCATCTGATGCTTTATCCCTAAAACCCTGAACCCTAAACACTTAAAACCTAAACCCTAAATCCATTAAACCATAAACCCTAAAACTTAAACCCTAACCCCTAAAACCCTAAACCCTTAAACCGTAATAAAAAACAAACAAACAATATTTTATAACATAAAAATAAGGTTCTGAAGTATATATATGTATATATATGTAAAATGTGAAACACAAAAAAATTCACAAAAATACACTCAAAAGAACAGTGCTTTTACACCCATATTCTTTAACTATACACCCAAAGAATTATCCACTGCTGCTGGTACCCTGAACTGATAATTCATAACATGTCCTTGATATTGGCTGGAATTTGAATGCACCACTGATGCAGCATCAAACAGGTTTATCTAAATATAACAAACTCACATATTAGCTAAACTGTTAATGATAAAATTAAACTCAATCGCCACATATTTAAAGAACATCACTTTTACCTCGTTTAAAGCTTTCGTTTTCTTCTTCTTTGAGGCATTTGCAATCTCTTTGTCCAACTTTGAACCTAGCCTATTTTTGGGACGTCCTCTTGTTCGAATCCTTGGAGGGCTTTGAAGCTCGTTAACGGATTCCAAGTTGGCATCTTCGTGAGATAAAGAAGATGTGCCCTTCCTTTTGGCTTTCAATGATTCCATCTCAACCATGACATTATCGTACGTACGGTGCAGAATTGCAGTCAGCTCCTCCGATTCGGATGCAAATTCGCAAATATTTTGCGAACGAAAAACCAATTGGTCAAACCTCTTGCTTCTTGGCTCCAACAGTGGCTCGTCGTGGCTGCTCTTGATGTGTGTGTGTCGCCTCTTTACCTTCTTGCTCCATCGTTCCAGTATATATCTAGGTGACACTTGGCTTACTCGTTCAAAGCTTAACACGCTTAGTGCGTGACGGCACATTATCCCTCTCGACTTGAATAATAAGCATTGGCATTTTACCTCGGCTGCTACTGAGTCGTAAGTAACCACAAACTTGTTGAATATTGAGCTGGAAACTTGTTCTCCGACTTCGTATACTGAATAGCCTAGAGCGGAATTTGTTAATCTAGTGATGCAATTCGCCTTTCCTCTGAATTGTGCTTGGACTTCCCTAAACTTTTGATGAGTGTACACATCTTGAAACTGAGCTTCAATGGAGGATTTAGTTGCACACGGTATGACCGTATAAAAATCTGCAGCATCTAATTCTCTCTCTGCTTGCTCCCTGCTTCCGAGGCAATTATCGTATTGTTTGACGAATTGAATAAGCGAGCTGTTCCGGGTAATAAACTTGTTAAAAAATGAATGCATGCTCTCGCTCCTTTGTGTGCTTCTCATCCCTGCCCAGAAGTGGTGATCCAGATAGATTGGAACCCATATATGACGGTCTTCATAGAGATCTGCAGAATACACCCAAACACAGACTATAAATACACCCGAAAAAAAATTCAATTTACACCTCTGCTGCAGATTTTAAACAAACATTACCTGAAAGCCACTTGTTGTCCATAAGACCGAAATTCAGCAGAAAATCATTCCAATTACTATCAAATGAGTCTTTACTATGAGAGTTCCAAACAACTTGGCTCATTTCTTGTTCAATTTCTGCATGTCCCTTGTACCCATTTAATTTGCTTGGAATCTTCTTCATGATGTGCCAAATACACCAACGGTGAATTGTTGTTGGCATACAAGCCTCTAAAGCCCTTTTCATTGATGCACATTGATCAGTGAGAAACTGATAAACCCATATTTTATGATATATTTTGTGCTTAATTTGAGTGATTTATTCAATCCTTCACCCACTTATTCATATTAATTGCATGGTTTTACTTTCCCTCCCTTATTATGTGATGTATGTGAAAAACATGTTTCCTATGCTTACAAATAATTATTTTGATTACCCTTTATTTCCATTCGATGCCGTGATTCGTGTGTTGAGTAGTTTCAGATCTTCTAAGGCAGGAATGACTTAATGGATGGAAAGGAAACATACAAAATTGGAAGGAAAGCATAAAACGGAGTTTTTGAAGAAACTGGCAACGACGCGATCGCATGGACGACGCGGCCGCATGCCAGCGCGAATCAACAGCGACGCGACCGCGTGATTGACGCGATCGCGCGCCTTGAGCGAAACGCATATGACGCGGACGCATGACTGACGCGACCGCGTGACAAGGAAAAACTCCCAATGACGCGACCGCGTGACCCACGCGGACGCGTGACAGAGGCCACGCACCAGAAATTACAGAAAATGCTCCCAGCGATTTTTGAAGCCTTTTTCGGCCTAAATCCAAGTCCAGAAGGCACAGATCAGAGGTTATGAAGTGGGAGAATGTATCCATTCAGAAGGGAGTCTCCAATTAGTTAGTATTCATGATTTAGATGTAGTTTTGAGGGGGAGGCTCTCTCCTCTCTCTTTTAGGATTTATATTTAGGATTTTATTCGCTTCCAGGATTATCTCTTTCTATCAGGTTCAAAATTCCTTCTTATTAATCTTTTCAATCTAATTTATGAATTCTTCTATGTTACAGATTACTCTTTTGAATTAATGTTATTTGAGGTATTTCAGTTTACAATTGTTTCTTTTATTTATATCGCTGTTGCTTTCCATCTGAAGACATTTTTATTCCGGTAGATTTACTTTTCCCTTTTGGTCTTGGTTAAGAAATCAGTAACTCAGGAGTTATCAAACTCAAATATGATTGATAATTGTTATCTTTGCTAATTGAATTGAACTTCAACAATCCCAATCTTTCCTTAGGGATTAACTAGGATTTGAGGATCTAACTAATTAGTCACTTGACTTTTCTTCACTTTAAGTAAATACTAACTGAGTGGAATTAAGATTCAACTTTAATCATCATTGATAAGGGTAACTAGGATAGGACTTCTAATTTCTCATACATTGCCAAAAGTTTATTTTACAGTTATTTATTTATTTTACAGTCTTTTACTTAATTCAATTGCAATTTAAGTTACTTGTTCCTCATCTTAAAAATCCCAATTTACAATCTTCATAACCACTAATAAAAACATACTTCCCTGCAGTTCCTTGAGAAGATGACCCGAGGTTTAAATACTTCGGTTATCAATTTATTTAGGGGTTTGTTACTTGTGACAACCAAAACGTTTGTAAGAAAGGTTGATTGCTTGGTTTAGTAACTATACTTGCAACGAGAGTTTACTATAACTTCTAAATCATCAATCTTCCAGCTCTTATCAGAAACCCTTTCGGAGCATTTCCTCCCATGCAACGAAGCCAACATTGAAATAACCATTTGAATGATTCAATTTCTTCGTTTTTTATCAAAGAGCATCAGAGAAGTGTTGACTGACCGTGGTGATTCACCCCGACAAAAGAACCACAAACCAAATTATACCTGAAACAAATTACCATAGTGCAGAATGGAAAATCATTAGGTACACCCAACAAATGCTTTGTATACACCCAAAAACACCCAATATACACCTCTGCTGCGGATTCATAAAAATACATTAATTTAGCATCATAAACAGGGACAGTTTGTTACCTGTTTGTATTGTAGGTGGCGTCAAATGAAATAACATCTCCGAAATACTCAAAGACAGCTCTACTTCTTGCATCGACCCAAAAAGCCAGGTTAATTGATTGATCCTCCTCGAGTTCAAGCTCAAAAAAGAAATTCTAATTCTTCTCTTTCATTCTTAACAAATATTTCCCGAATTCCTTTGAATCTTCTTGTTCGGAAACATTTCGCACTTCTCTGGTAATGTAATTTCTCACATCCTTTTCAATAAAATTTAACTCGCAGTGACCCCCGGCAGCCGCAACAAATGATTGGTAAGTTTTGCTTGGTCTGATACCAGCCTCCTCGTTATTCTCTATTGTACGACGAATGGACATGCTTAGTTCCCTGTGCTGTTTGAGCATCTCTGCTTTACTTGGACAGCAAAGGTGTGAATGATCCAGCACAACCTTTAAAATGATCCAAGTACCAACATCCTTCAATGTGTGTATATAAATTCTTGCAGGACAGTTTAAACCGGCTGTCGGATTTGTCTTCTCGGTCGGAGATATTTTAGATTTCCATTTTCCCTCACTGCTACATGTAATCAATTGATTCTTAATCTCGTTTTCCTTTCTATTTGTGCTCTGAACTCTTGTAGAAAAACCTGCAGCCTTGACGTAGTTCCTGTAAAATTTTCCAGCATCTTCAAGGGTGGTAAAGGTCATTCTAACCTTCAGAACAAACTGGTCATCAACAACAGAGAGAGGCTGCAGAATACACCATGTCAAAAACTAAAAATACACCCAATCATTGCTGATATAATACATCCGAACAGCAACAACTCAACTAAAATGACAATAAAAGCCATAAACTGTAAATACACAGGCTGCAGAATACACCATGTCAAAAAATAAAAATACACCCAATCATGTCTGATATAATACACGCGAACGACAACAACTCGGTTAAAATAACAAAAAAATCATAAACTGTAAATACACAGGCTGCAGAATACACCATGTCAAAAACTAAAAACACACTCAATCATGTCTAATATAATACACCCGAACGACAACTCAGCTAAAATAACAGAAAAAGCCATAAACTGTAAATACACCCACACTTCCCACAAAAATACACCCAAAAAGTTCTGATCTACACTCGAGCGTCTGCTATAAATTCCAGATAATTAATCAAAACTAATACATTAGATTCAATCCACAGATTTATGTTCACACGTTAGTTTCACAGTCAATGTTCACGAATTATTCAGCTACACAATGCTATACAAATTACTGCAATAAAATTTAGAGTAATCGTATGTAATTCAAACCTCAGGAACTTCGTTAGATTCAAATTCATAATCCACTTCGCCCTGATTCAGCTGACAATCTGAGGTTGAATCATCCATTATCTTCAAAACGAGTTCAAACTTTGATTTCAGAAAACAAAAAAATCGAATAGAAAATGAAGATGGAGTTACAGAGAGAGGAACTAACGTAAATGACGAAGAACAAACCAGTGAGAAAGGAGGGGAAAAGAACGATCGAAAAAAGCAGGGAAAGACGCGCGAGAAGAAGAACGAGCAAATCTGGAAATAAGGAGAACGAAGAAGGAAACAAATCTTTTAAATTTGGTAGTTATATATACGCGGGATCTTTATATAGCGCGTGTAAGTGACGTAACACTTGCAGCGCATTTTGGGAGGTTAGTGGTTAATAAACTTGTAATGCTTACAAGCACTAATAACTTGTATGCAAAGCTTTTCTTTTTAAGTAAAAAGAAAAGTAATAAAAATACTAAATTAAGTAATTAAAAAGTAGTCCACTCATATTTATTCTTTTTAAATATAAAAAATTATTTATTATTAATTATTTTTATCAAAAAGTAAAAAGTATATATAAAAATTATCTATACAACTTCTTTTCTTAAAAAAAATTAGTATCAAAAAGAAGAGAAAAGAAAAGAGTTAGTAAACAATTGAAATCCATAAAATACACTATTTTTCTTTTATTTTATTTATTCTATTTTTAACTAATATTTTTATCTTTATTAATTTTTATTTATTATTAAGAACTTATCAGAATTTTTTATTTAAATAAATTAAATAAATTTTTTATTTACTGAAATAAATAATTTTAAAAATTATTATGAAAATGCATAGAATTACTAATTTCGTTTACAGTGTAAACGATATAAGCTTGCACATATCTATTTACAGTAGCTTGTATGTATGTCGTTTACAATGCAAGCTTATATCGTTTACACTGTAAATGAGATAAGATTAGGTAACGCATGTATATAGATGTCATTTACAACGACTTTTTGAATCTCATTTCCAATTTTTTCACCACTTTCTCATCTCTTTTATCTCTTTCTGACCATATTATTGAGTAAGACGAATATGACACTTGCAGATGCACGTGATCCGGACATCAATAGGCTGAACGCGATATGGCACTACAGCCGACTTTGCGGTTAATTTTATTATCTTGACATTTATTTTATCTCATATATGTATAGCCATGATTAAGATATTTGTCAAAAATTAAAGTACAATTTGTATATCGTTAGCAATAGGTCACTGATTGGATATAATTCTAAGAATGTGGTTATCATTTTTTCGGAAGATGAAAAATACTCCAAACATTATTTGGCATGTCTACAAGGACTTGTTGCAATACTCATGTCGGAACCTGTTCAGGAAGTACATGAAGATAGAGTGGATATCTTATCATTCATCTCATGTTGAAGTGAGTCATCTATTCAGAGTCATGGTAGGTTGAGTCGTGGTAGTGTGTGAATGATTGATGTCACACCAAACAAATCCTATAAAGATTCTTAACAAAATTGCATTACACAAGGAGTGGGAGCGATGTGTTACAAATCATGGTAATAGACAACACTTCATAGACATTTGTAACTATAATTCTAAGATGGTATAGGAGATGTGGCATTGCATTCAGAGCTTGGAGAGATAATTGTCTGTGAGTTAAAGGAATGGTCCTCTACCTTAGAGATACTAAGAGGTGCAATCTAACGATCACGAAAGTCGACAATCTGAAGATCGGAGCCATGGATCACCAACTATTGGAAGGAAAAGGTACCAACTAAGGAAATTGCATGATAATCCTGAGCCAGGTCAAATTCACCCTTGCTATTCAGAAATGATTGGTCTCTACTGAGAGCAATTCCTTATGAGAACAATGTTGGCGCCATGATCCAGTGGTGATTGGGTCAACTCCTTTCACTACAACACAGGCGGAGGATTGCGGCGGTAAAGTAGCATCCATGGTCGAACTCGCCGCAAATTGATAGAATCGTGGTGGAGGTGAGCTGCGGTTCGGCAGCAGCGGTTCGGCAACAGCTGCAAAACTGCACTGCACAGCAGATGTTCAATAAAAACCACTAAAAATTTGGGTATATATAATCAAGATTCAGCTGATTATTATCATATCTTCTTCGCGGGAAACCACTACAATTCGTGATACATAATAGTCCCTGAGATTCAATTCGTGACACATAATAGTCCCTGAGATACAAATATTAACCCATAATAGTCCCTAACATTTGTTTAATGAACCTGAAGTGGTCCCCTACATTGAAATCGTTCCCTATTTCTGTCCCTATGTCATATTACCAATAAAGAATACTGTACACAAATATTTCCCTCAGTCAGTACACAGGTATTCAGACCAACATGTCAACACCTTAACGAACAATTTACCTTAACTAGCAATAGGCTACACCTTAAGAACTGTTGTAATAATAGAGTATACTATGAAAGGGTAGGGTTTACCTTTTGCATGTCGCTCACGAAGCACTATTTGTTTTCTTTATAGTCTCCGAGGTCCTCATGGAGTAGCTCTAGAAACCACCTCCAATTCTCCGTGTTCTCGACATCCACAATTGCCCATGCTATAACATAGATGTGATGATTTGCATCCTGACCCACTGCGGATAAAATCTGGCCTCCAGTTTGTGTTTTAAGGAATGCCCCATCTAAACCAATCAGTCGCCTACACCATGCCTTAAAACCATTCTTGCACCCACTAAGACATACATACATCCTCTGAAAGATCACCTCTCCATCTGGTTGTGGGATGGTTCCAATTCTAACTGTTGAACCCGGATTACACTTCAAGAGTGTTTCTCCGTAGTCCCTGACCATTGCATTCTGGGCCTTCTCATCTCCATACACCTAGCGTCTGCCAAGGCTCTAGAAATTAAATTCCTATTTAACACTAGATCACACTTAGACTTGAAGTAGACAGCTGCCTCACATTGTCTGAAGTTAGGATATTTCCTAACCTTCTTCACTAACTTGTTAGTCAACCAGTTCCTATTTGCAGCTCGGTTGGTGGCTTCTCTAGCACATGTGTGGTCGTCATTGAAAGTTTTTATCTGCCAACATGTCTCCTCATGATCCCGTGAGGCATATACCACCCACTTGCACTCCTCAGCCTTACAGACAGCCCCGCATCTCACAGCATCGTTCTTAATAAATTGAATCCGCCTACCTTCTTGAATTGTAAACTCTCTCACTGCCTCTCTGAACTCAGACTTTGTATTAAATTTCATCCCACCTCAAGTTTTAAATCACCGAACCGAATACCATCTCTAAATACCAGGAATACATCATCTGGCTCTTCTTCAGAAAATTCATCTTCCGAAGGAGGAGGAGTCTTCATTTCCTTCGAGTGCCAAAAGTTGGCCCCATCAGACTCTGCTCCAGGATCCAAAGCATTGTCCAAGTTTTTATCTCCTGTGACAAGGACTTCTAAGAAACTTAAGTCCACCTCACACTCCTCATCATCCACCACCAATGCATCATCATCGTTAAGAAACTTTCTCTTAGACTTTGCTAGTCCCTCAGCAGGTGCATGCTTCAACCCAGACTCTCTTCTCTTGGGCTCACATTTTTTTCCAACGACATCATCATCACTTGAGCTATCATCTATCCCAGGATCATATGAACTGTCCTCCGTGGTGTGTTCATCTTCAGAAGAAGACAACCTCAGCACTTATTTTTTCTTGTCATGTTGCTGTACCTTCCTCACTTTTGAAGCAGACCTTGTGCAATAGGCTTTAGTAGTGATTTTGGGCTTTGGATTTAGTTTGGGCTTAGACACAGAATTCCGGTTGGGCTTGGGCTTGGGCTTGGAGGCATTCTTCGGGTTGGCATTGGCCTTGGAGGATGATGTATTATTGGATTTCAGATTTGGGTTGGCATTTGAATTGGGTTTAGTTTTTGGGATAACTGGAGGAGTCTTGCTAACAGGCTTTGCAGTAGTAGCTTGGCTAGGATTAGAGTTGGATGTGGTAGTGGGATTATATTTTTGGGGTGTTGGGTTATTAGCACCAGGATCTGTTGGTTCTGTGCTCTTGGGTGGTGAGGTATTATGCATTGGTTCATTGTTGTTGGTGAATAGAGTCTCATCAGCACGGGCAGTGGGTATATTAGTTTGGTTTGGGATCTTGTCTTGTAGGGGTTCATTGTCAGGTTCATCACTAACCTCTCTCAAATCATCATAGTCACCCTTAACATACACCACAATCTCATTTCCCTCAAGAATTTCTGGTGTTGAAACTGTATGCTCAAAGTAAACATCAACCAGCCCATCATTCTTTTCACCCATGAAACACATCTCTCTCAACTCATCATCACAATTCAGAGCTCTTAACCCACTGTCTAAACTCCTCCCGGGAACATGCCACCAACATTCTCCTATCCTATCATATCCTAGTTTTTTATAATAATTTCTAACCCAAAAAACATCTAAAGTATCTACATCAATGTCACAAACGCATGCCTTCTTATCAGGAGAATATATAGTCATCCCATTTTCATCTTTCTGAAACTTTCTCCCATGGTGGAACATAATATCTAAGTGCACATCCATCTGCATGATTCAAAAAAATTTCTTTTCAGCACCAGGTCCACATAATGATCCCTTTAAGATAGTTTTCATCAACTACATTATACATGACAGAGAGATATATCAAAATAAAACACATTTATCCACCATCGGAACAGAGCATGAAGACAAACCCCAAAAAAACAGTGGCAGACAATATCGAAATAAAACCCTAGCCCAAATTTCACTACAAACCTTAGGGAAAAATAATATACAAAGCAATAAACTATGATCAACAACCATCAACGCATTCCCTAAAATTTGAAAAAATAAAATTTTAATCTCTTCACTAACCTTGGTGACGGAACAAAAGCTCCTTGTAGCGGCAAAGTACCTCCTCAGACAACTGTACGGTGTTCACTCGTGATCCAGCAGTCTCCGGGAATCCTATTGCAGTTACTCGTTCCTATTTTGAGTCACTCATGGAGGAGTTGAAGACGAAGAGTGGAGACAAAAGAGGGAAGCAAATGTTTTGTTTTCCATCGCATACAAACGACGTCGCTCAAAGGGGTTTTTTTAGCGCCAAATTAGAAACGACGCCGTTTCCTAGTGTCTAGCGTGGCAATATTTGGCCACGTCACTAACGGCGTCAGTCCTCCAGTGACGGAAAATAGCCTAAGGACTAACGTGGTGCATTTTTTCAAATCTGGGGGACTAATTTAGTGTAATCGGGATCTGGAGGACTAAATCAGTGCAACTCGCCAATCTCAGGGACCAAAATGGGACTTAACTCCTCAAAACTTGCTTAGACTCTTGCTGACTTAGGTATCGGAGTGTCTTTGCAGGTACCACCCCCATTCCTTCACACATACAAGTCGGACGGAGGCTCCCAGACACAAACCTAGTCAGAGACTTCCTCCTTCAGACGATTGCGATTGGGCCAACCCAACGAATCCAGCCCATTAATCTCCAATTACCTACCGTAACAGGTATTATTATTATTATTATTATTATTAGATGTCGCCCTCATTATTATTTTTGTTATTATTATTATTACGCATATTATTATTATTATTATTATAATAATAATAATAATAATAAAAATAATTTAATTTTTCAAATCAATCTCCTTTGTTATTAACATTTTTATGTCTTTGAAGCTTTTTCAGAATTTTTTTTTTATTTTTTTTGGTCTTAACTTCCCCAGAATTTATACATATGAAAAGGTAAAAGATGAAATTGTAGAGGACATAGATAATAATTGGATAGTGGGTAGTAATTGAACCAGAACTTTCTATTTGGGTGGGTTGTGGGTGTGTCCATGTTGCAAAGTGCAAAAACAAAAGAAAAAACCATTCATCAATTTGTCCAAAAAAAAACAAGGTCATTACAGGGTTGATCCAATCAGACCATGTTGGAGCCAATCTGCAAATACATTTAATTTTGGATCAAAACTAGTATTTCTAACAAATTCAGTACGAATGCAATCTAAACCATTCATTTGGAATATTTTTGTATAGTCCTTTAAAAACCAGATTATTCTTTCCCCCACCAGAGACATTCCCAACAACTAAACTTTGAAGTTCCATTCCAAACATCTATTGGATTCTTCAAATTTTTCACTAGAAGAAACTGTAAGTCAATCAGACAGTCAGATACTACTGGAAGCAAATTAGAATAATAACCAAGTAAAATATAGTTAAAAAGATGCTGAGATAATTGCATAGACAAAGGTAAGAAAAGGAAAGCTAAAGGGGAAACCTGAATTGTAGAATTTTTAAAGCAAGATGATATATGCGATAACAACATGTTAAGTTTACACCAAAATCAACTACTAAAATCAGCCACCAAAATAAAATACACATAAAAATACAAAATACATATTAAAAATTAGTTAAATTATACATGTATATATACACAAATACACGATGATTGATTTTAGTGGCTGATTTTAGTGTGCAAATAGCATTTTTGATGCGATAAATGCAAAAACAATCAAGAACCTTAACTTTTGCTATCAAATTAGTGTTTCATCATTTACTATCTTCTTTATTGCCTTCTACAAAACCTATCAACTAATACAATAGAAGCAATAAATGAGGGACATTGTTATCAATTTTAAATAATATTAAAAGAGCACCATTCCACCCCATATTGATGAAGACACTTTGATCAGGTTTGAAACTCGGAAAATAACATGCCCTCCAATTTTTATGAACATGAACAATAGGTAAACTTAAAGTTCTACAGCAAATAGTGTGTAGCTAAAAATAGAACTGGCTTTTGTCGAATATTTATCATGAAAATTGCTGCCTTACATATACAATCTCCAGAAATTATGCTAGATTTGAGTACATTGTCAGAAGTCATAATAACTCAATGCCAGAAGAGCAAAAAACAAACCTATTGGAAGAAGCAAAGTGAAATTAATTCATCAGAAAATCAAATGTCAATTGTCAAGGCCCCTCCCCGAAGAAGTTACCTTGTTTGCAGCTATTAAACATTTAAACTCCAACTATGAAAGTCAAGATTAAGCTCCATGTAATATCAAATATTAATTACTGCAGCCAGAGTATGAAATGAAGCATGGATGACCTTGAAATGCTCCTTTTAACCACAATACAACCCAAGCCATGAACAACCAAAAATAATTTCCACAATAGACCTTGGTTGTTACCTATGACTCCGAATCCTTTTTAGACTCAACACTATCAGCACCATCATCAGAAACCAAGTTGAGGTTCCTCTCGACCTTAGCCCATGCTTTCAACATGTTACAAGGAAACCTCTTCTTAACTGTTCCAATCAGCTTCTTCGCCTCCTCCTTCTTCCCTTTCTTCACCAACCCTTCAACCAAAATCTTCATGGTGTTGAAATCCGGAATCTTGTTCACCTTGGCACTCTCCTTAAAAACCCTGTACCCACCCTCAAAATCCTCATTCCTGCACAAAAAATACACCACGGTCCTAAACATCGCAGCATTCGGACGACATTGCTTCCCACGTAGTCCACCATAAACCTCCTTGGCTTCCTCCACCATCCCATTCTTGAAATAACAAGTCATCAAGTAATTATAACTGATTGTATCAGGCATAAACCGTGCCTTCACCATTTCATCAATTAAACCATTCACCTTCTCCGGCAAGCCGCCACCGCCGGCAGTCAGAAACTTAAGCTTCATGTTATAGGCAGTTACATCCACACAACCCTTCTCCTCCATCAGCCTCCACAGCTTCTCAGCCTCATCAATCTTCCCCTTCCTGAACAGAACATCCAAGATTGTGGTATAAGTAACCGCCGTGATCTCGACGCCGTTTCCCTGAGCGTCCTTCAAGACCTGGAGGGCCTTTGCAGGGTCACCAATTCGGCAAAAGGACTTGGCAAGAATGCCATAGGAGACCTTGTCTGGAACGACGCCGTACTGCTTGGGAATTTCGTCGAACAGGTGGGGGGCGTTGTGGTAGAGGGCGCAGTTGACGCAGGCAGTGAGTAGGGCGTTGAAGGAGACGGAGGTTCGAGGGGTGCCGAAGGTGTCCATTTGGTGGTAGGTCTGAAGGGCACGGTCGAACATGCCGGCGATGCCATAGGAGCGGATGAGGGTGGAGAGGAAGGGCTCCGAGGCCACCTTGGGGTCAGACTTTTGGGACTCGATGAGGTCCACAATGTCGGAGTGGCGGCGGCACTTGGCGAGGCGGCGGATAGTGAGGTCGAGGGCGTAGCGGGAGGTTACTGGGGAGGAGTAGTGCTTCGACACGGAGGAGTAGATCTGCAGGGCCTTGTCCGGGTCAAACTCGCTTCGGAGTTGGGATTTTGCTCTCGAGATTGTGATTGTGGCGGCGTCCGTGGTGGTGCAGAGTCGGCGGAGGCCTGCGAGTGCGGCAGCGGCATTAGGTGGCATTCTGACCAACACAGAATTACAGTTTTATCCCTAGTAAGTAGTAATTCTCACCAGTGCATTGCAAGCTTGCAACCTCGCAATCTTACACCGCCCCGGGCATGCAAATGGTGGTGAACATGTCCATGAAGCCATGATTAATATTTTTTTTTTTTTACTTGGTTGGTAAATATTATTATTTTTTGTTAGCACCAAAAATAATTTATATTCATAGTTACGGAAATTTTAATAAAGTTTTATATATAAATTGGTATATATTTTTGTGCTCTTTATAAGATAATATAGTGACAAGAGTAATGTTAGGGAGCCAACAACTTTGGTATTTTGTAACCATTAATTGGTCATCAATAGTGTTTTTAATGGTGTGAGATTATATCTAATAGTGAGAAATCATTCACTTTTTTTTTATGGTTAAGTGCTGACCAAAAAACACAAAATTGTTAGCCCCTAGACTTTTCCTAGTGACAAATCTAAAAAATTTATTGATGGAATAAAATATATATAATATGATAATAATTTTATAATTATATTTTATTATTATAGAATATAATTAATCTTTTAATTATTTAACTAATAAATTAAAATATTTATATAGTAATTTAAGTAATAACATATAACTTAGAATTTTATTCTTTTAAGTTTTATATTTTAAAAAAATTGAATAATTCTTTTATTGTGAATACAATTAAACGTCAATTTTTTGTTATTGTTATAGAATAAAAAAGAAAGATAATATAAAATATAAATAGAAGATCTAATATTGATATTTACCAATATAATTATCTCACTATAATAATAAAAGTAATTAATATATTTACTAGTATTATATATGTAGTAACGTATACTCAAAAGAGAGAAAAAAGAGAGTTTGTACGAGAGATAAGAGTGTTTCTGTTTCTATTGCTTGTGTCTTTATTCAGAGATTTAAGCCTCTATTTATATGTGCACGTGATGGCATCTTTTCAAACTACAATAAATGGAGTCATCCTTGATAAATTAAGTTTCATTGGAAATGGGCATCCACATAAGATCTTATCACAACACTCCCCTTTGGATAACCATTTAGGATTATTGCCTCGTTAAAACATTACTAAAGAAAAACTCAGTGGGAAAAAACCTTAGTGAAGGAAAAAGAGTACAATATCCTTTGGTGATGGGTACTGCTTCATTAAAAACCTTGTCGAGAAAAATTCAATGGAAAAAAACCTGACCAAGGAAAAAAGAGTACAGTCTCCCCCTCTTGTCGTCATCAGTTGATGTCTCGAAATCGGTGCATCCCAATCTCATGTACCAATCTTTCAAAGGAGGATTTTAGGAGTGACTTTGTAAATAAATCTGCCAGATTGTCACTTGAGCGGATCTGTTGGACATCAATTGTCCCTTGATTTTGAAGATCATGAGTGAAGAAGAATTTTGGAGAAATATGCTTTGTTCTATCACCTTTGATATATCCGTCTTTAAGTTGAGCAATACATGTTGTATTATCTTCAAACAGGACAGTTGGAGCTATCTTATGATAAATCAGTCCACATGATGACAGAATATATTGAATCAAACTCCTGAGCCCAAAACACTCGCGACTAGCTTCATGTATCGCGAGTATTTCAGCATGATTAGAGGATGTTGCTGCTATCGTCTGTTTTGTGGACCTCCATGATATAGCTATACCACCATATGTGAACAGATATCCTGTTTGAGATCTCCCTTTATGTGGATCAGACAAATATCCAGCATTTGCATAGCCAACTAATTGTGACTTGGATCCATAGGGATAAAACAATCCCATATCAACCGTTCCATGAAGATATCGAAAGATTTGTTTGACTTCACTCCAATGTCTTCTGGTTGGAGAGGAACTATGTCTTGCTAGTAAATTTAGATCAAATGATATATCAGGTCGTGTATTATTAGCAAGATATATTAGCGCTCCAATGGCACTAAGATATGGTACTTCAGGACCAAGGATATCTTCATTCTCTTCTTTAGGACGGAATTGATCCTTCTCCACATCCAAAGATCTTACAATCATTGGGGTACTCATGGAATGTGACTTATCCATATAAAATCTTTTCAAGATCTTCTCTGTGTATGTTGTTTGATGAATAAAGATCCCATTTTTTATATGCTCGATCTGCAGGCCGATACAAAATTTAGTCCTTCCAAGATCTTTCATCTCAAACTCTTCTTTTAGAGTTTTTATAATTGTTGGAATCTCTTCAGGAGTTCCAATGATATTTAAATCATCAACGTACACAGCAATTATAATGAATCTATATGCAGTTTTCTTTATGAAAACACACGGACATATATCATCATTCTTGAATCCGTTTTTGGCCAAATACTCAGTAAGACGATTATACCACATTCATCCAGATTGCTTTAGACCATATAAAGATCTTTGCAATTTAACTGAGTATAACCCCTGTGAATATTCATTAGATGGTTTAGATATCTTCAGTTCTTCAGGAACTTTCATATAGATATCACGATCTAATGAGCCATATAAATAGGCTGTTACCACATCCATTAAATGCATATGCATTTTATGATATGCAGATAAACTGACCAAATAACACAATGTTATCGCATCCACTACAGGGGAATACGTTTCTTCATAATCTATACCGGGCCTTTGTGAAAAATCTTGTGCCACAAGTCGGGCTTTGTAGCACACAACATCATTTTTCTCATTTCATTTTCTCACAAATACCCACCTGTATCCAACAGGTTTTACATCTTCTGGTGTACGGACTACAGGTCCAAAGACTTCACGTTTTGCAAGTGAGTCTAATTCAGCCTTCATGGCTTTTTTCCATTTTGGCCAATCATTCTTTTGTCGACATTCTTCGAATGATCTTGGCCCAAGATCTTTACTTTCATGCATGATATTTAATGCCAAATTATATGCAAATATTTCATTGACAATTGTCTTATTTCGGTCCCATTTCTCTCCTGTAAAGACATAATTTATCGAGATATCGTCATTTTCACAATTTTCAGGTACTTGAACGTCTTCTGGCGTTAAAACTATATCAGAATTTTGGACAACTGCAGGTGTCTCTACTATGTCTTTTTCAACAGGAATAATATTTACCTCTTTTCGCTTTCAAGGATTTTTGTATTTGGAACTGACAGGCCTGCCACGCTTCTGGCGTGTATTTGCTTCGGTGGCAATTTGTCCAACTAGGACATCAATTCGAATTGGGGAATTTTCCACTGGTATATAAGATTTGGTTATCCTCTTTGTATCAGAAAATGCATCAGGCAATTCATTTGCTATTCTTTGCAAATATATAATCTTTTGAACTTCTAGTTTACATTGCCCTGATCGAGGATCTAAATGCATCAAGGATGATGCATTCCAGTTAAGTTCCTTTTCAGGAAGCTTATTCTCTCCTCCTAATGTTGGAAATTTTGATTCATCAAAATGATAATCTGCAAACCGGGCTTTAAATACATCTCCAGTTTGTATCTCAAGATACCTCACTATAGAGGGAGAATCATATCCAACATATATCTCCAATTTTCTTTGGGGTCCCATTTTGGTGCGATTAGGTGGTGCGATGGGAACATATATCGCACACCCAAATATTCTTAAATGAGAAACATTTAGCTGCTGGCCAAAGGTTAATTGCATAGGAGAGAACTGATGGTAACTCGTTGGCCTCAAACGAATAAGTGTTGCGGCATGTAAAATAGTATGCCCCAAACCGAAGTTGGGAGATTTGTTCTCATAAGTAAGGGTCTAACAATTAATTGGAGGCGTTTAATAAGTGATTCTGCTAACCCATTTTGTGTGTGAACATGAGCTACGGGATGTTCAACACTTATTCCATTAGCCATACAATATGCATCAAAAGCTTGAGAAGTAAATTCACCAGCATTATCAAGACGAATTGCTTTGATTGGATTTTCTGGAAATTGTGCTTTTAATCGAATAATTTGAGCCAGTAATCTCGCAAATGCCAGGTTGCGAGAAGACAATAAGCACACATGTGACAATCTTGAAAATACGTCTATCACAACCATAAAATATCTAAAAGATCCACATGGTGGATGAATAGGTCCACGTATATCACCTTAAATCCTTTCTAGGAATTCAGGGGATTCAAATCTAATCTTTACTGGTGATGGCCTGGTGCACGAAATTGTAATTCACACTTTTCACAACTCCACACAACTAACCAGCAAGTGCACTAGGTCGTCCAAGTAATACCTTATGTGAGTAAGGGTCGATCCCACGGAGATTGTTGGCTTGAAGCAATCTATGGTTACCTTGTAAATCTTAGTCAGGAGATTAATTATGATTATCAGTTTGGATTGCGAAAAATAAAAGAGCATGAATTAAATACTTGTTATGCAGTAATGGAGAATTTGTTGGAGTTTTGGAGATGCTTTGTCTTCTGAATCTCTACTTTCTCCCTGTCTTCTTCTTCACGCACGCAAGGTTCTTCCTATGGCAAGCTGTGTGTTGGTGGATCACCGTTGTCAATGGCTACCATCCGTCCTCTCAGTGAAAATGGTCTAGGTGTGCTGTCACCGGACGGCTAATCATCTGTGGGTTCTCACTCATGCTGGAATAGGATCCATTAATCCTTTTGCGTCTGTCACTACGCCCAACCCTTGTGAGTTTGAAGCTCGTCACAGTCATTCAATCCCTGAATCCTACTCGGAATACCACAGACAAGGTTTAGACTTTCCGGATTCTCAAGAATGCTGCCAATGGATTCTAGCTTATACCACGAAGATTCTGATTAAAGAATCCAAGAGATACTCATTCAATCGAAGGTAGAACGGAGGTGGTTGTCAGACACGCATTCATAGGTTGAGAATGGTGATGAGTGTCACGGATCATCACATCCATCATATTGAAGTGCGAATGAACATCTTAGATAGAAACAAGCGTGTTTGAATAGAAAACAGAAATACTTGTATTAATTCATCGAGACACAGCAGAGCTCCTCACCCCCAACAATGGAGTTTAGAGACTCATGCCGTCAAAGAGTACAAAGTTCAGATCTAAAATGTCATGAGGTACAAAATAATCATCTAAAAGTTGTTTAAATAGTAAGCTAGTAATCTAGGTTTGCAGAGAATGAGTAAACTATGATAGATAGTGCATAAATCCACTTCTGGGGCCCACTTGGTGTGTGCTGGGGCTAAGACTTAAGCTTTACACGTGCTTAGGCTGTTTCTGGAGTTAAACACCAGGTTGTAACCTGTTTTGGGCGTTTAACTCCAACTTGTAACCTGTTTCTGGCGTTTAACGCCAGACTGCAACATGGAACTGGTGTTGAACGCCAGTTTACGTCATCTATCCTTGAGCAAAGTATGGACTATTATATATTTCTGGAAAGCCCTGGATGTCTACTTTCCAACGCAATTGAGAGCGCACCAATTGGACTTTTGTAGCTCAAGAAAATCCATTCCAAGTGTAGAAAGGTCAGAATCCAATAGCATCAGCAGTCCTTTTTCAGCCTGAATCAGATTTTTGCTCAGCTCCCTCAATTTCAGCCAGAAAATACCTGAAATTACAGAAAAATACACAAACTCATAGTAAAGTCCAGAAATATGAATTTTTCCTAGAAACTAATGAAAATATACTAAAAACTAACTAAAACATACTAAAAACTACATGAAATTATCCCCAAAAAGCGTATAAAATATCCGCTCATCACAACACCAAACTTAAACTGTTGCTTGTCCCCAAGAAACTAGACAAATAAAATAGAATATAAATAAGTCAAGAAGCAATAATATCTCAGAGTTTTTTGAGTGCAGCTTAGATTCTAATTAGATGAGCGGGACTAGTAGCTTTTTGCTTCCGAACAGTTTTGGCATCTCACTTTATCCATTGAAGCTCAGAATGATTGGCATCTATAGGAACTTAGAATTTAGATAGTGTTATTGATTCTCCTAGTTCAGTATGTTGATTCTTGAACACAGCTACTTTATAAGACTTGGCCGTGGCCCTAAGCACTTTGTTTTCCAGTATTACCACCGGATACATAAATGCCACAGACACATAATTGGGTGAACCTTTTCAGATTGTGACTCAGCTTTGCTAAAGTCTCCAGTTAGAGGTGTCCAGGGTTCTTAAGCACTCTCTTCTTTTTGGTTTGGACCTTGACTTCAACCGCTCAGTCTCAAGTTTTCACTTGACACCTTCACGCCACAAGCACATGGTTAGGGACAGCTTGGTTTAGCCGCTTAGGCCAGGATTTGATTCCTTTAGGCCCTCCTATCCACTGATGCTCAAAGCCTTGGATCCTTTTTATTACCCTTGCCTTTTGGTTTTAAGGGCTATTGGCTTTTTCTGCTTGCTTTCTCTTTTTCTTTTTCTTTTATTTTCGCCATTTTTTTCTGCAAGCTTTTGTATTCACTGCTTTTTCTTGCTTCAAGAATTATTTTTTATGATTTTTCAGATTATCAAATAATATTTCTCCTTTTTCATCATTCTTTCAAGAGCCAACATAACATTCATAAACATCAAATTCAGAAGACATATGCACTGTTTAAGCATTCATTCAGAAGACAAAAAGCATTGCCACCACATGTAAATAATTAGAATTTTTCTTATTAAAAACTCGAAAAATATTGCCTCCTTATTCTAAAGAAAATCTGCTATTTTATTCATATTTAATGACGATGAGAAAAATAAATTATAGCTTAATTGGAGATAAAATCAAAATATAGATACTAATTACTACTACTCATATATAACTTCTAAGGTAAAACTCAAATAAGAACAATTATCACAGAGTTAAGGTTAAGATTAGAACTCAACAACCTTGAATTTGGGAGGTGGATGCCTCTTTAGCCTGTGGAGTACTTGGCCCTTCAAGAGATAGTTTCTGACGCTTTAATTCCTTCAGTTCACGCCCTTGCTCTTCTTGTTCTCTAAGCAATTTGCAGAGCATGCTGTTTTGATTTTGCTGTTCTTCCTTCAGTTGATCCATAGCTTCTTGCAACTTGGTGACAGATGCTTCTAGGCGTTCCCAGTATTCAATTTGAGGGATTTCCGGGAGGAACTCCTCTGCTTTTCTCTTGATGGGGTCGTCCTGCACTTGTTGTCTTTCCATAGACTTTTTGGTGATTGATTGCTTAACTGAGATATACTTATCTACTCCCATCTTTATCCTAGCATCTTTACATAACAGAGAAACTAAGCTTGGATAGGCCAATTTGGCATCTTTGGAGTTCTTGTTTGCAATTTTGTAAAGCTCACAAGCAATCAGCTGATGAACTTCCACTTCTTTTTCCAGCATAATGCAATGAATCATCACTGATCTTCTGATGGTGACTTCAGAGCGGTTGCTAGTGGGCAGTATAGAGCGCCCAATGAAGTCCAGCCAGCCTCTGGCGACTGGTTTGAGATCTCCTCTTTTGAGTTGGTTTGGGGCACCCTTTGGAGCCATGATCTTAGTGGGTATTGGTTTGGTGATCACGGATAAACACACCAAACTTAGAGGTTTGCTTGTCCTCAAGCAAAAGAAAGGAAAGGAAAGGAAAAGAGGGAGAGCCAAGCGCAACTTGTGGAGGAGAGGGGGAGAGGCCGAACCAATATTTAAAGGGAAGGGGGGTGGGTTTCGAAAATTATTTGAAAAAGATATGATAGAAAAAGTGATTTGGAAAAGATAAGTATGATAGGAGAAGATGTGATTTAAAATTGAAAAGATATGAAAGATATTTGAAAAAAGATAAATCTGGATTTAAAAAAAATGTGAAGATTTGAAAAAGATATTTATGAGTTGAAAAGATTTTAGAAGGAAAAGAGATAGATTTGTTGTGAAAAGGATTTGAAAATAATTTGAAGAGGATTAAGAAAAAGAGTTTATGAATTAAGATACATTTGATATCTTTTGAAAAAGGATTTGAAAAATTAGGATTTGTAACATGTTTGTGCAAGAAATCATGAATTGAAACATAAAAAATGGAAAAATTTTGAATTGAAAACGAAATTGCCTACTCCCCACAATCCTGGCGTTAAACGCCCAACTGCTGCATGTTTTGGGCGTTTAACGCCTAGTTGGTGCTTGTTTTGGGCGTTTAACGCCCAGCTGTTGCTTCTAGCTGGCGTTAAACGCCAGAAACCCCTTTGTCACTGGGCGTTTTTCTGAACGCCTAGGATACTGTAAATCTGGCGTTAAACACCCAGAAGCTGCTTCTTTCTGGCGTTTAACGCCCAGATGGCTATCTTTACTGGCGTTAAATGCCCAGTAGATGCTCCTTTTGGGTGTTTAACGCCCAATTGTGCCTCTTACTGGCGTTTTCTTACCAGTGAGCTTCTTTTTCCTGTTTTGTGCTCTGAATTCTTCTGTAACCCTGTGGTCTTATGCAATTGATTCTTTACCTTGTTAATATTAAACTCATATATTTAAAAATAAATAAAATAAAGAATAAAATAAAATAAAATAACAGAAAAAGTTTTGCTAATGGCTGGGTTGCCTCCCAGCAAGCGCTTCTTTATTGTCTTTAGCTGGACCTTGCTGAGCTTTTAATCTAGCCTCAGCCTTGAGCACTCTTGCTCAACATTGCCTTCAAGATAGTGCTTGATTCTCTGTCCATTAACAATGAACTTCTTATCAGAATCAATGTCTTGAAGCTCCACATAACCATATGATGATACACTTGTAATCACATATAGTCCCCTCCACCAGGATTTCAGTTTCCCGGAGAATAGCCTGAGCCTAGAGTTAAACAATAGAACCTTTTGTCCTGATTCAAAGATTCTAGATGACAGCTTTCTGTCATGCCACCTTTTTTATTTCTCTTTATAAAGCTTGGCATTTTCGAAAGGAGTGAATCTGAATTCCTCTAGCTCATTCAGCTGGAGCAATCTTTTTTCTCCAATTAATTTGGCATCAAAGTTTAGGAATCTGGTTGCCCAGTAGACCTTATGTTCCAGTTCCACGGGCAGATGACAGGCCTTACCATGCACAAGCTGGTATGGAGAGGTCCCTATAGGAGTCTTGAATGCTGTTCTGTAAGCCCACAGAGCATCATCCAAGCTTCTTGCCCAATCCTTTCTATGGGTACTTACAGTCCGTTCCAGGATTCTTTTTAGTTCTCTGTTAGAAACTTCAGCTTGCCCATTTGTCTGTGGATGATATGGAGTCGCCACCTTGTGGCGAATCCCATACCGGACCATGGCAAAGTAAAGTTGTTTGTTGCAGAAGTAAGTTCCCCCATCACTGATTAGTACTCTAGGGACACCAAACCTGCTGAAGATGTGTTTCTGGAGGAACTTCAACACTGTTTTAGTATCATTGGTGGGTGTGGCAACGGCCTCTACCCATTTTGATACATAGTCGACTGCCACCAGAATATAAGTGTTTGAGTATGATAGTGGGAAAGGTCCCATGAAGTCAATTCCCCATACATCAAACAACTCAATCTCTAAGATTTCCTGTTGAGGCATGGCGTAACCATGAGGCAGATTACCAGCTCTTTGGCAACTATCACAGTTACGTACAAACTCTCGGAAATCCCTATAGAGTGTAGGCCAGTAGAAGCCACATTGGAGGACCTTGGTGGCTGTTCGCTCACCTCCGAAATGGCCTCCATATTGTGATCCATGGCAATGCCATAAGATCCTCTGTGCTTCTTCTCTAGGCACACACCTATGGATTATTCCGTCTGCACATCTCTTAAAGAGATAGGGTTCATCCCACAAGTAGTACTTTGCATAAGTAATTAAGTTTTTCTTTTGTTGCCTGCTGTACTCTTTGGGTATGAACCTTGCAGCTTTATAGTTTGCAATGTCTGCAAACCATGGTGTTTCCTGAATGGCAAACAAATGCTCATCCGGAAAGGTCTCAGAGATCTCAATAGAGGGGGGAAACTCCCCTTCTGCTGGTTCTATCCGGGACAGATGATCAGCCACTTGGTTCTCTGTCCCTTTTCTATCTCTTATTTCTATATCAAACTCTTGCAGAAGCAACACCCATCTTATGAGCCTGGGTTTTGAATCCTGCTTTGTGAGTAGATATTTAAGAGCAGCATGGTCAGTGTACACAATCACTTTTGATCCTACTAAGTATGATCTAAACTTGTCAATGGCATAAACCACTGCAAGCAATTCTTTTTCTGTGGTTGTGTAATTTTTTTGGGCATCATTTAAAACACGGCTAGCATAATAAATGACATGCAGAAGCTTGTCATGCCTCTGCCCCAGTACTGCACCAATGGCGTGGTCACTGGCATCACACATTAGTTCAAATGGTAAAGTCCAGTCTGGTGCAAAAATAATTAGTGCTGTGACCAGCTTAGCTTTCAGAGTCTCAAACGCCTGCAGACACTCTGTGTCAAACACGAATGGTGTGTCAGCAGCTAGCAGATTGCTCAGGGGTTTTGCAATTTTTGAAAAATCCTTTATAAACCTTCTGTAGAATTCTGCATGCCCCAGAAAGCTTCTGATTGCCTTAACATTAGCAGGTAGTGGTAATTTTTCAATTACTTCCACTTTAGCTTGATCCACCTCTATTCCCTTGTTTGAAATTTTATGCCCAAGGACAATTTCTTCCATCACCATAAAGTGACATTTTTCCCAGTTTAAAACTAGGTTGGTCTCTTGGCATCTTTTCAGAACAAGTGCTAAATGGTCAAGGCAGGAGCTGAATGAGTCTCCAAATATTGAAAAGTCATCCATGAAGACTTCCAGAAACTTCTCTACCATATCAGAAAAGATAGAGAGCATGCACCTCTAAAAGGTTGCAGGTGCATTACACAGACCAAAAGGCCTTCTTCTTTAAGCAAATACTCCAGAAGGACATGTGAATGTTGTTTTCTTTTGGTCCTGAGGATCTACTGCAATTTGGTTGTAACCTGAATAGCCATCTAAAAAGCAGTAATATTCATGACCTGCTAGTCTCTCTAGCATCTGGTCTATGAATGGTAAAGGAAAATGATCCTTTCTGGTGGCTGTATTGAGCCTTCTGTAGTCAATACACATGCGCCACCCTGTAACTGTTCTTGTAGGAACCAGTTCATTTTTTCATTATGAACCACTGTCATGCCTCCCTTCTTGGGAACAACTTGAACAGGGCTCACCCAGGGGCTATCAGAAATAGGATAAATAATCCCAACCTCCAGTAATTTGGTGACCTCTTTCTGCACCACTTCCTTCATGGCTGGATTTAGCCGCCTCTGTGGTTGAACCACTGGCTTAGCATCATCCTCCAATAGGATTTTGTGCATGCATCTAGCTGGGCTTATGCCCTTAAGGTCACTTATAGACCACCCAAGAGCTGTCTTGTGTGTCCTTAGCACTTGAATTAGTGCTTCCTCTTCCAGTGGATTTAAAGCAGAGCATATGATCACTGAAAAAGTGTCACCTTCTCCCAGAAATACATATTTCAGGGATGGTGGTAATGGCTTGAGCTCAGGTTTAGGAGGTTTCTCATCTTCCTGAGGAAGTCTCAGGGGCTCTTTCAATTCCTCCGAATCTTCCAAATCAGGCTGAACATCTTTAAAGATGTCTTCCAGCTCTGATTCGAGACTCTCAGCCATGTTGACCTCCTCTACCAAAGAGTAAATGAGATCAACCTTCATGCAGTCTTTTGGTGTGTCTGGATGCTGCATGGCTTTGACAGCATTCAACTTAAACTCATCCTCATTGACTCTCAGGGTTACTTCTCCCTTTTGGACATCAATGAGGGTTCGTCCAGTTGCTAGGAAAGGTCTTCCTAGAATGAGAGTAGCACTCTTGTGCTCCTCCATTTCCAGCACTACAAAGTCAATGGGAAAGGCGAATAGCCCAACCCTGACAATCATGTCCTCAATCACGCCTGATGGGTATTTAATGGAGCCATCAGCAAGTTGGAGACATATCCGGGTTAGTTTAACTTCTTCAGTTAAACCAAGCTTTCTGATAGTGGATGCAGGTATTAGGTTGACGCTTGCCCCAAGATCACATAAAGCTGTCTTGGTGCAATTACCCTCTAATATGCATGGTATCAGAAAGCTCCCGGGATCTTTAAGCTTTTCTGGAAAGCTTTTCAGAATGACTGCACTGCATTCTTCAGTGAGGAGAACTCTTTCAGTTTCTCTCCAATTCTTTTTATGACTCAAGATCTCTTTCATGAACTTGGCATAAGAAGGTATTTGCTCAAGTGCCTCTGCAAACGGAATCTTTATTTCAAGAGTCCTGAGATAATCTGCAAAGCGAGCAAATTGCTTATCCTGCTCCTCTTGGCGGAGTTTTTGAGGATAAGGTATCTTGGCTTTATATTCCTCAACCTTAGTTGCTTCAGGTTTATTTCCTACAGAGGTGGTTGGAGAAGCCTTTTTAGAGGAGTTGTTATCAGCACTTGTGTATGTCTGATCCCTCACTGGCATTTGAATGCCAGGGTTAGAAGCTGGATTGGCGTTGGACGCCAACTCCTTACTTGTTCCTGGCGTTTGAACGCCAGAACTGAGCTTCCATTGGGTGTTTGACGCCAACTCCTTGCTTGTTTCTGGCGTTTGAACGCCAGAGTTATTCCTCTCTGGGCTCTTACTATCCTCAGAGGGATTTTGAATAGCAGCTTGTTCATTTCTTGGCTTCCTACTATCTTGAAGTGAGGTATTTAATGTTTTTCCACTTCTTAATTGAACTGCTTGGCACTCTTCTGTTATTTGTTTTGATAACTGTTGTTCTGTTTGCTTCAATTGTACCTCCATATTTATATTAGCCATTCTTGTGTCTTGTAGTATCTCCTTGAATTCGGCCAGCTATTTTGTTAGAAAGTCTAGTTGCTGATTGAATTCAGTAATTTGTTCTGCAGGACTAAGTTCAGCAGTTACTGTTTTAGCCTCTTCTTTCATAGAAGATTCATTATTTAGGTACAGATGCTGATTTCTGGCAACTGTATCAATAAGCTCTTGAGCCTCTTCAATTGTCTTTTTCATGTGTATAGATCCACCAGCTGAGTGATCTAGAGAAATTTGAGCTTTCTCTGTAAGCCCATAATAGAAGATGTCTAACTGCACCCATTCTGAAAATATTTCAGAGGGGCATTTTCTTAACATCTCTCTGTATCTCTCCCAAGCATCATAAAGAGATTCATTATCTCCTTGTTTAAAGCCTTGGATGTCCAGCCTTAGCTGTGTCATCCGTTTTGGAGGGAAGTATTGATTCAGGAATTTTTCTGACAGCTGTTTCCATGTCCTTATGCTAGCCTTAGGTTGGTTACTTAACCACCTCTTAGCTTGGTCTTTTACAGCAAATGGAAACAGTAATAATCTGTAGACATCCTGATCTACTTCCTTATCATGTACTGTGTCAGCAATTTGTAAAAACTGTGCCAAAAACTCTGTAGGTTCTTCCTGTGGGAGACCGGAATACTGATAACTTTGCTGCACCATGATAATGAGCTGAGGATTCAACTCAAAGCTACTGACTCCAATGGAGGGTATACAGATACTGCTCCCATATGAAGCAGTAGTGGGGTTAGCATATGACCCCAGAGTCCTTCTGGACTGTTCATTTCCACTTAGGTCCATGATGGAGAAAAGGAAATTGATGTGAATTACAATTAAAATATATTTTTATTTTTATTTTATAAAAAGAGAACAAATAAAAAAAATGAAATAAAATAACTAGAAATTAAATATAGATTTCAAAAATTAAGAATAAAAAAAATTAAAACTAAAATAATTACTTAACTAAGAAGATTTGAAAAACTTTGGATATGATTTTTGAAAAAGATTTTAAATTTTGAAATAGAAATCTGAATTTTAAAAGTAATTTTTGAAAATTCACTTTAAAATAGAGAGAAAAGATATTTTTTTTATTTTTGAATTTTATGATGAAAGAGAAAAACACACAAAAGACACACAACTTAAAATTTTTAGATCTAATGTTCCTTATTTTCGAAAATTTTGGAGGGAAACACCAAGGAACATCAAACTTAAAAATTTTAGGATCAAAACACAAGGAAGACTCAAGAACACTTTGAAGACTCACAAGAACAACAAGAACATGAAGATAGAATACCAAACTTAAAATTTGGCATAAGATTTATTCAAAGAAAAATTATTTTTGAAAAAGTTTTTAAAAAGAAGATAGCCAATTACCAAGAACATAAGCACAACGCTCTAACCAATTGAGCTATAAATTTAACGTGTTTTAATAAGGTATTTAATAAATAAAGATTTTTTTTTGAAAATTGATATTTTGAAAAAGCACAAGAAAAACAAGAAAAGACACAGAACAAGAAAACCTAAAGATCAAACAAGGAAAATAAACAAGAACAACTTAAAGATTAAGAAAGAACAATGAACACAAATTCGAAAATTTAAAAGAAAATAAATAAATAAAAAAAATACAATTGACACCAAACTTAAGATATGAAACTAAACTCAAATAGAAAAACTCAATTATCAGTTTATAAAATTTTCGAAAAATTTAAAAAGAAAAATAAGGATTTAAAAAAAAAGAAATTTCAACCAAAAACAATAATAGAAGACTCTAAACCAAAAAAAAAAATTTTCCTAATCTAAGCAACAAAATAAACCGTCAATTGTCCAAACTCGAACAATCCTCGGCAACGGCGCCAAAAACTTGGTGCACAAAATTGTGATTCACACTTTTCACAACTCCGCACAACTAACCAGCAAGTGCACTGGGTCGTCCAAGTAATACCTTACGTGAGTAAGGGTCGATCCCACGGAAATTGTTGGCTTGAAGCAATCTATGGTTACCTTGTAAATCTTAGTCAGGAGATTAATTATGATTATCAGTTTGGATTGCGAAAAATAAAAGAGCATGAATTAAATACTTGTTATGCAGTAATGGAGAATATGTTGGAGTTTTGGAGATGCTTTGTCTTCTGAATCTCTGCTTTCTCCCTGTCTTCTTCTTCACGCACGCAAGGTTCTTCCTATGGCAAGCTGTGTGTTGGTAGATCACCGTTGTCAATGGCTACCATCCGTCCTCTCAGTGAAAATGGTCTAAGTGCGCTGTCACCGCACGGCTAATCATCTGTCAGTTCTTACTCATGCTGGAATAGGATCCATTGATCCTTTTGCGTCTGTCACTACGCTCAACCCTTGTGAGTTTGAAGCTCGTCACAGTCATTCAATCCCTGAATCCTACTCGGAATACCACAGACAAGATTTAGACTTTCCGGATTCTCAAGAATGCTGTCAATGGATTCTAGCTTATACCACGAAGATTCTGATTAAGGAATCCAAGAGATACTCATTCAATCGAAGGTAGAACGGAGGTGGTTGTCAGGCACGCGTTCATAGGTTGAGAATGGTGATGAGTGTCACGGATCATCACATCCATCATATTGAAGTGCGAATGAACATCTTAGATAGAAACAAGCGTGTTTGAATAGAAAACAGAAATAATTGCATTAATTCATCGAGACACAACAGATCTCCTCACCCCAACAATGGAGTTTAGAGACTCATGCCGTCAAAGAGTACAAAGTTTAGATCTAAAATGTCATGAGGTACAAAATAATCCTCTAAAAGTTGTTTAAATAGTAAGCTAGTAATCTAGGTTTGCAGAGAATGAGTAAACTATGAAAGATAGTGCATAAATCCACTTCTGGGGCCCACTTGGTGTGTGCTGGGGCTGAGACTTAAGCTTTACACGTGCTTAGGCTGTTTCTGGAGTTAAACGCCAGGTTGTAACCTGTTTTGGGCGTTTAACTCCAACTTGTAACTTATTTCTAGCGTTTAACGCCAGACTGAAACATGGAACTGGTCTATCCTTGAGCAAAGTATGGACTATTATATATTTCTGGAAAGTCCTGGATGTCTACTTTCCAACGCAATTGGGAGCATGCCAATTGGACTTCTGTAGCTCCAGAAAATCCATTCCGAGTGCAGAGAGGTCAGAATCCAACAGCATCAGCAGTCCTTTTTCAGCCTGAATAAGATTTTTGCTCAGCTCCCTCAATTTCAGCCAGAAAATACCTGAAATTACAGAAAAATACACAAACTCATAGTAAAGTCCAGAAATGTGAATTTTGCCTAGAAACTAATGAAAATATACTAAAAACTAACTAAAACATACTAAAAACTACATGAAATTATCCCCAAAAAGCGTATAAAATATCCGCTCATCATGGCCTTAAAATTAACTTCCCTTGAGAACATGCAGCACAACAAAATTCACTAGATTTAAGAATCTTCTGGTTCTTTAGTGAATGTCCATGGAAGTTTTCAATAATTCTCCGCATCATGGTTGTTCCCGGATGACCCAATCGTTCGTGCCAAGTTATGAATTCATTTGGGCTAGTAAACTTCTGGTTTACAGTGGCATGTGATTCAATTGCACTAATCTTGGTATAATATAACCCAGATGAAAGTGAGGGCAACTTTTCTAATATAACCTTTTTATTTGAATCATGAGTTGTGATACATAAGTACTCATGATTTTCCTCATTCATATTTTCAATATGATATCCATTTCGGCGAATATTTTTGAAACTCAACAAGTTCCTCAGAGACTTGGTAGATAATAGTACATTATTTATTATAAATTTTGTTCCTCCAGAAAATAAAATTATAGCTCTTCCGGAGCCTTCTATTACATTGCCTGAGCCAATAATAATATTAACACATTCTTCTTTTGGCACCAGATGGGTAAAATATATATCACTTTTGAGAATAGTGTGCAAACTTGCACTATCCGCAAGGCATACATCTTCATTATATATCCTTGCCATTTTCTTCAAAAACAAATAATCATAAAATGAGTAGTATGCATAGTTAAATTGAATACTTGATCGGAATTATTTTTCTAAGAAATACTGTACATAAAAATAATGTCATATACTAAAATTTTATTTTAAAACTTGACAACTTTAATGATTTCAAAATTCATAAACATTAATATTTTATTATTTATATAAATCATATTTGAAACTTAAATACATAGAAAATAAAACTTAACAATAAGTTCTTTACATTATTTATTTACAAGAATACTTAACAATCTCACGCATTAAACTATTCCATCATTGATCAAATTACCAATATTTCCTTCAAGATCCTCAAAGAAATCAGATACATCATAATGAGTGGTGGAATTTTCATTAAAATTTATTTCCTTTCCTTTATCATCCCTTTTTAAGGATGCTTGATAAAGATCAACTAGGTGTCTTGGGTTATGACAGGTACGTGACCAATGACCTTTTCCACCACAACGGAAGCATTTATCCTTAATTGATTTACTTTGCCCATTGTTTCTTTCTTTATCCCACTTTTGGTGAGATCCTTTGATAAACCACTATTTTATGGTTTATCTTGTACTCAATTGAGTGGTTTTATCAAGCCTTTGCACACTTATTCATACAATTTGTATGATTTTACAATTCCTTCCTAGTTTTGTTCTATAATTGAAAACTTGCTTCCTAAGCTTTTAAATTGTATATTTTTAATCCCTCTTTATACCATTCGATGCCGTGATCTGTGCGTTAAGTGTTTTCAGGCTTATTATATTAGGGCAGGAATGGCTTAGAGGATGGAGAGGAAGCTTGCAAAAATGGAAGGAGCACAAGAAATAGAGAAGACAACCAGCGCGCAGCGACGCGTGCGCGTGCCTGACGCGTACGCGTGACTGACGTGACATGCGCTACCTGCAGAAATCACAGAAATGCTGGGGGCAATTTTGGGCTGAGTTTGGACCCAGTTTTCGGCCCAGAAATGCAGACTAAAGTCAGGGGACAAGCAGAGACTCAGAGAATTCATTGAAAAACATCAATTCACAACAATTTAGGTTTTAGAAGTAGTTTCTAAAGAGAGAGGCTCTCTTCTCTCTCTAGGTTTTATGATTTCTCTTAGTTTAGGTTTATTTCTTCTCAACTCCAGGTTCAATGTTCCTTTAATTTAGTTTCTCTTCTACTTTTATTTATTCTAGCATTCTAGTTTATTTATTTTCCCAATTTGGTTTATGAACTCCATGTTAGATTTGGTTTCTTTATTTAATGCAATTTGAGGTATTTCATATTTATGATTTTAATTTAGCTTTTATGATTCTTGGATTTGGTTGAGTAATTAGAGACTCTTGAGTTATCAAACTCCTTTATTGATTGACAATTGAAAGTTGCTAATTGACTTGAATTCCACTAACTCTAGTCTTTCCTTGAGAGTTGACTAGGACTTGAGAATTCATATTGATTTATCCATTTGACTTACCCTCATAGTTAGAGGTTAACCAAGTGGGAGCAACAAATAATTCTCATCATAATTGATAATGATAACTAGGATAGGACGTCTAATTTTCATACCTTGTCAAGAGTTTTCTTAATTAGTAATTTACTTTCCTGCAATTTATTTTTCTTATTCCTTATTCAAAAACCCCAAAAAGATAATCTTCCATAACCAATAATAAATACACCTCCCTGCAATTCCTTGAGAGACGACCCGAGATTTAAATACTTCGGTTTATTTTTATTGGATTTGCTTTAGTGGCAAACAAGTTTTTGTACGAAATGATTCTTTGTTGGTTTAGAAACTATACTTACAACGAGGTTTCAATTGTGAAATTCTTTACTAGCAAAAATCTGTTCGTCAAAATGGCGCCGTTGCCGGGGAATTGCAAATGTGTGCCTTATTATTGGTCATTGTAAATATTTACTTTTTGCTTGTTTGTTAGTCTTTGTTAGTTTTAGGACTTAGCTGCTTATTTTTATTAGTTTTTATTTTTAATTGATACTATGAATTCTCACCCCTTTGGCTATGAGTTTAGTTCAAATTATGTTGTAGGGAATGGAAGCTACAATGGAAACATGCATCAAGGATGGGACAATCAAAGGTGGGAGGAGCCACAAAGATTTGATCAACCCTCTTGGCAATAACCACCTCCAATGGACTATCAACAACCATTCTATGATGCATGCCAAGATAATGGTTATGGTGGACCTCTCTGGGATAATCAACACCCACCCCAATATACCTATGAACCCCCTCCTCAACATAGCTTTGAACCACCATACTCACAAGCACCTTACCACCAGACACCCCATATGACCCTAATCCTTACCCACCATACCAAGAGCCTTATGAGCCATACTTCAAACCACTACCTCAATATACACCACCTCCATATCCTTATCAAGAAGAACCACCTCCGTATTATGAGCCATTTCTCCCAACGAATGAACCCTCCTATCCACCCCAACCTCCATTGGATAATAACACTCTTATCTCTACTCTCATTGGTCTCACCCTTAAACTCCAAGATCTTATATCCCGCAGGGACCAACCTTCTACCTCCACTATTCAACCCTCAAGCTTTGGTGCACCACCACTCTCTGTGCAAGAATACCCATATCCATCATTCCGAGAGCAACATAATCCCAATGATGCTACTGACCCGAAACAAGAGAGAAGGGATCGGTTTCGCGAATTCATACTTCACAAGAAGCTAGAGGAGGCCCTAAAGGTAAAGGCAGTATAGACCCTTGAGGAAAGTTGTCTTGAAGGGGAAGATATCAAGGAGGAGTCTGATTTTGTACTAGAGCAAGTGAAGAAAGCTGAAACTATCAAAGAAGAAAAGGTGGTCGAAGACTTAGGAGATGCAGAACCTCCGTAGGAAACTCAAGTCATAGCGCCTCCTTCCAAGACGTTTGAATTTGATGTTGAAGAGGGTGTACAACCTCCAAGGCATATCATGGTTGAAGACTTGAAAGCTGTTGATCATGACATGATTTCAATAGTAAATGAGTTTCTACCTACAATTGAACTCTCTTCCATTGAACTAGAGGAAGAGGTGGAAGTTGTCAAGGAAGAGCTCAAGGGAATGGAGTTGGAAATCACATTGCCAAAGTTGTTGGAGACCTCTCCCCCAAAGCCATCACCATCCATTCCTTCATTCAAGTGGGTAAATCTTTCATCTCTAAGCTTAATTAACCCACTTGAGTATGCTTTGCTTGAGACGGATGGGCAACTTAGAGCTCTTTGTGGCTATAAGAGTAAGATGGAGATGGTTAGTGGTAGGAATTGTCATGCAAGGTTCAATATGGTTACATGCTCCAAATTGAAGTACAAAGGTTGGTATAATTCTCAATTGAATGGGTCTAGAAAGTTGTTTGGATGTCTTAGTGAGAATTCCAATTGCTCACCACCCAAGTGGAAAAATGATGATCAACAAGAAGACGGGTGCAAAAGCAAGGTTTGGGACCCCGGAATTCATTCTAACAATCAACACTCCCGGAGCCATGTCACTTGCTTTAACTTGCTCGAAGGCTTTATATGCCTAGTTTGGGACCCCGGAGGCTACTGGAATTGCAAACACTGGTGAGGATTCCTGGATGAGTTCAAGCACAAGCCTCCATGACAAGGAGCTCACCAAACGTCCAACTTAAGGACTTAAACCAAAAGTGCTAGGTGGGAGACAACCCACCATGGTATGATCGTTCTTTTTTCAGTCTTAGTTTTATTTTGTTTTGTTTTATTCTTAGTTTTATTTTATTCTATTTTTATTAGTGTTCATTCATAATGTCTGCATCAGCATCTGCATTCTGCATTCTGCATATAAAAAGAGAGAGAGAGAGGCACACGACACGCGAGCGTCATTGACGCGTACGCGTCATATGTGTGTGCGTGACATAAAGGAATTGGACAGAAAGTTGGGCTGGAGGGGTGCTGGACACGTGCCTTGCGCACAAGCAAGTCCATGCGTACGCGTCCCTCACGCGTACGCGTCGCTTGCAATTTCAGCATATCACGCGTACGCGTCCCTGACGCGCACGCGTGACCATGAAAAATTGGCAAAAATAGTGTTTGGCCAGAGAGTTATGATGGTGTGGGGCTGAAACTGTGCTGGGAGCACAAGCCCTATCAAGCGTACGCGTCCCTGACGCGTATGCATCGCCTGAAAATAGCGCGATCCACGCGTACGCGTGATGCACGTGTACGCGTCGCATGCGGCGCATAATTTTTCCACTTGAGCGCCTGATTTCAAATCTCCTCTCCCCCAACCCTAATTCTTTTCAATCCTAATTATTTCTTCCTTCTTTCTTTCTTCTTCCTTATTCTTTCTTACCTTCTACTACTTTCTTCTTCACATTCCTCATCTTCTTCATCAAGGTTCTTTTCTTCCTCCCATCTACTCTTTCATTATTGAATTTATTTATGTTTCTTTCTTCTCTATCTTTCTTTTAGCTTACTTATTTATTGTTTCTTTTTGGGTTAAGTATTCTTTTCGTCCCTAAGGTCTGAGGCCAAAATCAAAATCGTCCCCAACCTTTTTTTGTTATTAAAATCATCCTCAACATTACAAAACGTTATAAAATCGTCCTTTTCTACTTTAATTTTATTTTTTTTACTAAATTACCCTTAATAATTAATATAAATAATAAAAATAATATTAAAAAACCCTCCCCTCCACCTGTCGCCCCACTCCCCCTTCGTCATAACACCCCCCATCCCCTTCCCCAATCCCCCTGTCTCCCCACTCCCCCTTCCTCATAACACCCCCCCACTCCATCCCCTTCCCCAATCCCTCTGTCGCCCCACTCCCACTTCCTCATAACACCCGCCCCCGCCCCCTCCGCCCGACTCCATCCCCTTCCCCAATCCCCTTTCCTCGTAACACCCCACCCCCCTCGGCACCCCATCCCCTTTCCCAATCCCTCAAAGCTCAGCCCTACCTTTTAATATTCTCTAATTTCTTCTTCATGGCTATGTACTTGTGAGAGAACCAAGTAAGGATCAAGTGGCTGAGAGTATTATTTGATGTGAGAGAATTACTACCATCATCATCATCCCAATGTTATGGGACAAGTTCTGTAGCCAAGTGAGAATCATTTGACGATGTTGGATCTTTCATAGGTTTGGCCAGTTGAAAGTGTTACTGGCTCTTACATTGGCTCAAGTGAAATTGGACAAATGAACACCGTAGGAACATCATCAATGTTTGTTGAAGATTCCATTTTCTCAATCATCACCTTTAGCTCCAATTTCTCAGCAACTTTCAATAGAACCTTATTATCTAGATCCAAAAAATATCAAGCTTTGAAGTTTCTTTAGATGATTGATATTGTGCCATGAGGAAGGGGGTATGAGGAAGTGGGGTGCGGAGGAGGGGGTATGAGAAAGAAGATGGAGAGAGAAGAAAGGGAAGAGATAACGAGTTGGGGGGAGAGGGAGAGAAGGGTTTGTTTTTATTTTTTTAATATTATTTATATTATTAAGGGTAATTTGGTAAAAAGAATAAAATTAAAGTAGAAAAGGATGATTTTATAACGTTTTGTAACGTTGAGGATGATTTTAATAACAAAAAAAGGTCGGGGACGATTTTGATTTTGGCCTCAGACCTTAGGGACGAAAAGAATACTTAACCCTTTCTTTTTCATGCATTTTTTTATGTTGGTGTTGGAACTTTATTTGGGTCTTATATTATTATACTCGAGCTTGTGGATATATTAGGAAGTGATTGGACAATTAATATTAATTTTTGGGTTGCATGCATGTTTGGAGTTCTTACTTTCCCTAACATATTTTACATGCATACCAAGTGTTTGTGAAAAGTCCGTATAGCATTGTGAATTCTTAATTATTCTATTCTTCTACACTACTGCCTGTTTTTCACAAAAAAAACCTTGCAATATTTTATTGATTAAATATAATTGTCAACACAAACGTGGTTGTTAGTTTGTTACATTTGATAATCAAATTGAGCTATTAATGCTTGATCTATGCTACTCATGCCCTTGCTGGCATGCTGATAAACATCTTGCATCTAATTGCCTTAATATATCATGCTATATTTCCATTGATGTCCTAATTACATGGAGTCGCGACCATATGTTTACGACATTCTTCTTTACCTTGACATTGATTATCACTTGTATTTTCCTCCTCCTGGTTCTAGCTATTTGATTTCATGCCCCCTTTCTTTTCTCCCTTTTCAGGATGGCCACCAAGAAGGGTACAAAGAAAGCCTCTAACAAGCCATCGGCGAGGAGAGGAACGAAAAGAGCACTAGCTGCGGAACCATCCTCAACATCAGTCAAGCCATCCACAAGGCGGGTCAAGAGGATCATCAAGGTCGATAAAACCGAGAATACCTTTTCAGAAAGGGATACTGTGCGGTTCACTAACCACTACTGTGAGCACCAAGGCCTTGATTTCGCAGGATGATCAATATGTCCCCAACGGAAAGTACATCAAACCCCAGCAGCCACTACCAGCTGGACTGCAGACTTGGCCGGAGATATTTCTTCTCCTTCCACATCACAAGCACCTTCAACAAATCAGCTGCTCCTTCAGATACTTCAGAGGTTGGACCGGCTAAACCGGCAGGCAAAGCGAATAGAGCACCGTAATAAGCACCGATTTACATATCTCAAGGAGCTGATTGTTGGCAACCACCCACCTGAGGAAGAACCAGACACTCTGGACTCCACCTCACCTACCAGCACCAGGAACCATGACGACTCCGACTGTGGAGATGCTATTACCAGCCCCCTTTGTTCCTGACTGATGGCACCAAGGACGATGCCAAGCTTTAAGTGTGGGGAGGTCGATCAGTACCTAACTCCCGGAGGTAATTGCTTTTTCTTAACACCAATAGGTTATTATTTTTTTCTCTTTTGTTAGATAGGATAGATTGCATAATAATAAGTGTTTGCATGTATGTTCTACTCGGTTGAAAAATAATAAGTTTCCTTTCAAGACCCTATTTTTGAAAATTTCACTAATTCAAATTAAAATTCTATGTTAAACTTGTATGAAGATTGTAACTTGGAACATGGTTTAGAGCTAGAACACACAACCCAGTGAGATTTTGAGCCTAATTGTATGGTTATATGATTTAACCATTATTTTTATTCTTGTGTATTTTCTCTCTTCTATGATTGCAATCTATGGTTTGTTCCGTTCTATATGTCCATTGTTTAATGTATTCATGCATATGTATGGTTGAGGCCATCATTTGTTATTAGCTCACTATCCCAAATGGCCTACCATTCTAATTACCTTTGTTCGCCACTTTGAGCCTTCTATATCCCCTTTTGTTCTTTATGTTACCACATCACTAGCCTTAAGTGGAACAAAAATGAACTACCCCAATTCAATCTTTGGCTAGCTTGAGATAGGGATTGTGTGTCAAATTAAGTGTGGGAAACTATGGGAACTCTGGTTAATAAGAATGTGTATTGCTTAATTGATAAATATTAAGAATTTAAATGCTACTCATGTGAGATAAAATATCAATGCATGTGAGATAAAATAGAAGAACATTTAAATATATGAGTAGGTGAAAAGCACAAAAAGTGAGACTATGGGTAGTTAGGCATGATTTTAGAAGCATAGGAAATGTATGTGCATTAGGTGAGAACTTAGGTTGATCAAGGATTCAATTCCTAGCTCACTTGGCCATACATGTATCCTTACCCTTATCTAAGCCCCATTACAACCTTGAAAAGACCTCATGATGTTTGTATGTGTGCACTAAATATTTGTTGATTGGTTAGATGAAGAACAAATTTTAGAACGCATGAATAGAGGAGACTAGAGTGGATCAACCCTAGACACTTGAGAGATTGGAGTGATATACACTACCAGTAAGGGTTCAATGCTTGATTCTATGCTCTCTGCTTTTATGAGCTATCTTCTTACAAGTTTACTTGTCTTTTATTGTGCGATTTAAATTAGTGGAATCTGATTTATGGTTGTCTTGGAGAACTTATTTACTTTTAACCAAGTAGACAGAATCATCATAGCATATAGTTGCATTCATAGGATGCATCTCATGAGTCTTACTTTCTCCCATTCATTCTTTGTATCTCCTTGAGCTTAACATGAGGACATGCTAATGTTTAAGTGTGGGGAGATTGATAAACCACTATTTTATGGTTTATCTTGTGCTCAATTGAGTGGTTTTATCAAGCCTTTGCACACTTATTCATACAATTTGCATGATTTTACAATTCCTTCATAGTTTTGTTCTATAATTGAAAACTTGCTTCCTAAGCTTTTAAATTGTATATTTTTAATCCCTCTTTATATTATTCAATACCGTGATCTGTGCGTTAAGTGTTTTCAGGCTTATTAGGGCAGGAATGGCTTAGAGGATGGAGAGGAAGCTTGCAAAAATGGAAGGAGCACAAGAAATAGAGGAGACAACCCGCGAGCAGCGACGTGCACGCATGACTTACGTGTGCGCGTGAATTGGGGTTTGCCTGGCGATGCGTGCACATGCCTGACGCGTACACGTGACACGCGAAGTTGTCAATCGACGCGTACGCGTGACTGACGCGTACGTGTGACATGCGCTACCTGCAGAAAATGCTGGGTGCGATTTTGGGCTGAATTTGGACCCAGTTTTCGGCCCAGAAATGCAGACTAAAGTCAGGGGACAAGCAGAGACTCAGAAAATTCATTGAAAAACATCAATTCACAACAATTTAGGTTTTAGAATTAGTTTCTAGAGAGAGAGGCTCTCTTTTCTCTCTAGGTTTTAGGATTTCTCTTAGTTTAGGTTTATTTCTTCTCAATTCCAGGTTCAATGCTCCTTTATTTAGTTTCTTTTCTACTTTTATTTATTCTAGCATTCTAGTTTATTTATTTTCCCAATTTGGTTTATGAACTCCATGTTAGATTTGATTTCTTTATTTAATGCAATTTGAGGTATTTCATATTTATGATTTTAATTTAGCTTTTATGATTCTTGGCTTTGGTTGAGTAATTAGAGACTCTTGAGTTATCAAACTCCTTTGTTGATTGACAATTGAAAGTTGCTAATTGAGTTGAATTCCAGTAACTCTAGTCTTTCCTTGGGAGTTGACTAGGACTTGAGGATTCATATTGATTTATCCATTTGACTTACCCTCATAGTTAGAGGTTAACCAAGTTGGAGCAACAAACAATTCTCATCACAATTGATAAGGATAACTAGGATAGGACGTCTAATTTTCATACCTTGCCAAGAGTTTTCTTAATTAGTAATTTACTTTCCTGCAATTTACTTTTCTTGTTCCTTATTCAAAAACTCCAAAAAGATAATCTTCCATAACCAATAATAAATACACCTCCCTGCAATTCCTTGAGAGACGACCCGAGATTTAAATACTTTGGTTTATTTTTATTGGGTTTGCTTAACTGACAAACAAGTTTTTGTACAAAATGATTCTTTGTTGGTTTAGAAACTATACTTACAACGAGGTTTCGCAAAAATCCGTTCGTCATCCTTTATGAACATAATTCCTTTTCCTTCCATAATTTTTTTCATTACTAAAACCTTGTCATTTACCTCTTCTGGGGTAATGATTTGCCGCATTTACTTAAGTAAATGGGGCGGCGCCAGCTGGGCGCGCTTCATGATTCCTTAGAAGTAATTCATTGTTGCGTTCAGCAACAAGAAGGCAAGACATTAACTCAGAATATTTTTAAATCTCTTTTCTCGATACTGCTGCTGCAGGAGCACATTCGAGGCATGGAAGGTCGAAAAAGTTTTTTCTAACATATTGGGCTTGAGAAAGTATCACTGTCTTTTGATTATTGTACTTTTCTTCAAGGTCTTTCCACAGATCTACAGGATCTTTTAATGTGAGATATTCATTTTTCAATCATACGTCAAGATGACGCCGAAGGAAAATCATGGCTTTGGTTTTATCCTTATGGGATACATTATTTTCAGCTTTAATGGTATCTCCAAGATTCATTGAATTAAGATGGATTTTAGCATCAAGTATCCATGATAAATAATTGTTTCCAGATATTTCAAGAGCATTAAATTTAAGATGAGAGAGTTTCGACATAATAAAAATTTGTTATCTGGAGTCTTCTAAAATTTGATAAGAGTCTCGTGCTGATAAAGTGTTATAGAATAAATAAGAAAGATAATATAAAATATAAATAGAAGACTCTAATATTGATATTTACCAATATAATTATCTCACTATAATAATAAAAGTAATTAATATATTTACTAGTATTATATATGAAGTAACATATACTCAAAAGAGAGAAGAAAGTTAATTTGTACGAGAGAGAAGAGTGTTTCTTTTTCTATTGCTTGTGTCTTTATTCAGAGGTTTAAGGGAAATGGATCCTCTCCATTTTTTTTGTCACTGGAGAGAATAAAGTGTAATCTCCCACCTTCAATTCTACAAGTGGGACCAGTAATAAATGAGAGAGAGAATGCAATGAAGGGTGAGATCTTCCACTGGATACCATCCAGTTTTTTTTTCCACTGGAGAGGATCCACTCCTGAGGTTTAAGCCTTTATTTATATGTGCACATGATGGCATCTTTTCAAACTACAATAAATGGAGTCATCCTTAATAAACTAAGTTTCATTGGAAATAGGCATCCACATAAGATCTTATCACAACTAGTTATATGTTAGTAAATAATCATTTAAAAATCCATCTCTCATAGGTAGGGATGGCAAACGGGCCTAAACCCGCCGGGCCGGCCCGTGTAACCGCCCAAAAAGACGGGCTGGGCTGGAAAATTGGGACCGCCAAATAGAAAAAGCCAGCCTAACCTGCACTGCTTAAACCGTGGGTTTTGGCGGGGCGGGGCGCGCTTTCCTGCCGGGCTTAGTTTTTTCTTTTTTTTTTTGGCAAGGGGTATTTTTACAATTTTTTTTTGCCAAAACCCAACTTCCCCCAACCCAACTTACAAGAGCATAAAGATGAAAATTGAGTGTTTTGGATTATGTTTATTTTGTTTTAGAGACTATTTATAATTATGTTTTGCATTATGTTTATTTTGCTTTGGGAACAATATTTATAATTATGTTTTGGATAAAAACTTGGTTTATAATTATGTTTATTAGATATTTATAATTACAAAGACTTTAATATTTGTGAATATAAAAATTATAATTTGTTTATACTTTTAAAAATTATAATAGTAAAAAGTAAAAAATAAAAGAGATTTTTTTATGCCTTTATATATATTATTTAATAATTAAAAATAAAAAAAGAGGATATTTGGCGGGCTTAACCCGCCGGCCCGCCAGCCCGCCGTTAGGCGGGGTGACTGGAATTTTGGAACCGCCTCACTAGGCGGGGCGGGGCGGGCTAGCCCGCCAAAGGGTGGACTTCTGGAGGGGCGGGGCGAGGCGGGCTTCCCCGCTTGCCACCCCTACTCATAGGATTACAAAATCGACTCTTTATAATATTCATAACTGAATTTAAAATTTCAGTTGATGTCATTATTACTAGCAAAATTAGAGCTAATTTTAAAAGAAAAAACACCAATAAATATCTGTGTATTTAGGTCTTACTTTTCATTTCAACTGTTATTTGTTGTTAGTTAATATTATTATATTTCAAAATTTAAATTACTAATGAATCTTATTATTCAATAACTATTAACTATGTAATAAAAAATATATACAATAATATAACTACAAAATAAAATGCAGAATAATTGAATGAATAAAAAAATATAAAAACATAAAAATAAATATTTAATTAAATAAAAAAATAAAAAATGAAGTTAAGGAGTATTATTAGAAGACAGAATCAGAAACAAGCAACAATTGAAGAAAATTAAAAAAAATTGAAATGGGTTTAAATTTATTTAGAGTGAGGGACTGGAGACAAATAAATTTTTATCCCATATAATATATGTAACTTCATAAAATCTCAATGGGGCATTTGCTCCCACACTCTCCTATGTAAATCCATCCATGGATAATACATAAAAGAGTGAACTATCAACCGGACTCGTGTTCATCATTTTTTAGAATTACAACGCGATCGATAAAAAATGATTCAATTCGATTCCTGTCCTCTATTTCCATGATACAACGCAGTTTCTATGGATGTTTTTCTGTCAACTTTGAACGAAAAATACTGACATGTCAGGTTCAGAAATGGACAGGAGCCTAATTGTCTCTAAATTCAAATTGGTTAAGGGTTTATTTGTCTTTATTCGTTAAACAATATTTTTTTCAAATTATATTTTATTCATCATATTAATATTTTTTCAATAGTCATATCTCTATATGCACTATATATATATATAATTTAATAAATGAGATCTATTAATTTTCATCCAATGAAGACCATTATATATATATATATTGATCTTTCCGGATTATTAATGTCCTTTTAATAATCCTATGACCAAAAATAATTTAGATTAAATTATAAAAGATTTATCTCTTAATATTATGATTACTATCACAATGATAAATTCCTAAATTTAATTAAGGACCTTATTATATTAACATTTTAATATAATAAAAATAATAAATTATTTGACACATAATTGATTGGATTGTGGTCATACTACTTATTCCCAACAATGATATAAGTCTATAAGTCTAAAAACTTGAAAATCATGTCATAAAATATAAAGTTTTAACGGATAACAGCGTGAATCATATTATTTTTACTTTAAGAATGAACATGATACCAACAAATATAATTGCCTTAGGTAAATTCTAACAAAGACAAATCTCCATAAATATTGTTATCAATGAGAAATTGTTCTACTTTAAATACAATTTTTTTTATAGTTTTTCTAACTCGGCAGGCTTAGAACTAATCCACTCCGTATTTATGCTCCATTTATTAAGGGTCTATCACTAGCAAATGGATTGCTACACACAAAGCGGACGAGTGAGATGACTACTCAACTAACCCATATTAATTAAGACAAATACTAATTATTTTTAATATTTTTATATTATAAAATATTTATAACAATAATTACTATATATATTTTTTATTTAATTTTTAATAAAAAATTTATATAATTTTATGTAGAGTGAACTACCAACTCGACCCATGTCCATTTCTCAGAATGACAACGCGACCCCTCAAGATAAAAACGATCCACTTTGGTCACTGTCCTCTACTTCCGTGACACAACACAGTCCTTGTGGGTGTTTCTCCGTAAACTCTGAACGAAAAACGCTGACATATCAGGTTCAGAAATGGACAGGAGTCTAACTGTCTCTAAATTCAAATTAGTTAGGGGTTTATTTATTCCTATTCTTTAAACAATATCTTTTTTAATTTTTTTAGTCATTATATTGATTTTTTTCAATAAATTATTAAATATATGGTATAATAAATACAAACTAATTAATAAATTATTTAAATTTAAAAATATCATTTATTATAAAACTAAATAAATAATTATTAAATATAATTTTTAAATATATAAATAATAAATATTAAAATACATTTAATACATTAATAATAATAACCCTATGATATACTATTAGTATTATGATCTAGATAATTTTTGCAATAGTATAAAAAAATTTCATAGGGTTATTATTATTAATCTATTAATCGAATTTTAATATTTATTATTTATATATTTAAAAATTATATTTGAGAATTATTTATTTAGTTTCATAATAAATGATATTTTTAAATTTGAATAATTAATTAATTAGTTTGTATTTATTATACCATATATTTAATAATTTATTGAAAAAAATCAATATAATGACTAAAAAAATTAAAAAAGATATTGTTTAAAGAATAGGAATAAATAAACCCCTAACTAATTTGAATTTAGAGACAGTTAGACTCCTGTCCATTTCTGAACCTGATATGTCAGCGTTTTTCGTTCAGAGTTTACGGAGAAACACCCACAAGGACTGTGTTGTGTCACGGAAGTAGAGGACAGTGACCAAAGTGGATCGTTTTTATCTTGAGGGGTCGCGTTGTCATTCTGAGAAATGGACATGGGTCGAGTTGGTAGTTCACTCTACATAAAATTATATAAATTTTTTATTAAAAATTAAATAAAAAATATATATAGTAATTATTGTTATAAATATTTTATAATATAAAAATATTAAAAATAATTAGTATTTGTCTTAATTAATATGGGTTAGTTGAGTAGTCATCTCACTCGTCCGCTTTGTGTGTAGCAATCCATTTGCTAGTGATAGACCCTTAATAAATGGAGCATAAATACGGAGTGGATTAGTTCTAAGCCTGCCGAGTTAGAAAAACTATAAAAAAAATTGTATTTAAAGTAGAACAATTTCTCATTGATAACAATATTTATGGAGATTTGTCTTTGTTAGAATTTACCTAAGGCAATTATATTTGTTGGTATCATGTTCATTCTTAAAGTAAAAATAATATGATTCACGCTGTTATCCGTTAAAACTTTATATTTTATGACATGATTTTCAAGTTTTTAGACTTATAGACTTATATCATTGTTGGGAATAAGTAGTATGACCACAATCCAATCAATTATGTGTCAAATAATTTATTATTTTTATTATATTAAAATGTTAATATAATAAGGTCCTTAATTAAATTTAGGAATTTATCATTGTGATAGTAATCATAATATTAAGAGATAAATCTTTTATAATTTAATCTAAATTATTTTTGGTCATAGGATTATTAAAAGGACATTAATAATCCGGAAAGATCAATATATATATATATAATGGTCTTCATTGGATGAAAATTAATAGATCTCATTTATTAAATTATATATATATATAGTGCATATAGAGATATGACTATTGAACTGACTCACTTTAAGAATTCCTAATGGTTATAATTACCGCATATTTGTCAAAAGGATATTCTCAAAATGAACATAGTAATAGAGTTTTTTTTGACCTGCGACTATCATAGTAATTAACAATGTATTTATTATACTTTGATTCCGGACACATAATACCCTAGGGTGCTCGTTGAATGGACATTGGGTATGATTTAAATACTTGTAAAATTAATTATTAGTCAATAAGGAATCCGTCAACTCTTGGTAAAGAGTTTGAACTCTATGATTATAATGAATGAGATGAATAAAACCTTGGACAAGGGGATTGAATGAATGAAGAAATGAGTTTCTTAAGTCATTCACAGTTTATTATAATAATGGTAACAAGTTAGAGTTTGACAATTAAACCATACTCTAAGGGTTAACCAAGAGCTGGAAAGATGGAAGGAATTAATTATACATACTTTGTTCTTTTCGAATTCTTAGTAAAAATATATTACTTCATACTATCGGGTCGTTAAGGAGTGTTGCTAGACGCCAAGCTTGATTAGTAAATTTAGTATGACTAATTTACTACCCGCTTAGTATTGAACCTATGGGGTTACACACTAACGAGTGTTCTAATCTTTGTTGTAGAATTATTTAATTATTATTTTGATTTGATCAAATAAATAATTATATTAATTCAAATAGAATATTATTGTATTCTTTGCTAGCACCAAGAATATAATAATAATATGATAATTGAGAATATTAAATGAGATTTGAGAATAATTAGTTATTTTATTTCTAAATTTGAATTCTAAGTTTGGATGAGATCCTAACTTATTCTGTTTTAAATTGTTATGATATGATTCATAAATTTGAAAGATTTTGGTTTAAATAACAAGATATAATTTAAATTTGAATTGAAATGCAAATTTAAAATCAATAACAAATCTCATATATATATATATGCCAAGAGTAGAGGAAAAAAGAAAATGAGAATAAAACACAAGAGTTTTATTCTTTTACCTCTACACACATAAACGTATGTGAGACTAATTCTTGGAGAAGAATTTTATGGCGTGCAAAGAGTTGTAAGAGGTTTCTCAATTTAGATAAGATGTCTATTGGTCAAGAAGTTGACAGCAAAGGTTGGTCTCGGTGTGAATATACATAGAGTCTTTATACAATCGAAGAATAAAGTTTTTACTAAAGTGTCCAACGGTATTTAGATCTGATTGATATATTATTCGAATAAAGTTTAAGCACAAAATAGATCTTTAGGATTCCTCTCTTTTCTTCCGCTGCGTGTTCTGAACACATGGTAATCCTTCAGCCATTACAAAAGCTATTAGATTGATTAATATTTATTGGTAATATTACCGGAACACCATCGTTGAGTATTAGTTAGTATGATAAAAAATTAATAATAATTTTTCTTATTTAATATATAATTTATTTTATTAAAAAATAAATTAGTATTCCCTAAATTGGTAAATACATGTTTTTTCAATTTCTATACTATTTTATTTGGTAATATTTACAATTAAAGAATAGAAAATGATCACACTATCCTACAATAATATAATGTATAAAATAATTTTTTATCTTAAAATTAATTTTGATTAGTGAAATAAATTTAAAATATATTTTTTATTTTCTTACTCAAATTTAAATTTGAATTTAGAATTGATTAACCATAGTTATTAAAATCAGACCAGCCGATTTAATTAGAAAACCAATAAACCAAATTCTATACCAGTCTAATCCGATGTTTGAACCGAGTAAAGTAGAGAATTGGTACGAATCGGTCAAATCCGGAGTGAACCGATATAAATCGGTCAAACTCGTGAAACCGGTCCGACTGAACCGCTGGAAGTTAAATTTTTTTCAAAATGCTTGGGGTGGATTTCGAACCTTATTCTCAATGAAAAAGGTGCAGTCATAGCCAAGTCACAGCCACCAAGCTGTCATACTTCTTGTTAACTTATTTGCAAATTATAATATATATAGATATCTTTCATCAAATAATTTATTTCTATTTAATTTATTTTAATTTTAGTTATAAACTCACTTATTTTTAAATTAATTATATTTTTATTTAACAATAATTATAAACTCACTTGTTTTTTTCTTTTCATAATTATATAATATCTATTAATATTATTTTTTTAATAAATACTTGTAGTATATAATAGTATAATAGATATAAATTAATTAATAAATTATTAAAATTTTAAAATAATAATTATTTTAATATAAAAACAAAATAAAATATTTATGATAGAGTAAAATTAACAAAATACTTATTGTTCCTATTCCATATTATTTTAGAATAGCTAGATATTCTTAAAATGTTAGTGAAAAAATATATTTTAAATTTTAATTTTAAATTTTTTACTTTTTTTATTTTTTATTTACATAGGACCGAGTTAACCGGTTCAACCAATGATTCACCGGTTGAACCAATAATCCAATAACCTGACCGGTTTGATTACCGGTTCGGTTCTGACAACTATGTTAAATACTTTGATGATAGATATCTTTCATCAAAGTATTTAACATTTAATAATATTAATTTTTTAACTTTTAATTACCAAAAATTAGGTCAAAACAATTAATTATAACTTAATAATCGATTATATATATATATATATTATAGTACGTAAATAATAATATATAATGTATTAATTATTTATTTTTTTTATAGGACTAATGTATAATATATTAAAAGTTGATTTATTATTTAAATTTTTTTTATAAACTTTGTAGTATGTAAAATAGTGATTTTATTTTTATTATTATTTAAGAAATTATTTATATTTTTTATTATGTAATTAACTTTATTAATAACCTTTATTATTATTTTTCTACTAAAAAAGTATCCATTTATACTATTTATATATTTTTTAATACTAATAAATAAGTAGGTATTTGTACTATTATATTTATTGTCCTAGATGATGACCTAAATTATTATTTTGTATGTTAAATAATATAAATAATATCTTATATCTTAAGTTTATTAAATATTAAAAGGAAAAAATTATTCAATAAATCATATAAATAGTCATCATAAAAAATAAAAAATATTTATTATACATAATAATTCTTGATATATGTAGTGTCATATATATATTATTATTATTTATTTTAATTATGTGAATGATTACTGTTATTTTTATTTTTTTATTATATTAGTAAAGAATATTTAAAACAAAAAAAAGATAATTAAAAAGTAATTTTAATTAAAAAATATCTTGTAAATATATCTAATTTTTATATATCCTAAATGTTATAATATTTAATAGTATAATATTTATTACAACATTGACTCAATATTATTTTAAGATATACTTAGACCATGTTACCAGATCAAAAAGGAACAAACGTATAGCTGTATGGAAGTACACAATTAAGACTAGGTATAAATCTGTGGAAGTGTATATGGTATACAATTAATGAAAAAATTGGGAATGTTTACAAAATTTGGGTAAGATAGGAAGTTCCAAGTTCACCTGCGCAGAAAAGGAATGAATCAGCACAGTGTAAGTAAATAGAAAGAAAGGACAGAGAGAATGAAAGATAGATGCAGAAAGAAGGCTCTCACAATTTCCTCCCCTTTCTCAGTCCGCTGCTGCTCCTTCATATTGGCTCCTCACTCCTCTCCTTCCATGTGAAAGTTTGTTAGATCCCTTCTGTTGCTCCCCTTTTTTCTAACGGTTCTCTCTCTCACTTGTAACATTACCCCCTCCATTGAAATGGACCTTGTCCTCAAGGTCAAAACTGGGATATTGTGTCTTCATTCTTCATAGGATTCCCACGTTGCCTCCTCTCCTGCCTCCTCTCCCGAGGTATTTTGCCACTTAATAAGAACTTCTTCAATCCACTTGCCATCTTTTTTTATCAATCGATGCCCCAAGGTAGTCTGAGGTTGTAATTGATAGCCCTTCTCATATACTAACAACGGAGAAGGGATGGTAGCTGGTGATGGGACCCCTACACACTTCTTAAGCAGAGATATGTGGAAGACAGGGTGGATTCGGGCTGTATTGGGGAGTTCCAGCTTGTAGGTTACCTTACCTATTCGAGCAATGATGGGAAAAAGACCAAAATAACGGGATAATTTTTGGTTCCGCCTCAGGGCCACGGATCGCTGGCAATAAGGCTGTAGCTTGACTTACACAAAATCTCCCACCTGAAATTCTAATTCTCTGCGTTTGCTATTTGCCTGGTTCTTCATCCTGGTTTGGGCCTTCTGTAAGTTCAGTTTTAAGGAAGCTAACACTGAGTCTCGCAGGAGTAGTTGTTCTTGTAGAGCTGGGGGATCCTTCGGGTGGGGTTCATATCGCAATAAAGGAAGAGGGTCCTTGCCGAACACTGCTTTGTATGGTGACATGCCGATAGAGGAATGAAAGGAAGTGTTATAACTAAAAGCCACCCACGATAAAAGGTTATACCAATCCTTCGGGTTCTCTTGCGTATAGCACCGCAGATACATCTCTAGGCAATGATTTAGCACCTCAGTTTGGCCATCAGATTCCGGGTGGTATGCTGAGCTTCTAGCCAAGCGTATACTTTGGCCCTTGCAGCACTGCTCCCAGAACTTGCTTGTAAGACTTTGTCTCGATCAGAGACAATGGACTGTGGCAAACCATGGACACTCACCACATCGCGAAGAAAGACCTCTGCTACTTTTGGTGCTGTGAAATCAGCCGAAAGCAGTATAAAATGAGCAAATTTTGATAAACGGTCTACCACCACCAATATGACGGAGCAGCCGTGGGCTGGGGGTAAACTGGTGATGAAGTCCATCGAAAGATCTTGCCAAAAATGTGTCAGAATAGGGAGAGGTTCCAACAAATCGGCCAGAGGTTGAGTGCTGTATTTGGCTTGTTGGCAAATGGAGCAAGATTTGATGTAGTCCTTCACGGATTGCGCCATGTTCTTCCAATAAAATTGGTCGGATAATCTGGATAATATTTTTTGCACGCCGCCATGGCCACCCACAATTGAATCATGAAATTCTCGTAACAGGTGTTGCACCAGAGATGAAGAATTTGGAATTACTAATAGGTCAGTCCAGTACAAAACCCACCACGGTTCTGCAGCTTACCAGAATTCATCTTATTCTTAGAAAATTCAGTTTCTGGCCGAAACCGTTGATGCTCATCCTTTAAGAGCGGTAGTAATGCCCAAGAAGATGTAGAGAGCTGCCAAAATGATCTCGACAATCCGTCTGCTGCTTTATTCTCACACCCCTGCTTGTATTCTATGGAGAAATCATAACCAAGTAGTTTGGGCAACCAGGTTTGCTGTTCTGGTGTCTGAATGACTTGCGTTTGGAGTTCCTTCAAACTTTTATGGTCTGTGCGGATGACAAACTTATGGCCTAGTAAATAATGTCGAAACTTAGTCACTGCCGCGAGAATTGCTTGCATTTCTCATGCATATGCCGATCGTTTATGTGCCGTTGGTGCTAGCTTTTTGGAGAAATAAGCAATGGGGTGACTGTCTTGGCTTAGAATAACCCCAATTCCGGTTCCAGATGCATCAGTTTCCAAAACAAAAGACTTAGAAAAATCAGGTAAAGCCAATACCGGAGCATGAGAGAGAACCTCCTTCAATTTCACAAAAGTCATTGTGGCACAATCAGACCAGAGAAAACCATCCTTCTTTAGGAGGTCAGTTAGAGGACTCACAAGGATAGCGAAATTCCGGATGAATTTACGGTAATAGCTAGCCAAACCGAGAAAAGCACGTAATTGTTTGAGTGATGTAGGGAGCGGCCATTGAGTAATAGCTTGCACCTTTGACTCGTCGACCAGGACACCCTCCCGTGATACCACATGGCCCAAATAATCAACATGTGTCCGCCCGAATGAGCACTTAGAAAGTTTGGCAAATAAAACATTCTCTTTCAATATGGATAGCACCTGTCGCAAATGTTCCAAATGAGAGGGCCAATCTGGACTGTATACTAGTATGTCATCAAAGAAAACCAACACAAATTTTCAAAGAACGGCAGCAAACACCGAGTTCATGAGGCATTGGAAGGTAGCTGGAGCGTTGGTCAAGCCAAACGGCATTACCAACCATTCGTACAAGCCTAGGTGGGTCCGAAACGCAGTCTTGTAATGATCCTCTGGCTTAACACGAACCTAATGATACCCGGCCCGCAAGTCCAATTTTGAAAAATACTGGGCACCGCAAAGTTCATCTAGAAGTTCATCCACGGTCGGCATAAGAAAAGAGTCCTTAATGGTCACAGCATTTAAAGCTCGATAGTCGGTACAAAATCACCAAGAGCCATCCTTTTTCTTAACAAGAAGGACCAGAGAAGAGAAAGGACTGGCACTTGGTTGTATAATCCCTTCGGCCAGCATTTCGCACACAATTATCTCAATTTCGAATTTCTGACTATGTGGGTATCGGTAAGGTCGCACCTTTACAGGTGCCGAGTTGGGCAGCAAGTGAATTTCATGATCACGAGAAGGCACCAAGGGTAACCCGTGGGGTGTATCCAAGACCTCTTTAAAGGAGTACAATAGCTTTGCCAAATCCGAGGCATGGAAGTGGGCAGGTCTAGTACCAGTTGAGTTTCTTCAATTATAGGGTGCAACTGGAGAGTATATAATTCCAAAATCTCTTGTGCAGCCTGTAAACACTTGAGATTGTTAAACTGAGCTTGAGTAGGTAAGTGAGTCAATTCACCCTGCAAGGTCACAAGCTTGTTATCATCCATAAAAGTAATGAACTTATTCCTATAGTTCACCAAATGAGTATCCAAAGTCTCGAGCCAAACATCACCAAAAACAAGTTCCTCAGTCACTATTGGGAGGACAAAAGCTGTGATGAATAGCATGTGGCCTTAAATCATTACAAGCACCTGTCGGACTTCCCCTTCACATTGTAATAAGTCGCCATTCCCAACTTCAACTTGAAATTGTGGAGCCTGGTGAATGGGTAGATTCAAACAATGGGTTAAGGAGGGGTGGATAAAATTATCCGCACTACCACCATCCATCAAAATTCGGACCTCTCTGCCCTGAACAGTCCCAGAGAAGCGAATAGACCTCTTGGTCGGTCTCCCCGTTAGCACATTATAGGACAAGTGCAAGGGTTCTGGTGTTGCCACTACCTCAGAAGGCTCGTCTGGCTGCTTAATCTCATGAATTTCTTCTGACAAGGGTTCATCAGATGGCACTTCTTCCATTGTTTAAATTAGAAAGTAATGCTTGGCTGTACATTTGTGGCCAGGGAAGTACTTCTCATCGCATGTAAAACACACCCCCTTCTCCCGTCAAAATTGAATCTCAGTAGGGGTTAATTTGCGCAAGGTCCCTGTCTTAGTGGGTGTGGGTAGTTGATGAGCGGATAATTTATATGCTTTTTGGCAATGTTTTTACATAGTTTTCAATATAATTTGATTAGTTTTTAGTATATTTTTATTAGTTTTTAATTAAAAATCACATTTCTGGACTTTACTATGATTTTGTGTATTTTTCTATGATTTAAGGTAATTTCTGGCTGAAATTGAGGGACTTGAGCAAAAATCTGATTCAGAGGTTGAAGAAGGACTGCAGATGCTACTGGATTCTGACCTCCTTGCACTCAAAGTGGATTTTCTAGAGCTACAGAACTCTAAATGGCACGCTCTCAATTGCATTGGAAAGTATACATCCAGAGCTTTCCAGCAATATATAATAGTCTATACTTTGCATGAGTTTAGATGACGCAAACTGGCGTTCAACGACAGTTCCATGTTGCATTCTGGAGATAAACGCCAGAAACAGGTTGCAAAGTAGAGTTAAACGCCAGAAACAGGCTATAAACTGGCGTTCAACTCCAAGAAATACTTCTACACGTGTAAAGCTCAATGCTCAGCCCAAGCACACACCAAGTAGGCCCCCAGAAGTGGATTTCTGCATCATTTACTCAATTATGTAAACCCTAGTAACTAGTCTGATATAAATAGGACCTTTTACTATTGTATTAGACATCTTTGATCAGTTTTATACTATCTTAGACCTTTATGGGGGCTGGCCACTCGGCCATGCCTAGACCTTGCTCTTATGTATTTTCAACAGTAGAGTTTCTACACACCATAGATTAAGGTGTGGAGCTCTTCTGTTCCTCATGAATTAATACAAAGTACTATCGTTTTTCTATTTAATTCAAGCTTATTCCGATTCTAAGATATTCATTCGCACTTCAATATGAATGTGATGATCGTGATAGTCATCATCATTCCCAACCTATGAACGCGTGCCTGACAACCACTTCCATTCTACCTTAGATTGAATGAATATCTCTGGGATTCCTTAATCAGAGTCTTCGTGGTATAAGTTAGAATCCATGGACGGCCATTCTTGAGATCCAGAAAGTCTAAACCTTGTCTGTGGTATTCCGAGTAGGATCTGGGAAGGGATGGCTGCGACGAGCTTCAAACTCGCGAGTGCTGGGCGTAGTGACAGACGCAAAAGGATCAATGGATCCTATTCTAGTATGATCGAGAACCGACAGATGATTAGCCATGCAGTGACAGCGCATTGGACCATTTTCACTGAGAGGACAGGATGTAGCCATTGACAACAGTGACGCCTAATATACAGCTTGCCATAGAAAGGAGTATGAATGATTGGATGAAGACAATAGGAAAGCAGAGGTTCAGGAGGAACAAGCATCTTCATACGCTTATCTGAAACTCTCACCAATGAATTACATAAGTATCTCTATCTTTAATTTACGTTTTATTTATATTTTAATTATATTTTAATTATCAAATATCCATAACCATATGAATCTGCCTGACTAAGATTTGCAAGATGACCATAGCATGCTTCAAGCCGACAATCTCTGTGGGATCGACCCTTACTCACGTAAGGTTTATTACTTGGACGACCCAGTGTACTTGCTGGTTAGTTGTGCGAAATTGTGACAAAGAACTAAGATTATGAACGTGCGTATTAAGTTTTTAGCGCCGTTACCAAGGAATGAACCGTCACGATTTCTGTGCACCAGTAGTAAAGGGGCATTTTGTGGCGAGGTGACCGCAGATGGGGGTGAGAGGGGAGGTTTGGGGGAATGAGTAGCGGGCGATTTTGAATAAGGGGGAGACGAGAGTGAGTTCCGCCAACGCTGGGGCTGTGGTAGAAATTTTTCCTCAAACAGTTTGGCCAACGACATCGCATGCCACAAAGATGTGGGGGAGCGAGACTTGACCTCGCGTTTAAGCTCCGGCATTAACCTACCAATAAAACAGTCTAACAACAGGGTATCATCCAATCCATACGCTCTCACGGCCAGGTCATTAAAAGCATCAAAGTATTTTGTGACTGATGAAGATTGTTTCAGCTTAAACAATTCCTCGCGAGGGTTCTCAAATTGCGATGGTCCAAATTGTATTTGAATAGTAGTAGACAGAGAAAGCCAGTCATATACCTGTTCAAATTTCTCCCAAGTTTGGAACCAAGCCAGAGCTCTGCCTTCTAAGCTGACCGCAACTATGTCGAGTTTCTTATCCTCGAGAATTTCATAAATCCTGAAGAATCTTTCAGCCCTAAAAATCCACTGCAACACATCATCACCGCCGGAGAAGCGTGAAAAGTCCACCTTCATCTGGCGTGGCGGAGCAAAGACGGAGGGCTAAGCATATGGTTTTGGGGATTCCTCCACTCTCGGGGCTAGGTGGGCCTGAATCGCTGTCAGAGATTGTGCCATCGCCGTGAGTTGTTCTTGCTGGCCATCAACCTGTTCAGTCAATTTGGTGATAGCCGCCTGCATCGATTGTAATCGGGTATTTTCTGCTATGACTCAATGAGAGCACCAGTTGTTACAAAATCAAAAAGGAACAAACGTATAGCTGTATGAAAGTACACAATTAAGACTAGGTATAAATCTGTGGAAGTGTATAGGGTATAGAATTAATGGAAAAATTGGGAATGTTTACAAAATTTAGGTAAGATAGGAAGTTCCAAGTTCACCTGCGCAGAAAAGGAATGAATCAGCACAGAGTAAATAAATAGAAGGAAAGGACAGAGAGAATGAAAGACAGATGCAGAAAGAAGGCTCTCACAATTTCCTCCCCTTTCTTAGTCCGCTGCTGCTCCTTCATATTGGCTCCTCACTCCTCTCCTTCCATGTGAAAGTTTGTTAGATCTCTTCTGTTGCTCCCTTTTTTCTAATGGTTCTCTCTCTCTCACTTGTAACAGATCATCTCCAGAAAAGAACTCATCTCAATCCCTATTTATGCTCCACTTGTCATAAAAAATAACTCTACATCAATTTTTACGTCATAAACAGTATATAGAAACTCAAAATATCTTTCGCTTCTCCATTAGGAAGAACTAACTTTAGTCTCTATTGTAGTCTCACTTAATTAATTAATTAAAGTAATTAAAATTAATGTAATTACTATTTTTTATAATGGTATTATTAAAATTTATAAATTTAAAAATAATTTTCTATTAAAAATATTAATATTCAAAAAAATTAATAACTTCATATACAATGGAAATGTGAAGTTTTAATTTGGAATTTAAAAATTTGAAGTTTGAGATTATTAGGTATTTAAAGTTTGAAAAAAATTTTGTAAGTATAATTAAAAAAAGAGTTAAATTGGTTTGAATCTATTTTTTTAACAAAAAATAATATTAGTAAAAGTTTAATTTCATAAATTTGAAAGAAAATAAAAAAGAGTAGAAGAAATTATGAGAATAAAAATGTATATAAATAATATATGTATAATAATAAAATATTAATTTATTAATAATAACAATAATATAATATCGGTCATATATTTTTATTAATATATATATCATATATAATATATATACAACTGTCATATATACATCTCTAACATACGTGTAATATATAATATATAATATGTAGCGGCTAAAATAAACAACTTAAATTTAGTCAATATTTTAAATTTTATAAATAAAAATAAACAATCCAACCATAAATTATTTTATAATGTGTAAAACTTAAATTTATTTTTTTATGTAAACAAATTTAATTAATTATAATTTAATATAATAATATAAAAAATATTTAATATTATTTTAATATAATTATTTATATTAATTATAATTTAATATAATTAATTATTAAATAATTAATATAGATTATTAATTAAATAGAGATATAATTATTTAATATAATTAATTATTATAATTATTTATTTTTAAAATAATTTATCACGTGGTAAGTTATTATTAGACCCTCAAGATTCTTTTAAAGATGAACTCTTTTCTCTTGAAATGCGTGTGAAGATTCTCTCTCACTCTTCTCCAATAGTTGGTCTTTTTTTTGTCGGAAAAAGGAAAAATAGAACCTTGGAGAACCTCAGCATTGGAGTTGTTCTTAGAGCCAGGAAGACCTCAAAGCAAACAAAATCAACCTAGGCATATTTTTAGGATTCTAAATCTGACTTAGGTTCATTACCTTAAGATCTAATCTCTAATGTAAATGAACTCCACGTGTCCCCTCTTAAATCGGCTTAGATTGGATCTTCGTTGCTAGTTAGGTATAATAATAGGTACTCATGAGAGCATGACAGACCCCTTTCTCGTCCCTCACTTTCATTAAAAAAAAAAGTCACGTCTCCTCTTCATCGTTGCAAGTCCCTGTTTAATTATTCCTTCAAAGAATACAGATCTCCTCGGATATCTATGGATATTCTTTGAAATTTAAAAAAAAACATAATATAATAATAATAAAATAATCAATTCAATATTATTCAACACAATTCATAAATATTCATTATGAAAAAGAATATTTTAAAAAATATATAAAAACATATTCTAGCATAATAATATAACATAATTTTTTGGAACAATATTGAATGATATAATAACGGACTTGAGAGAGAGAAGGTGAGAGAGAGAGAAAGAGAGAGAGAGAGAATCGAAGCTGAAAATGAGTCTAGAAGAAAAATGAATGATTTGAATTGGAAGCAGAAATTGGGATTACTAAATTCAAAAAATGAATTTATGTATATACAAATTAGGATAAATCAGTAATTTTATATTCGATTGGATTTAATAAGTCCCATAGAGCGGGTATCTATGTCCCCATTCCCATCCATTTCAAGTGGGTACGTCGTGGGATTTCACAGGTCCCATCTAGCCCCAAATCATGTGTAATCCCTGGGAATACCTGTTTCGGTTGGTTTTTCATCATTCTTATTGCTAGTATTCATTAGTTCGTGCTGTGAGGCTATTTCAGTGACTTAGTAAATTCTTAGATAACCAAAGTCTAGGTTATACTTATATCATTCTCATAATCACATGTATCTTTGTTATAACAATATTAATTGAAGAAAAATGGATAAACACTAAATGAGTCACATTTTTCATATATATAACAATAACTAATATCCTATATTATAACTTGTGAAATCATAATATTTTGAGAAGTGATGTATAGACAACTTAAATGTTGACAAGTTTGAAAAATTTTAGAAATAATAAAAATATAAAAAAATTAACATTTTAGTAATCCGTACCGCGTTACCGTAAAAAATATCCGCCAATAAATCTGACGGTAAGCATGCCTTAAATTGGAACCACGAACCCCTCCCCCTTCATTTCGAATTCACTCACACTCTCTCTCTCTCTCTCTCTCTCTCTCTCTCTCTCTCTCTCTCTCTCTCTCTCTCCTCTCCGTCAACCTCTTCCGCCGCTGCTGCCTCCGATGCTGTTGAAGACGCTGTCACCGCTGCTGAAGATGATGCCGCCACTGCTTCCGATGCTGAAGACGTTGCCGGCGTTGCTTAACGTTCCTGCCACCGCTGCTACAACGCCTCTGCCGCTTCTGCTTCTGCCACCACTGCACCTCCACCCTTCTTCAAGGTTTTTTGTTTGAACTTTGGTTATTCCAAATTCTGTTATATTAAGTTAATTAATTAGTTAGTAGATATTAGTTATTTTAATTTTCTATTTTAGTGGATTTAGGTGGTTAGGATATGTTAGAATATGTCAGATCAGACTTTGAGATTGTTGAAAAATGTTGGATTATTGAGCTGTTTGTTGATTCCTCCTACTGAAATTGTTAGAAAAATTCTTGATTGTATTAATAATGATTGAGCTATTTGTGTGTTACCCTAATAATGATTGAAAAATTAATCGTTTGAAAAGGACTAATGGATATTTAGTTTGGATGGAACCCTTGAAGGGTGGAGAAATCCGAATGTTAGGGGAGACTATTGAAATTTTTATAAGATTTTCAGTGAAATCGACAAAATTAAAATTATGTTTTCGAAATAATATAAGAAATTAATTGTTCGACTGATGTATTTTTGTGCAATTATTAATTTGAATAATTATTTTGATCTTAGTTTATGTTTTTAATTATTCATTCTAATTTAATTATTTTGAAACTAAACATTATGCAATTTTCTTTTTTTTTTTAATTTACTAAACTAAAACACTTTAGAATTAGTTGTTATTTCTTGAGTTTTTTTCTTATGTTATTATTTATTAGTGTTTTTCATGTTATTAATATGTTACTAATATATTCGCTATACAGACATGACGACAGGTAGTAGAGGTAGGCCGAGTGGCTCACGTGGTCGTGGTAGAGGACGGGCTTCCACCGAATCCCCCAGGACTGCCAAGTCATCGCCCTCTACCCCGGCTATCCCGTCAACCCTTGCGACATCACAGGCAGGTCCATCGGACCAGCAATTCATCATGGTCCCAAATTCGAATTGGATGCCTCTTTCTGCTATGCCCCCCTGCAGATGCAACTTTGACGTCGACAGAGTCCGCGGTGGGTGATTCCTCCAATGCCCCCAAGCAGGATTCCCTCCACCATCGCCCGTCATTCGGCTGAGGATTTGGCCCGATGGCAAGCAGTTGTGAGTTTAATTTTTTAATATCAACTTTTTTTTTTATGTTAAGTTGTTTATCTTTAGTTTGTTTATCTTATGAATGTGAGATTTTTTCTCTGACAGATTTGTACCAAATCCCAATGGTTGCACACAGGAGATATCCGAGGTCATTAAGTCCTGTACGACCACCCGTGGTTGACCTTCACGCAGATCCCGACTGATGTGAAAGAGCGTTCATTTCAGAAGTGGGCGGTAAGAACCCAATTTTGTTTGAAATACTTAACTGTATATGAATTGTATTTTATTCCGACTAACTAATCTTGGTGAATCACTTTATGCAGTTGAAATTCATATGGGATGCAGAATACAATGTCATGATCAGGAAGATTTATGACCGCTGGACAGCCAAACGTTTTCAGCAGATGATGAGCGACGTTCGCTAGGAGAAAGACCATTTGACATCGTGGATCCGTCCAAACATCAAGCGTGAATTGGAGCCTATTTTAGAGATAACAAGGGATTCAAGCGTCGCCGTCTAACGAACGTTGCTAATAGGGCTTCGCCTAGGTTGTCGAGGCATACGGGTGGGTCGGCAACCTTCATGAAGATGAAGATCAGACTGGTAAGAATTTGGCATTGTTTAATATTTTAGTAGTTACTTGAATTAGTTTTTTACTTTCTTTTTTTATTATCAAGTTAATTAATTAGTTAGTAGAGTAAATATTAGTTTAATTTTCTGTTTTAGTGAATTTAGGTGGTTAGGATAGGTTAGAATAGGTTAGATTTTTCTCTGAGATTGTTGGAAAATGTTGGATGGAATCCTTCAAACGTGGCTAAATCCAAATTTTATGAGAGACTCTGTCAAAATTTTCATAAGATTTTTAGTGAAAGCGAAAAAATTAAAATTATGTTTTCAAAATTAGAATTAAGATGTCCTATATTTTAATTCATACTTATATTTGTCTATCATTGTTTAATTTGTCCGTTTATTTTATTGCTAGGTTGATATATTAATTTGTAGTCTAAGTTGCCAGATTGTGAGGCGACACTGGTAGAGACCTTTAAGTATACCCATAATTTGAAAGCAAATAAGGAGAGATTTGCTGACGAGCGGTCTGTAGCCCATTATGTGAGTTTAAATTAATCTTAAGTTTCAAATTTATTTAGTTTAAAGTCAATTATTTAACTATTATCCTAATCACAACTAACGTGTGTGACGCAGCAGGAGTACCGCAGAGGTTGGAGGCCGCGACCCAACAATCTCAACCGCCTAGTGGGGCCGACGAAGCCAGCTCCAAGACCTCCGCTCCTTTGCATTGGCAGCTTCTTCTGCCTCTGCCTCTACCACTAGTCCTGCTGATCCCCAGGAAGTTGTGGACTTGAGGGAAGAGGGGCAGAAGATAACACATGAGCTTCACCAGTGGGTGGAGCAGTCTGAGCGGAGGTATCGAGAGATTCATTGCCGTCAGCTCAGACCTGACGAAGAAGCTAGAGCAACTTGATAGGTTGCGACAGCAGATTGTGGAGTACAACCCACAAATGCGCGCTGGAGGCAGCGACGTTGCTGGTGGGGTACCAATGTCAGCACCTCCTCCGCCTCCTTAGTAGGGGGACCACGAGGCCAACGATGATGACGACGAAGATTACTGGGATCTTTAGGGTTTAGGGTTTATGCATCTACTTCATTTTATTCTACATTTGTGAAATTTTATTTCGTTTAGACCATTTATTTTTTAATAAAATAATTTTTTAATTTCTAACAACGTTAAATTTCTGCTAACAATTTCATTAACAAGAGTCTACTAATTGTGGCTTAACAGTGCCAAAAAATTTAAAAAATAAAATTAAAATTACCGTAGGATTTACCATCGGATTAACATGGCACATAAATACATGAAATGGCGCCAAAGTAACTGTCAGATATATCCGACGGTAACCATCAACACAATCTCGTCAAATCCATTGAAAAAGCTGACAAAAAAAATATTTACTCATTGACGCTAATCTATTTAGCGGCAGATTTGTTTGATTAATCTGACGGTAAATCCGATGGTACTCAACGTTTTTCTTGTAGTAAAATCGCATTATTTATTTTAGGATAAAAAAATATTTACTCATTGTTATAATTTAAATAGAATATAAAATAGATATTAAACCAATTTTTTTAATAATTACTCAGTCACAAATACCTATGAGGGACATGAGGTTTAAGAGCATACAAAGTAAGTATAACACCCACACCCCTTACATTAACACGATAAAATCATCATAATAAGCTTCTTTAACACAAATTAAATAGAACATATAATAATAAAGAAACAATCAAATCCAAAAAAGTTATAGAACACTTAACATGCACTACTACGACTGTTAGGGTTGAAGAAACTTTAACTATTCATTCTTTTTATTAGCCATATTTTTATCCATTCTACACTTCATCTACAAATATGTCAAGGGTCAAACCCATGCTTAAGACTTTCAAAATTTCATATATTCTTTCTAAATACAATATTATAATACGTTTCCATACACACCAAAAAACTGAAAAAAATAATATCATCCATCTATTATTTATAAAAACTATTGAATGAAAGAATTGTTGAAAAAAAGACTATGAATTTCTCTTCTAGTATATATAACTTTTTATGATGATAAAATAAAAATAGAAGGCATGGAATAATATTGTGTAGATTTAAGTTAATTTTAATTTTTTTAAAAAATCGGATTTATCATAAGGTAATCGATAAACAATGAGCATTGATACGGATTAGATATACTTCGAGTATAACATATGTTTTATTATTTTGTACGGAACAATATTAGTTTTAATCTATATATTTATTATTGAGTATTAAAAATAAGAATTTAATTTTAATGTACTATCAGTATAAATTGGTTTTGCACGTGTATCCAATTACGTAATACCAATTGTCATCCAAAAGAATGGATGTGATTGCACGACTGTGTAAAACGCTTTACATTGTCAGTGCATCAAAATTAAACTCTAAAAATAAAGTGTTTGTATATTCCTCAACTCCAACTGTGATTAGGCCCAAAAACTCGCATACCTCCTTGAAAATAAATGTAATCTACTCAGTTTTCATCTAATAGTGCTATACATTAGTATAATCATAAGGGAATTAACTTTAGCAAGTTAATGATATGGTGTTTGGTCACCATAAGAGTATTTTTACAAAGAATTATCAATCAATCATATATAACTTATGATGAAAATAATATATTCAACATGGATGTTATTTTTAGGTAAAAGATAATAGATTGACAAAGAAAATTTATTACAATAGATATATTCATTTTAACAAATATTCTTCTATCTAATACTATAAAAAATACATTGGCCACCCTAAATTACTACATATCCAACTTCCATTGGCAGCGATAGAATACCTAAATTGAGATATTTTCGGGTTGTTGTATTCGTCAAACAAACAATTAATGAAATACTCATCCATGCCTTCTTATTTTGAGTACATTTCTACATAAAAGAAATTATACATTAAAAAAAGAAAAGAAAAGAAGAGCTAAAATACCAAGAGCAATATAAATGATAATTCTTATAATTTTTTTTGGCCATCTATATATAGAAGATCAGAAGATTATGATTATTTAACAAAATTAATTTATATTTATTTCATTCAATTTGAATAAGTAAGAAATCATCTTATTTAAGTTTAGTCCTTAATTCACATTATTTGAATTTAACTCAATACATATGATTTGATTTGATTTAATTATTAGTTAAAAATATGTCAGGTACCTATTTTATTCATAAAGTTGTTATTTTAATGACTAATAAATTCATAAAATCAATTAACTAATACACATAAATAGTGTAATTAATTTGGTTTAATAAATTTAAAAAAATAAATTAAAAAATACTACTAGAATATTAAAAGAAATATATGAAATACTATTAAAATAAATTGGTATAAATTATAATAAATTATGTGATATTTAAATATATAGTCAAATAATTAATTAATATAATTAATTCATTGTAATGAATTGTATTTAACGAGTTAAAAAAATAAACAAGAAACATTCTTATAAGTGTGCCATGTCAGTTCTATTATAATAGAATAATAGATAATAAATATAATAGATCATAGATAATATATAAATAATAGATAATAGATTAATATAATTTATACTTATATTTTTTAGAGTTTAAATACAAAAAAATAAAATTTATTTATTAAAAATAATTTAGTATTTGTCTTAGTTAAATGATAATAAAAAATACTAAAAATTATTAGTCTTCAAGAATTTTTCTTTTATATTTTTATTTGATATTTAAATTATATATGATAAAAACTCATATATATTTATCTTTATGTAAAGTTGTTAGTTAAAAATTATAAAATAATTTGACATATTGACTAAATTATTATTTGATAGTTTTTAACTATAAAAAAACCAAAGCTGACACATCAAGAAAAAAAGAAACCACTTCATTATAATTGGAATACAAGTTTTGACAAATATGTTATTTAAAAAAATTCAACAACCAAAACTCTTAAGAATAAAAAATTACCATCCAAATAATTCCCAAAACAACAAAAAAGACTTAAATGAATCTTTTATATTTTTAAAATATATTATAATTAATTGATTAAATTGTCGAAAATCATAAGAGATATAGAATTAAATTTTCTAATCTAATATTCTAAATTATCAAAAAACAATTGATCAATTCTTTAAGTTAAGTACTAATATCTGTCAAATAAAAAATTCTAGGTACGATTATCACTCAAATAACTCAAATGATATAATTCATAAATCACTAATCACTAATCATTAATTCAGCAAAGATTTATGCCTTTATATAATTTATTTTGCAATCTCTAGACAGAACATCCGCAGTAGCACTTTGGAAAAATTCGAAGAGTGAATTTCCAGGTTCGAATCCTGGCTGCGGAAGTATTTTTGGTAAGCCTTTCACTTGTACACTAGCTTTATTTTTGGTTCGCTTAACTATTATGAATTTATGACAAGCCTTTCAATTGTACACTAGATTTTCGAACACAAAATTTAAATGGGCGACTCAAGCCCAAATGATTGGCGAGAATGGATATTTTAGGTATATTAAATTTCATTTAAAGGAACAAAAATAATCCCAAATGCTAAAGGGTCATTATTTTTATAAATTTGAATCCACTAAATGAGAAAGCTAATAAAGTGATAAACTAAAATATTAATTATTATTAATTTTATAATTTTTATAAAATGTATGTCTCATTATTTTATTAAAAGTGATTAATTTTTTACTTTATTATTTTATCAATTTTTTTATTTAAAAAAAATTTTAATCCTATTTTTATAGTGAAAGAATTCAAACTAGATTGTAGAAGCATAAAATTGTCATGCATTAGTGTCAGCTTCTAGGATATGACCATGTTAATAATAGATTAAATCTTTAAAGTGGTCTCTCAATTTCATAACTTTTCTCATTTTAGTCTCTTAAATTTAAAATTATTTACATTGGTCCCCGAAATACAATTTTAGACACTATATTGGTCCATGGATCCTTTCTAGTACTGAATTAGCAAACTAAGTGCTGGCTCTAATTTGCCAGGCTAGACACAAGTTTGATATTGTCATTTCGTTTTGGCATTTTTTTTTTTGTGGATAAGGAAGGTCAAAGATCCCAAAAAAAATATAAAAAAAAAAAACTAGCAAGAGCCTCTCAACCTTAAGGAACCATAACTATCTAGCAAAAGAGAATTCTTAATATCAGGAGGCAGAGCATCAAACAGATGAAGACCAAGAGGAAGGTCTTGTCCTTTGTTGGCAAGAGTGTTAGCTACGGTATTCGCTTCTCTCAGGGTATGCTTCCATTCAACCTTATGAATGCGGCTACTTAACAAGTTTATATTATCAAGGAGAGGTTTGCAAGAATGAGAATTTATACAGTCTTCTCGTATAAAATTAATAGCCATGGCCGAATCAGACTCAATGAGAACATGAGAGAATTCATTTGCTACCGCAATGTGCAGACCCTTTACAATGCTCCAGAGCTCAGCTTGTATAATGGAGCAGCTACCTAAATTACAAGAGAAGCTAGCAACAAATCTGTCAAGGTGGTTACGAAACACTCCTCCACAAGCTGCATTATTTTCTCGCTTGAAAAATGATCCATCCACGTTCAACTTTATGCAATTAAATAAGGTAAAAATGAGAAGAGAAAGAATATTTTATATGATGTGCAAATCATTATATCTCCTTTCATTTTTCAAAATAACTTTGTTTTTGCCTTATTTAAGAGCTAAAACGAAAAAACGTTATTCAACCATGTATCTAATGTGACAAATCAGAACTAATTCAGCATTCTGTTCGTTGCCTCAAAACCAAAAAAGTTCAAAGACCAATATAGTTCATGGATCTGAATTTCAGGAATCACTATAGTGAATTTTGAATCTGAAGGACTAAAATAATAAAAGTCGTAAATCTCAAAGACCACTATAAAAATTTAGTCGTTGATATTTATGAGTGTCTCATGTCCTTTTTAAATTATTTTTATGTACTGAAATTACTTTGTCTTTTTTATTTTTTATTCTTATAAACTTTTGTATTAAGATAAATATATATTCAAGTCATACTTAGGACAAACCATTAATTATTCATGATAAATTCTCGTGTAAAATATTCTCTTGGACTAGAAACAATATATGATTTTTGATGAGTGGGAAGACAAAAAAAAAAAAGAAAATAGAGACTTCTAAAACTTGAGTAGCATTAGAATTTTTAAAAGGAATGTGCTGTCTTTTGTTGGCAAGAGTGTCTATATCTTAGTAGGCCTTGTTAGTAAATCAAATATATACCGCTGACCGAATTCCCTACTCTCTTAGGTTGGATCTTGGAAGCGTGTTTCCGAGAGGACATCCAAATCTGTCTTGGCTTCTCCTTGGCTGCCAGATACAATTCTGCTCCCCCTTCGTACTACCAATGCGATTCTTGCCCGGCTTTCTTTCGGGAGCAAGTAGGCGTTGATCTTTTTATCATCTTTCTTGCAGGCGAGGAATATGAGTCTTCGTTTCATGATTTGAATGAAATCCTGTATTTTTGTTACACTGTCAGCTACAGTATTCGCTTCTCTCAGGGTATGCTTCTATTCAACCTTATGAATGCAGCTATTTAACAAGTTTATATCATCAAGGAGAGATTTGCAAGGATGAGAATTAGTACAGCCTTCTCGTATAAAATTAATAGCCATGGCCGAATCAGACTCAATGAGAACATGAGAGAATTCATTTGCTACCGCAATGTGCAAACTCTTTACAATGCCTCAGAGCTCAGCTTGTATAATGGAGCAGCTACCTAAATTACAAGAGAAGCCAACAACAAATCTGTCAAGGTGGTTACGAAACACTCCTCCACAAGCTGCATTGTTTTTTCGCTTGAAAAATGATCCATCCACGTTCAACTTCATGAAATTGAATAAGGTAAAAATGAGAAGAGAAAGAATATTTTATATGATGTGCAAATCATTATATCTCCTTTCATTTTCCAAAATGACTTTGTTTTTGCCTTATTTAAGAGCTAAAACAAAAAGACGTTATTCAATCATGTATCTAGTGTGACAAATCAGAACTAAGACCAATATAGTTTCTGGATCTGAATTTCAGGAATCACTATAGTAAATTTTGAATCCAAAGGACTAAAATAATAAAAGTCGTAAATCTCAAAGACCACTGTAAAAATTTAGTCGTTAATATTTATGAGTGTCTCATGTCCTTTTTAAATTATTTTTATGTCCTAAAATTACTTTGTCTTTTTTATTTTTTATTTTTATAAACTTTTGTATTAAGATAAATATATATTCAAGTCATACTTAGGACAAACCATTAATTATTTATGATAAATTCTCGTGTAAAAAACTCTCTTGGACTAGGAACAATATATGATTTTTGATGAGTGGGAAGACAAAAAAAAAAAAAAAAAAGAAAATAGAGACTCCTAAAACTTAAGTAGCATTAGAATTTTTAAGAGGAGCATATGTAATATTGTTGGAAAATTTCAACTATTTTATGCATTCATACAAGCTCCAAACACCCTTGTTGAACATCAAATCGAGATAACATTCACTTCTCAAAGCACCAAGGTAAAATACATTTTCCACTTTTTGCTAGTTATTTTTTGAATGTGTATTTGTACAATACTAAATCATCATCATCCGTCATCTCTCTTTAAACTGCAATAAATATGTTTCTTGAATAAGTTTTGCAGAAAATTACCTTAATATCACGCTTTCAAACTAAGACAATGTCTTTTCAAATAATAAAATTTTATACTTTTTGATACTTTACATTGGAAGAGTATCCAAACAACCTTTCACCTAATCTATATCATGACTCCTAATCACACATCCAAATTCCGCTACTAAGGTCCTCATGAGGCCAGATTGAATACAATGCTGCTTCTAAGGTCCCATAAATAAATTCTTAATCAACTAGGAGTCTCTCAATTAGACTTCTTGATCAAATTTTCAAACCCTCCTGGATATCTCTATAATCAAATCTAATAATCTCTTCCTTCTCCAATTTTCTCCTTCTTCCATCACAAGAGTCAATAGCATTAACTGCCATGATTAAATTTGTAAAACTAAAAAATTAAGCTCTCATACTCAGAAATCAGAATAAAAGTTATTCTACTAAACTCTATCAGAACATTTAGAAAATTCTAAAAGAGGAATTTGATCTAATTTGAAATTAAATACTAATTATTTGGTAAATATAATAATTTATATTCAAATTCAAATAAAATATAAAAAAAATTATTTTATACATTAAAAAATATAAACAATAAATTTTTAAAAATAATACTTAATTCGATTCTAAAATTTGTACACTAGCCTCATTTTAGTCACGGAAATTTTAATTACTTTTATTTAGTTTCTAAACTTTACGAATGTGACTCATGTTAGTCTTTGGGACATTTTTCGAGATACAAATATTAACAAAACACTGACATAGATAACCGGATGCCATGTTAAATTCTGTAAAACAACATTGTTTTAGTTTTGACAATCAAATAGCCAAAAAAAAATATCGTAAGTGATGTTTATTGAAAAATTTCCTCCCAAAACAAGTAATACTTGTTTTTAGACTATTTGAGCGCAAAACTAAAACAACTTCTAGCATAATATCTAGCTATTTATTTTATTTTTTTTTACCAAAGATAGGAGACTCAAACCCGCAACTTCTTAATTGAGTATGGAGAGACTATGTCATTTGAGCTATTACTCATTGGCAATATCTAGCTATCTATGTTATGTTAGCACTATATTAACATATATATATATATAGAAAAATATATGATGTGAGACATATTTGCAAAAGAGAAATATTAGAGGGTCATCATAATTTATTGTTTTTTATTATCTCCTAACCATTAACTCAATTTTTTAGTATTTGTTTGAGCGCCATTAAGTTAATAAATTTTTTTTTCCAATAAAAAAAGATATTTTCTTATTTTTCAGCGTATTTAGTAAATTTTTAGTAGTAAAAGTAAAAACACTAAAAAAAATAAAAAATATATTTTTTTTGAAAAACTATAATTTACATATTTTGTTAAAAGATATTTCTTTTAAAAAAAGATATTTTTCATATAATAAATAAACAAAAAATACTTTTATATTGTGATATCTAAATATAATTGATAAATAAAAACATCTTTTTGTACGAAATATTAAAACATAAAATTATTTTTACTTTTTTTATAAAATTTTTTAAAAAAAATAATAACTCAAAAAAATCTTTTTTTAAAAATTCATCAAAATAGATCCTTAGTCTATAATTCAATAATATATATTAGTCTATATTTTTAAACAATAATAATTAATATAACTAAAAATAATAAATTATAATAATTCTGTTATATTTTTGTTGCAAAATTTAGGGACTAAATAAACTTCATATGTCGCGTGCACTAAATTGATGCGATAATATACTCGATCAGTTGCTAAGTGTAAAATACTAAAATCTGGTTAATTTTCCCGCTGTTTCGTTTAAAACACTAAAATCGGATATTGTTTGCGCGCCCTCACATAGCCGATGCCGCTATCCGCCGCCACAGCCGGCGCCTCACTGCCGCCCGCGCTAGAAGAGGATCCATCACCACAAGACGGCGACGGTTACGGCGTTATCGACATCCCCGGCGTTGTTTCACTTGACGAGGAGGGATTCCCGTCACAGATCCCTTACGAAGACTGTCCACCAAACACCGCCGGCGAACGATCGGCGACATCGGCAGGAAAGAGCAGCTTCGCCGCCGATTTCTATAGCTGCGGTGCCGATTGGTCCTCGCTGTTGTCGCCGGAGGATCGCAGACACAGCGGCGGTTTCGGTTCGGTTCATTCGGCGAAGAAGTTGAAGCAGGCAAATTTGTTTCAGGTTTGGGGATTCAAACGAAACGGCGCCGCCGAATCTGATTCGGCTTCGTCTATTGAATCTTGCAAACCTAACCAATGTGATTCTTTTACCGGTGGAGGCGAAAGCGTTGGTTCTTCTGAGAGAAAGATCGTGAAACCTGAGAATTTGGGTTCGATTTTGCGCGATACGGGGAAAGAGTTCGAGAAATCAAAATCTTCTCATAAGAGAAAGGAAAGCCATGAAGGAGTTAGAGTGACGCGTACCTGTCCCTTTTATAAGAAAATTCCAGGTTCATGCCAAAGTTCTTCACCCTGTTTTTTTTTTTTTTTTCGTTCGTTTTTTGGTTTTTGTTATTGAATTCAACAACTTATAGCTTCTTCAATTGGCCTGTATTTGTTTGATTACCGAAGCATTTTTTTAATTGAATGCATAATGCATCATGTGTGGTAGGTTATTGTGTGTTCTTTGCCTAATCTGTTCTTTGGTTATAATAGGATGATAATATGTCTTAAGAACTGTGATGTGGTTACTTTCAATGTTGGTGATGAAACTAATTTAGTTTGGCAACTGTTACAATATTGAATTGTTTTCGTTTTTGCTATGAGAAACTAACATTGTAGCAGTGTCTATGGATGTTCTAAATGTAGATTATTTTTTATCAATGCAGGGACAAGCTTCACTGTTGATGCATTCCGTTATGGGTGTATTGAAGGGTGCTCTGCATACTTTCTTAGTCACTTCCATTCCGATCATTATGGTGGCCTTAGCAAGAAATGGTCACATGGCCCCATTTATTGCTCTCCTCTTACAGGCAGGCTTGTTCAAATGTGTCTCTCGGTAAATCCCTTGTAAGAACTTGGAAACCTTCATAATTTTTTTCGCGTGAACTCTATTTGGTATTTATAGGTTGCTCACTTATATAAACAGGGGAAAAAAATTTAAAGGAACATCTGATAGAGGTTTTAAATTTTCTTTTCTATTGAGTGATTCAATTTAAATTTGTTGTCATAGGTACATCCTCCCTTTGGAATTTAATGTTGAATATGTGATTTGTGGTGTCAAAGTGACTTTGTTGGAAGCTAATCATTGCCCCGGTGCAGCGTTGATTCACTTTGGCCTCTCAAACGGGCAATGTTATTTGCATACCGGAGACTTTAGAGCTTGTAAACAAATGCAAGCTTACCATACTCTTGTAAATCAACATGTGAATGTCCTTTACTTAGACACTACATATTGCAACCCAAAGTACAAGTAAGACATTGATCTTGTTAAAATTTTGTTGTTATTATATATGATCGTTGCTGTTATGATCCTTAGTGATGATTTTCTTGTGCAGTTTCCCTTCCAAGGAAGACGTACTCAATTATGTTGTCAAAGTTACAAAGAACCAACTTAAAGTGCATCCCAAAACTTTGGTGGTTGTTGGAGCGTATAGTATTGGCAAAGAGTGTGTATATCTTGCAATTTCTAAGGCTCTTGGGGTATGTGGAATTTTCCCCAGTAGATTTATGTCTCAACTATTGAGTGATGTCCATTTGTGTCCTATTCTTATCAATTTTTTGTTTTTGTTGACATGATGTCACAGTAAATTTGCAACATATATTCGTTTGTGAATTGATCAGCTAATGGCTTTGTGACAATCTATAGTAGTATAGTATCTAATATCTAGTGAAAGTTTTGAAGCTTCCACTCTCTTTGATCTTTTTCCGATGCTGTATACATTGTTTGTTCAAGTTGCCACCCTTTATGGACAACCAATTTTATTTGCATTAGGAATGTGAGGTCCCTGCTCAGGAGTTTTTGAATTTTTCTACTCTAAATTAACTTAGTTGAAGCTTTCAATAACCAGGGTACCTTACTCATGGACTGAATGATCCATTCAACCAATGTATTGATGCAGGTAAAAATTTATGCAAATGCTTCAAGAAGGAAAATTTTGCTGGCTTTTGGTTGGTCTGAGCTTTCTGATAGTCTGTGTATTAATGGAAATAACACATTTCTCCATGTTCTTCCCATGTCATCTCTCAGATTGGAGGTTTGATTTTGTATTGTCATGTTTTAATATCTAAAGTCTCAGTATATTTATCATCTTATGATTCACCATCCATGTTTCCTTGTTACATTAGTCTTTAAAGGATTACATGAAGACCTACAAGGAAAAATACACAGCAGTATTGGCATTTCGTCCAACAGGTATTACCCATCTTTTGTTGCAAATGTTTTGTAATTGAGGTCAATATTTTGCATTATCAGTATGTATTAAACTCATTTCACTTTAATTATAATAAATTAATAATGGTATTGACTTTTTCCCATTCCTTTTTTGGTAATTTTATTAGGTTGGACTTTCAGCGAAAAGATTCGCAATGATCTAGAACTAATTAAACCTATTTCCAAAGGAAATATCACAATATATGGTAACATGAGCTGCTGTGCTGCAATTGAACAGCCAACCTTCATATAGAATACAATAACTTGAAATCCATGCTAATGAACTGCCACATGCCTTTTTCTAGGTGTTCCCTACAGTGAGCACTCCAGCTTCACAGAACTGCGAGGTTTTGTTCAGGTCCAAACTTCTTTCGTTGCTACATGTTTGATAAATTATCTAATGGTATCTATGAAATTCTGTATTTTATGTCTTATTTGTGTAAGTGAATTTATCTTACTGTTCCACAGTTTTTGAGGCCTGATAAAATAGTTCCAACTGTGAATGTCGGAAATGCGGCTACTCGAGAAAAGATGCAATCTTACTTCCGAGACTGGTTGAAGGGTTAACCGTTAACGTCTTCTCTCCCTTTCAAGAAATTTGGGATTGTAATAAGAGATACCCATTTAATGAAGATGGAATTCGCAGGGGGATTCGACATCTATTGCAATCTGCAGAAGGCGATACATGGATTCTTTTGGAAGGTTAGCCATCACGATAACATGTTTGATCTAATTGCCGCAACACCTTTTGTTTGTCTGCTTGAAAGAATATCGTCCTGCAGGACTTATATGATGAAAATATAGGATGAAATGTCATGCGTTCTGATATTTGTCTTGTGCGAAGCACTTGCCCATTTTATTGAAGAATCATAGTTGGTACCTAGTTGGAGGTCACAACTTGAATGCAGATTCCCGCCAAGATTCCTACTATTTATCGCAATTTTTTAATTTTAATTTTATTTTGTACAAGTAATATTAGTTAGGTTCCTTATGGCTTTGTTACAGCCACAATAGCCATTTCTGGTTGTAAAGTGGGGTATTTACATTACCGGTCATTTGATTGTATTGTTTTTGGGGTTAATGGTCAAATTGATCTTCGAAAGATTACACGATCGTTTATTTTTGTTCCCAAATAATTTTTCTAATCAAATTAGTTCTTGAAAGATTTAACATCACACGTTTGTCCTTCCGTTTTTAGGCTAACAACGACAATACACGTGAGACGTTAACTGATATGTGTGTTATCAGCTGTGTGTCAAAATGAAAACTGATAAGATATATTCACTATATTATGTTAAAATAGTCCCTGACTCTATTTTATAAGCCCTAATCCCTAAAATCCACGGAGACATTAATCCATCCCCAAAATGTTAAAGGAGCTTCATGCAACTGGAACATCGTCATCAATGGCGGATGAACCGCAACTCATCGAGCCTGTAGGGAAGTCTGTCGTGCACAGGATCTGCGCTGGCCAAGTCATCCTCGACCTCTCCTCCGTCGTCAAGGAGCTTGTTGAGAACAGCCTCACGCCGGCGCCACCGCTGTCGAAATAGTTCTCAAGGATTTCGGCGAAGATTCTTTTGGTTACGGCATTTCAAGGTGACTTAAAGCTGCTTTTTGGTCTGAAGGTTTTGGAAGCTAGGGTTTTAAATGAAATTGAATTAGCCCTCGGATTGGTTTCTAATGTGAAATGATAATTTAAACTTAACTAATCCTGAAAATTAAAATTTTTCTATCATGTTAATGGTTTTTTTTTTTTTATTTTTTTTTGAGATAGATTACTGCAAATCATTAGTCGAAAGGTGGTAACTTCTTTCAATACTGCTAGCTTTATTATGTATGCAAATTTTGAGTTTTAAAGAGGTAGCAAGGTGCTATGGTACTCTATAAAAAACAAGATTAAAGGATTGTGAGGAGTTAAATATTCTAAATATGGCAAATATGTTAACTTTTGATAAAGTTAACTTTTTGTATGCATGTAACTCTTCAAGTGAAGGATTATGAGTTGTTTTGGATTTGAAGTAAGCTAATTTCAATGTACATGTTTAATGGTTGCAGGTTCTTGCTTTGAAGCATCGTACTTTCAAATTGGCAGATTTTCCTGATCTTGAGTCTTTACTTTTGGATTCAGAGGTGAGGCACTGGGTTCGCTATGTGCTTTGGGGAATTTGAGCATCGAGACAAAAATGAAGAATGAGACAGTTAACGCCCCACGTGTACTGCCATTGACGGAAACGGTTAGCCAAAAAATCGAAAGGACCAACATGATTGATGTTAAATCTTTTAAGGTTTAATTTGATTAAAAAAATAATTCGAAGACAAAAATAATGATCTAGCAATTTTTGGCTCATTTTTTTGATATGGAACAAAGCTTAGTGTTGTTCAATGTAATGGATGCAATGGTCGTGCAATTTTTGGCTCATTTTTTTTGATATGGAATAAAGTTTGGTGTTGTTCAATGTAATGGATGCATGGACAAAATTTTTTCTGCTACAGTGTTAGTGTCAGGTGTAAAACGTTACCTGCGTTTTACTTTCGGCCTGTTTTTGTTTTTTTGTTTTTGTTCAGCAAAGGGAACAAAGGTGGGCTGTGTTTTACTTTTTCAAAATTTTTTTTATTTTTTTAACCCAAACTCGGCCTGCATTTTGTGATGGGTTAATTTTTTTTTTCGTGATAACAAAACGCAGATTGCGTTTTGTACCGAGGGTCAGCCTTTTTTTTTTGGTAAACGCAAAACACAGGCTGCATTTTTGCGTTGTCAGATCACTTTTTTGAAAAATTAAAAACACAGATTGCGTTTGTTGAGAAAAAAATATTTTAACGAAGGAGTTTGCCTATAAATACGAGGCACTCCTCGCCCAAATGGCCTCACTCCCATTCTACTCATCATACTCTTCTTTTTAGGTGTGTCAAAACAATAAGAGTAGGTGAGGTTGAAGTTATGAAAAATATTGTAAATTTGCGAGTATATTATAACGGTGAAGTTATACCAAACACACATGAAGGAGTGACTTTTGTTTGTAAATGTCCGTTGTCATTTGCTATTCCATGTACTATGAGCTTTGTCGAGTTGCAAAATGGGCTTTGTAATAACATTCAAAGCCACATTTTGAAAAGGGTGAGCAACCTTTTATACAGAAGTCCTGTGCAAGTATTTAGTGGGCTAATTTCAATTAATGCCCATCACTGACGATGCCAGTATGCAGCAGATGTTCTGTATTTATCAACAAACCCGATTTCACGTGCCGATGATAGAGTTGTACGTTGAATTTGAACAGCAGTCAAGATCGGGCGCGGTCGGCGAGGAGGTCAATGTTGATGAGCTCGGGGATATAGATTGGGAAGAAGATAATAATGACAGTGAAGAGGAGTTCGAAGCTAACTATGAAGTCGATGACGAAAACGATGACAGAGACTTGACAGGCAATTCGGAGGTGCAAAATGAAGCGAATGCGATTGCAAGGCAGCACCCCGTTTGGTGTTTCGTCTTTTATGCGGATGGTGTCAGATAACCCCAACGGACTAAAATGGCCCTCGACTGGAATTACCAGAATGTGGTATGTAAGGCTCAGCTGCCTGAGGCGGCTGTGGTTCCGATATATATGCTGCCTGCTGCTGATATGCCGGCCACTACTGGGCATATGCTGGATCCTGAAACTACTGGGCATATGCCGGGTCCTGAAACTGCTGGGCATATGCCGACATCTGAACCCGGTGCTCGTACGCCGGGACGCTCATATGCCGGCATCTAATTAACATTTAAATACAATTAATAGTAATTACTGATTACAATTTATAAACCTAATAATCATAATACTAGGAATTAATAGCGATACCTGTTCCTGTTGCTCATGAGGTGGGACTTCCTGGTGAGGGCCAGCTGGTTCTTCCTGTTGCTGCTGTGGTTCATCGGCGCCAACCTGTTCGCCTGGAACTCTATCTGACAGTCGGAGGTGAATCCCATACTGCTGCGTGTACCAGTCGTAATACACTGGGAGAGGATGGAAGTCAATAATCTCCTCACCTAGCTGCAATGTGTTGTAGCGGTCAACTGTCCATCTGTTAACCCATTGAATGTAAATCCGTCCCCACTCATGGTTTTGTGCTCCTGTCAACCGCTTGCAGTGATCATAACTAAGGTCGAACGCGGGGCCTGGTGGTAGCTGCTGCATCCCGAACTGTCGTCTGACCCGGTCTGTCGGGTGCCATTCTATGCACTCGAATGACACTAGAGGCGACTGGGTGGAGCATAGAACCAAATGGGGAGCGAGGACATCCAGAATCCCCACTCCCATATATGGTCGCCATATAAACTGCACAATAGTTACCAAGAGACCGGTTAGAAAAACTATTCTTCTGAATAAAAACTTTGGACATTAATGGTACAACTTACGTCGTCAACTCCCATGTCGTCGAGTCCTCGCCTAAAATGCGCAGTAGACCGCTGTATATTTCTCGTATGTCGGCGCCAATGACTCCACCTAACGAAAACAGAATAACAATATTAATAAGAAGAACAAAATAATAATAATAACAATAACGATAAAAGCCAATACCGTCGCGCTAGTGGAATACCAACATCGCCGAGTTGATCGCGGGGTATAGGTGCCAGGAACGGCATACGCTCCCACGCCCAAACAAAAAGTAGTATCAGTGGGCCATCCATTTCCTTGCAGTTGTATCGTGATGCACGACACAACGATCTGTATAGGTGTGCCAGATTTGCTGCCCCCTAACTATACCCTGAAATCCGGTGGAAATCTCGAAGTAGCGGTAGAAACTTCGAGTTCAGTGAAACAGTCGACTTATCCGGAAACACAATTGTTCCGAGCACGCAGAAAATGTGCGCCCGGACGTACCGCTCGAGGGACTCCTGAGTATCACAAGGCTCGCTGTCTCTGCACCGCCGGACCCAAGCAATATGTAGCTTCCCGAACACGTGATCGTCCGGACCGGGCTCCCGACCAAAACACGCAATGCAGTTCTCCACCAAAAACTCGTGGCTGCTATCTGATCTACCTGTAACGGCCTCCTCATTAATCGGGTGACCAAGAATATAGCTCACATCTTCCAGCATCACCGTCACTTCACCGACCGGAAGATGAAATGTGTGAGTCTCCGGCCTCCAGCGTTCCACCAAAGCACTCAGTAGTGCAGAATGACCTCTCATTTCGCCTACTCGCGAAACGTGCTGAAATCCAGTCAATACCAATGTCGCTGCAGCTACCTCGTTAAAGGTATCTAGCGGATCCAATTTTCTGAGCAACAAATTTCTGATAACCTGCAAAAAGAAAAATGATAATTATTAAATTCTAAATAATATCGGTTAATAATTTGTTCAAAAAAAAATAATTAGCAACAACAACTAAACAGTATTATTATTATTATCTTAAAACATAATAATAAATTATTAAAAAATCATAAATATTAATCTATTATTTATTAAACAGTATTATTAATTGGTGAATGCTATCGTGATGAAGAACATAATTTTCATCAGCTGATTAAATTACGTGGAATGCACAATTACATCACGCGTGTCCCTTATTTTCTGAGAAGAAGAGACAGCTTCTGAGGTGCTGCAGGAGATTGTATTATGTCATGTCTCTCTTCTGTGGGATTAGATGAAGTTAATGACATTAATTTTTTTTAAGTTAATGACGACATTGTTATTATGTTAGTTAATCTTTTGGGTCTTTTTGATGGATTGGCCAGGTTTTTTTGTTGTGATTGGGACATTGGGTATTATGGCTAATATTTGTAATCACTAGAAAAATTAGAATTTTGGTGTCACAAATTTAAGATTAGAACCCATTATGACAAAAAAGAAAGAGATTAAAACCCACGTTCTTAGACCAACTGAAATCATAAAAATAATAACAATGATAATAAAATAGAAGAGCATGCTTACTATGATGGTTTTGAATTAAAAAAATCGAAATAAATAAATTAATAAAAACAAAAAATATAAATTAAATGATAAAAACTAATTTTAAAGTTTTGTAATTCTACCATTTGTATATTATTAATTATTTATATTATTTTATTAAATAAATTATCATTTGTACCCATGAAAGATATAAACGCTGACAAATACACTAATGTAAGAACAAAACGACAATTGTAACTACGGAAGATGGGCTTCGTATGCCAACAGTACCCGGACTTAAATTACGCAATTGATCTGTTAGGGTACTCTTGACACACGGAAACTATCTTCCGTGGTTATAATTGTCGTTTTATTCTTATATGAGTACATTTGTCCGTGTCAGTATCTTTTATGGGTACAAATGGTAATTTATTCTTATTTTATTTTTTAACTTGTGTTGGTCCATTATTGTTATTATTCTTTAATATCTATCTATCATTTATGATGTTTTTATTAAAATAAATATTCTAAAAAAAATTAATTAGTTAAATTTTTTGTTAATAAGAATTTGATTAGTATTTAAAAATTATCATTATTATTTTATATTTTTATTAAACAATAGAGGAGTGTATACTAATATTTTGTAATTAAAATTAATATTTTAATATAAATTTTTTAATATTATGAATTTTATATTTTACTTCTTCTCGAAAGTTTTCGGTCACACCTATTTCTATAGATTGATGCCCTAGAACCCTTCACATTACACAAGGCATATACTGATTATCACAAGTATATTTTTCTTAATTTTTTATGATTGTTATTATTTTCACACCAAAATCTTAATTTTTTATGATTGTTATTATTCTCACACCAAAATTCTTGCTTTTTTTTTAGATATGGGTAAAATCTAAAATCCGAATCTCCTCTTACATTTTCTACCCCAAACTCATTCATTCCTCCCTCTCTACTACACATGCAATATCCTTCCTCACCCAAAATCAGCCTCTCATAAAAAAAGAAAACATCGGCAATAAAGAGGCATCTAAAGTCACCAAGCTTTCTGAATGATGGCAAGGTTGCACAAAATACTGGTTCTAATACAACTTAATTTAACTTTGCTAATAAAAATAGAGTTGTTGCTTCACTTTTCGTTCTCATCCGGTGCTGTCGATTCTATCTAAATTTGGCCAAAAGGGATAGAAGTAATAGCGCCGAATCTGGAGAGAATCAACAACACCAGATCGGAACGGAAAGTGAAGCAACAACTCTATTTCCATTAGCAAAGTCAAATTAAGTTGTATTGAAACCGATATTTTGTGCAACTTCGCGGTCGTTTAGAAAGCTTTGTGACTTTAGATGCCTCTTTATGACCTATGTTTTTTTTTTTTTTTCATAAGAGGCTAATTTTAGGTAAGAGAGGATGCTGCATGTGTAGTAGAGAGGGAGGAATGAATGAGTTTGGGGCGAAAAATGTAAGAGGAGATTTGGGTTTTAGATTTTACCCATGTCCAAAAAAAAAGGGCAAGAATTTTGGTGTGAGAATAATAACAATCATAAAAAATTAAGAAAAATATACTTGTGATTCTCAGGGTGTGCCTTGTGTAATGTGAAGAGTTCTAGGGCATCGATCTATAAAAATAGGTGTGACCGAAAACTTTCGAGAAGAAGTAAAATATAAAATTTATAATATTAAAAAATTTATATTAAATATTAATTTTAATTACAAAATATTAGTATACACTCCTCTATTATTTAATAAAAATATAAAATAATAATGATAATTTTTAAATACTAATCAAATTCTTATTAACCAAAAATTTAACTAATTAAATTTTTTTTAGAATATTTATTTTAATAAAAACATCATAAATGATAGATAGATATTAAAGAATAATAACAATAATGGACCAACACAAGTTGAAAAATAAAATAAGAATAAATTACCATTTGTATCCATGAAAGATACTGACACGGACAAATGTACCCATATAAGAATAAAACGACAATTGTAATCACGGAAGATGGTTTCCGTGTGTCAAGAGTACTCTAACGATCAATTGCGTAATCTAAGTCCGGGTACTGTTGGCGCACGGAGCCCATATTCCGTGGTTACAATTGTCGTTTTATTCTTACATTAGTATATTTGTCAGCGTTTATATCTTTCATGGATATAAATGATAATTTATTCAATAAAATAATATAAATAATTAATAATATACAAATGATAGAATTACAAAACTTTAAAATTAGTTTTTATAATTTAATTTATATTTTTTGTTTTTATTAATTTATTTATTTCAATTTTTTTAATTCAAAACCATCATAGTAAGCATGCTCTTCTATTTTATCATCATTGTTATTATTTTTATGATTTCAGTTGGTCCAAGAACGTGGGTTTCAATCTCTTTTTTTTTTGTCATAATGGGTTCCAATCTTAAATTTGTGACACCAAAATCCTAATTTTTCTGGTGGTTACAAAAATTAGCCATAATACTCAATGTCCCAATCACAACCAAAAAAACATGGCCAATCCATCAAAAAGGCCCAAAAGATTAACTAAAATAATAACAATGTCGTCATTAACTTAAAAAAAAATTAATGTCATTAACTTCATCTAATTTCACAGAAGAGAGACATGACATAATACAAGCTCCTGCAGCACCTCAGAAGCTGTCTTTTCTTCTCAGGAAATAAGGGACACGCGTGATGTAATTGTGCATTTCACGTAATTTCATCAGCTGAAAAAAAATATGTTCTTTATCACCAAAGCATTCACCTTATTAATTATTAAAAATTTGAAGCAAACTTATTCTCACTATCATAACTAATATTATAAAATAATTATAATAACACTCTAATTATAATAATAATTACTCAAATATAACAATAATAACAATAATAATAACCATTTATTATATTATCTATAACATACACGATTTGTTATTAACATACAGTATTAATTATTATTACAAACCTTAATATAGTATTAAACATAATAATTTTTTTAATTAAATATTATTAAAAAAACCGTTTACTGTTAACAGTATTATTATTATTATTATCATAAAAAATAATAATAAATTACTAAAAAATAATAATAAATTATTACACATTATTGTTATTAAAAATTATTAATAAATTATTCTCATTAACATACCCACTATTATTATTATTATTATAATAATAATAATAATAATAATAATAATAATAATAATAATAATAACAACAACGTCACTAACAACACTGCCTATTAATAACAATAATAATATAATACCAGTATTAAAAAATTTAAACCGTAATGAGAAATAAATAACAACATAATATTAGTTATAATAATATTAATAACCCCAATATTACTAATTACAACACAAATAAATAAATAAAATTCGAATAAATCTATATATTTATTGTTAAATATTAAAAAAAAATTACTTACAAATTGAGGATGATCCAAATACTCAATAATATGTTCTTCTGGTTTGGTATAGTCATGCACCATTTTTTTTTCCTATACTGTGCCCTTCTTCTTCACCAAGCTCCTTCTCACAGTAAACTTTCTTTCTCACTCTCCCTCAACTATTTTTCACTTTGCTTCAGTAACTAATTTTTACTTTGCTTCCTTCCATCTGCGTTTTCCGCTTATAAGCACCAAGCTGAGACACCCGTAGAGTACACGTGGCGTGCATGCAGATAGGGAGCCTGCAAAACGCAACCTGTGTTTGGCTCTGCTACGTTGACAAACGCATCCTGCGTTTGGCTCTATTCCTGTTAGCATGCAGGGGACATTTCGCTTGCTGGTTCTCCTTCCTCACCAATCGCAGCCTGCGTTTTGCAGGGCCTGCAGTTTTTTTATTCCAACGCCTGCAAAACGTTACCTACGTTTTGCAGGTCTCTGATCAACACAGATCCACAATTTGGGACAACACACCATGCATCCATATACACGTTGATCACCAATCATTTCTCCATAACCAAATTAATTTCTGGCAATTTTTTGGGACCAATTTGACTATTGTTTTTGATACATTATTATGAAAGTCTAGTTTTGCCTTGTGGTGGCAGTATAGTGTTTCACGTAACTTGTATCTTCCAAGATTGGAATGTGATCAAAGTCTTCTCACTGCTCTCAAGTATTTAGGGAACTTTATTTTTTTTTGTTCACAATATTCTCCAACCTAATAGATCAATAACGAATTTTTTGCGAATCAAAGTTCTATTTAAGATCGTTGACGAATAGGTTACTGCATGTACAAGGCGGGATTCGAATCCCTGATAATTGCTTAAGTGAACTAGTGAATTAATCATTAGATCAATCAAAGTTGGTTATTTAGAAAACTTTATATTAAATCGTATTTACTCAATTGTCATCTTTTTGTCATTGGGCGGGGGTGAGATTTGAACATGAAACTTGAGGAATGAAAAGTGTTCATACTCTGCCTCATATAATTTAGGACCATAGGCCCAATAAAGATTTGGTCCTTTTTTAGAAAGTCCAATAGGTTGTAGGATCCGCCTGCTCGACTTGCTTGGAGCACGGGTTTCATGACCCATGTTTGACCTGAATTGCGCCATAAGCATAGCTCCGTCACCCACTACCATAGATGCTATCTACAAGTCAATAACCACCTCAACGTGGAAAATTTTTTCCATTTACTAAGGAAGTAACGGAAATGGATCATCTCCATTTTTTTCAACACTTGAGAGAATAAAGTGTGATCTCTCACCTTTAATTCTATAAGTGGGACCAAAAATAAATAGAAGAGAGAGCAATGAAGGGTGAGATTAAACACTGGACACCATTCAGTTTTTTTTTTCACTGGAGAGGATCCACTCCCGGAAGTAACTACCCACTACTACAAGTGGAGAGATACAAAAGTAATAGCCAACTCATCACTTCTTACTATAAATACTCCATCAAATCAATGTATTTTTCAACTCTAATTCACTAAAACTTATCTAAAATTTTTACTAATTTAAGTATTAGATTCCCTTATAGATACTTCCCACCATCTACTTAAAAACGTCAAACAACCTCATCTTATTGGTGAACACGTCGAGACCTTCAATTCAAAGGAGTCTGGACCTCATGTCTAGGCCCATAACACTTTGGTTTCAGGTATTTTCTTAGAACATAAAGCAACTTGATAAGGAGACACGTACTCGCATAAGGAGAGAGCCGATAGAACAATAGGTTCTCTTAAATTTTGAATATTAGTCCTTGTGTCAACCTGCTTAACTAGAGATCAATCAGCATTGTCCATATTCAACACATTAAACCCTTAACACTGATTCTTTTCACTAGTATTATCTAAATGTGTCCATCTTTAGCTTCTATTATCCCCTCATCTTACAAAAGACTATTCTTGATCCTCTACCCACACCAAAACCTTTCCCAAACCCAAAACAAAAATCCATCACACCTGCAACCACATGTAGGAAAAAAAAAGTTCTTAGAAACACACTAAACTAGCACTAAGGAGTGTTAAAAAGTAAGAATGGAAAACTTTGGCATGGAACCTATTGAAGGCAAACTAATCAGCATTCAACTAAACATAAGCCAAGGTTATGATCCAGATTGCCTCAACTTGGTAGGCAAAATAATCACAGAGAAAGAAGTCAGATTAAGGTGACAAAGAACATTATCATGGGCATTTGGGGCAACCCAAAAGGAGTGACGATATCGGAGGTAGGTAGAAATAAGATACTTATAAGCTTCAAGGATGAGAAGAAAGGCAATCAAATGCTAAAAAATGGTCCTTGGAACATTAAAGGCAATTTGCTCAACCTGCAGAGGTGGTCACAAAACGCTTCATTTATGATGTTTTCCATGACTTCATGGACTTGGATACAGATACATGGGATCCCAGTAGAGTATATGAATGAGAAAACGGCTAAAACAATCGGATATATGCTGGGAATTGTTGATAAGGTTAAAGATCCGAAGCAAGACGGGGTGCTGATGAGAAACTTTCTCAGAGTCACAGTGACCATAGAAATTACAAGACTGCCGCAAACAAGTTTCTGGCTGAAAAGGGATCAAAAGGAGAACAAATGGATAAGCTTCAAGTATGAACGATTCCAAGAGAGCTATTATTTCAATTGTGAAGTCATTGGGCATGAAAAGAAGAGTTGCACACAACCTATGGCCATGGTCAGCTTGGATCCGACAAAATCAAGGTACATAGTAGAATTAGGAGTCAATAGTACTAGAAAGTTATCTATCTCAGAGGGTGGAAGAAGCAGGGGCATCCACGAACAAACAGGAGAAGAAGAAGAATAGACAAAGAGGAAGATGAAGTTCACAAGAAAATTGGGTTTAACCAATGGTCTGAAGATAGTAGGTATAACCAGTAGTCCAAAATAGTGTCAAAAGAAGATGTCACATCCTATAGAAAAATTTCACATGAATTGAAGGAGTAGGGCGGTAGTTACGCACCAATAAAAGAGACATCAAAGACACTAGCACAAGGAAGTAGAGCAGAAGAGCAAAATAGAAATCTTTTCGCTAACTTTGAAACTTTCAAAGGAGTTCAGAGAGAGAAAGACAAAGATAAAGAAAGGAAAAGAAAAAGTGGATGATGATATATATATAGAGAGCAAAGACAGTAGGGGTTTTTACTTTGAGCCAAGCATTCCACTTGAGCCTAATAAAGAAGATCAAGAGGAAAGGCACCAAATAAAGTCTCAACCGTCTAAGGCCCAACCAAACATGAAGAGTATGGAAAAAGAAGACACATCACAAGGAGAAACAAAAAGTTCAAAGCAAAAAATTTTTAGAGTCCTTCTTCTCAGAGGCTAAAAGCCCAAATCACACAATATTAGTTGAGGGACAACAAAAGAATAGAGTAGAAGAATTATGGCTAATGCAAAATAAGGAAGATAGAGAAAAACTTAGAGAGGGTTATGAAAAAGTGGAAGCGACATGGCATTGGTGCATGGGAGAACCAAAGAACGGCAAGGGGACCACCAAGAAACACGAACAAAGACAAGAGTATTCAGATGGGCTGGAGGGAAATATTATGTTGAACTACCAATGGAAGAGGAGTTAAACACTAGGGAGTCAGAAACCATACCCATACCGAATTCGGAGGAGGAATTAATTAATTGTGTTAAAGATAGTATTAGGCTGAAAAGAAAATGAGAAGGAACAAACCTAAAGCTAATTGAAGACAAGGAATAGGTAGATGAGCAAGAGCAATAAGGAGTCAAGAGAGAAAAGCGGGAGAAGACGATCAATGAACTAGCAAAAAGTGATTTCTTAGGAAAGCAAGCAAGCAAATAAAGTTGAGGAGGTGGGCCTAATCAAGCCCCCACCTCAACCATGAAATTGATAAGCTAACACTGTCGCAGAGAAGCGGCAGCCACGACAGGTTCCGAGATAAAGAAGCTGTGCAAATAGCATAAGCCATCCATGATGTTCCTCATAGAGACTAGAGCTAAGGAGGAGAAGATTAGGAGTTTAGCAAAAAAAAATGACAATTTGAAAAATATTTTTGTGTAGAACTTCGGAGGCTGTCCGGTGGTCTATGTTTAATTTGGAGGAAGTATATGGATATTTCAATTCACTCTTAGAGTCAAAATTGCATTTCATGCTATATTAATGATAACAGGGGCAATAAGTGGAGATGCAATTTTATTTATGGCAATCCAACGTTCAAAAGTAGGAGAAATCTTTGGCTGCAATTAGCAATGCAAAATAATTTGATTGATGAACTAGTTTACTATATAGGAGACTTTAATGATATACTGGATCAACAGAAAAAGGTCAGAAAGACCTCAAAACCAAAAAATCACATTGAGGTATTTAGAGAGTTTGTCAACAAGAAAGATCTTATGGACTTAGAACAAAAATGGAATAAATTTACATGGTTTAGTAACCCAAGAAACGACTTTATAACTAGGAAAAGGTTGGACAGAGTGATGGCTAACTGAAAGTGGAGAAGACTCTTCCAGCATGCAGTTCTCACATCTCCACCAACCATCAGCTTGGATCACTGCCCTCTAGTCTTGGATCTCAAACCAGAAAGGATTAATTAGAGACTTTTTAGATATGATACGTTTTGGGATGACTATGAAAGCTGTGGAGATACCATTCAAAGAGCTTGGGTGAGGGGATCAGACATACAAGGAGGGTGGAGGAGCTCTTAGAAAAACTAGATAACTGCAAGAGAGACCTTAAAAAGTGGAGCAGAGATAGATTTAAGAGAGCGGATAAAGAGGTTGTCATGTGATAGGAAAACCTGCAAGAGCTGCAGAACTCATATTTGACTGTGAAAAACAAAAGACAAATCCAAGAAGTAAAAGAGAAGATCACAGAGATTTGGAAGAGGGAAGAAAAATACTGGGGACAAAGGTCGAGGTTGAAATGGATAAAATGGAGAGATAAGAACACTGCCTTTTTTATGCCTCAACAATCCAAAGAAGATATAGAAATAGAATTGAAAAACTCAAGGATACAAATGGAAAGTGGATCCAAGGTCAAAATGTAGTGAAGCAACTCATAGAGGACCACTACAATGCCCTTTTCAAGACTAGAGGACAGGTAAACATGAAGGAATTCTTGGAAATAATCCTCACTAGAGTCACAAGCTAGACAAATGAAAGGCTTATGGAGATGGTTTCGAATGAAGAAATTAGAAAACTGGTGTTCAGTATGGACGGCTTGAGAGCCCCAGGTCCAGACGGTCTAAATGGGCAATTCTACCAAAAGCATTGGGGAACCATATGAAAATAAGTTGGGGAAGTAGTAAGGAATTTCTTTGAACAAGGAGAGCTTCCGGAATAAGTTAACCAAACTCATGTTGTGCTGGTACCGAAGGCTAAACAAGCAAATAGTCTTAACCAAGTCAGACCAATCAATTGCTTATTACATATACAAGATCATTTCAAAGGTGATGGTATCCAGGCTAAAGAATATTATGGAAGAGATTATTTCTTTGGTTCAAAGTGCTTTTGTAGGAGGAAGATTAATTTAAGACAATACTCTCATTATGCAAGAAGCATTTAACACACTTAATGAGAAGGGACGGAAAAGCTCCCAAGACTTGGTGATCATAATGGACATCAACAAGGCCTATGACAAGATGGAGTGGGATTTTTTGGAAGAAGTACAAAAGGTGCTTGGGTTGAGTCAAGGGTGGATAAAGATTATCATGAAGTGTGTAAGAGGAGCTAAATATAAATTCAAGATAAACAAAGATCTCACCAAAGAAATTGTCCCTCAAAGAGGTCTGAGACAGGGAGACCCTTTTCACCCTATCTTTTTATAATAGCTTCTGAAGTTCTAACTATTTTAATGAATAAAGCCATGAAAGGTTGATAAATGGGGTCAAATTATCCCTAACAACCCTAGCCATTACTCATATCCTCTTTGCTGTTGACTATATAATTTTTTCAGGAGCATAGGACGAAGAAGTCTATCAACTCTTACACCACGACTTCTGGACAGATGATCAATCTGGAAAAGCCAGAGATCATTTTTGGAAAAGAAGTATCTATACAGACTAGTAAGGTCAATATAGAAGACATTCTTGGAATACCTTCCTGGGACAACCCAGGCAAATATTTAAGGATATCGGCCAAGTTAGGGAGAGCTAAGAGTAAGTCGTTAGAATGGATAGAAGAGAAAGTGGCTGGGAAGATATAGGGATGGAAGGAGAGTCTGTTAAATCAAGCAGGTAAAGAGGTACTCATAAAAATAGTAATCCAAGCTATTCCCTCTTATGCAATGAGCATCTTAAAATTTTTCAAAAAATTTGGCGAAAAATATTTCTCCAAGATAGCTAAATTTGGTGGAAATCGACTGGTAAGGAGAGAGGGATAGATTGGAAGAGCTAGAAAAAGATGTGCGCAGGCAAAAAAGCTGGAGGAATAGGCTTTAAAGAATTCTATCACCAAAACATGACCCATCTAGCGAAATAAGCATGGAGACTAACGAATAACCCAGAAGCTTTATGGCTAATATTCTCAAGGCCATATACCATCCAGAGGAGGAATTCTGGGAGGCAAGGAAAAAGAGAAAAGCTACTTGGACTTGGAACAGTCTCATGCAAGAAAGGAACTTTCTGAGGAGAAAAGGGAAATGGAGTGTAGGAGAGGACAGTAAGAGCAATATATGGGAAGATAACTGGATTATTGGGCAAATTCCCCACCAATCCTCCCCAGCTATCTTCCCAAGATATTTGTTGGTTCAGAGACTGGTACTAAAATTTCTGTCTCTATCTCCAAAATTTCAGTACCTCCAAAAAGTGGGGACACAGGGGACTAAAATTTTTAGAGATGGAAACTAAAACTTTAATAACATTTTATATCTAAAATATATTTATTTTAATTAATTAATTCCAATTTTACCCTTTGTACAAATTAAATTAGAATTTCATTCTTATTTCAATTTCTGTCTCCCACTTTGCACCAAACAAAATACTGAGATTTATTTCAATCTCTGTCTCTTAGTTTTTGTCTCTCAGTCTCAGTCTTTCTGTCTCTATCTCTCCACCAAATGCTACCTTAGAGATATCACAGCCAAGGGCATGAATTTCGGCTTCACTTGGACCTTAAGGGATGCAAATATCTTGACCCATTCTGTTGCAAAACTCAAAGCAGAAGACAACCTCCCATCCAACTGAAGCACAAGATCAAATGGGTTTTTGGCAGTTATAATCAACTCGGAGAGAAACCATACGGTTATAATAGATTGTTAATCCTTCCCTTGGTTATCTCTGACCGTGCTTCAAACTCCCCCACCTCCAACAACCATTGCAAAAATAGAAAAGCTCAACACAGCGAGCTCTGGTCCCCCTGATGAGTAGCAGCCAAAAGTGACATAGGGAGAGAGGTGCCCAAGCTATGGCTAAGGAGCACCAACATCCATTGCACCAGAGGAGTTGACACGGGTCCCAGAGCCGTGGAGAGCACCAAGCCAAGTCATCTATCTCTCACTCGCTAGCGGGAAGTGAGCTTTCCTTCCCCAGACCCAAGAGAGATTCACCCAGGACAGTGTAGTTGTTCTCTCTCCCCAAAGTGTGATTCGAGATCACCGAGCGGCCGCAACTAAAAGTAACTAGCATCCAATGACTAGGAGTAGCAGAAGGGAACTTGGTTGAAGTTTTGATTGATGGCGACAATGACATAAGTTCTGGCGCATCTGAAGTGGTTCCAATTCCAGAATCCCAAAGCGCAAGCTTCTTCCGTCAACACGACATTAAGCACCAACAGTACGATCATCATGATTTGAATGGATTAGTGAAGGCAAATGCGATGTACTGTTTGAATTTGTGTTAGGTGCGAGTTGTTCCGAGTCGGGTCGGTTTCATACCCTACCTATGACCAAAAAAAAAAAAAAAAAGAAAGCAACTTAATTATTACTAAGCTAGATTGCTTCATATTATATATTCTGTTTTTTTAATATATTACATAATCATATATTATATTTTCTAATTAAAATATGTCTAAAATATTTAATTAAATATTATTTTTATATTTGTTTAATTTTTATTTTAAATTTATATTCATTCTTTCAAAAATTAACTATTTTTTAATTGTACAAAATTAGTAAAATAAACATTAAATTTTATTAAACTTCTATAAAAAGTAAAAAAAAATATTTTTATTAATCATAAAATAGTTATTTTTGAATTATAGATGTTTAATAAAATTTAATATTTATTTCAATAATTTTGTATAATTAAAAAATACTTAAACTAAAAAATAATGAATATAAAACAAAAATAAAATTGAATAAATATAAAAATATATTTAATTAAATATTTTAGATTTTATATATTATTAAAAAATATAATATATGGTTACATAATATATCTTTAAAAAAAGTATAATATATAACAAAAAGCTGCTTTGCCTAGCGGTAGGCAAGTTGGCGAATCTTAGTCAGCATTCGACAAAAAAAAGTCACCACCATGAAAAAAGATAGTAATTGAATAATATGTTTTAAAATAGTAATAATTTAATAATTAATTCTAAAAATAGGGACAGATAGATAAAAAATAAAAAAATAATTCTAAATTACTATTCAAGTGGAGAGATTCAATAATTTTGATATAAATCAAATATGAAATTGACACATCAAAAAACGAGAATAATTTTATGATAGTCAAGATTCAAGTTTGATAAATATGCTTTCAAAAAGAAATTTATGAACCAAAACTCTAAGAAAAAGTCTCTGGTATGGATCATATGAAATATGAGTTAATAGTTAAAATCGTCCCTAAAAGATACCTCGATCTCCATTTTCATCCTCGAAAGATAAAATTAATCGAATTCGTCCCCGAAAGATACCCAACCTGGTCACGTTTGTCCTTCCGTCATCGCCTTCACTGAGTTGGCAAACGTTCGCTGACGTGTGTCGTTAACTGCCAGCGTGGCAGACGCCAAGTTGTACCCTATTGTTGCTGACAAGATAAGTCTTTTATATCAAATCAAATTAGTCCTTGAGTAGATAAACCCTAATACCAAATTCAACAATAAATTAGTTGCCTTCAACACTTTCAGTGGCCATAGACATCAGAAAAAGCTATAATTGTTAGTTCGCTGCGAGGATGGAGATAGAAAATGGAGGTCGCATGCGTCACATGCGATGCTAAACCTTACAGAAAGTTGCACGGGAGCATGGCTGGAGGCGTGCTTTAAGCACAAACACGCCCACGCGTGCACGTTCCTGACGTGTCCGCGTCAATTGCAAAATCAGCCTTCCACGCATATGCGTCACCCACGCGTACGCGTGACCCTACAAATCAGCGTAAAGAGGTGTCAGGTCGAAAGTTGTGCTGGCCTGGTGCGGACACTGTGCCCAAAGCACAAATTCACCCACGCATACGCGTCCCTGACGCGTGCGCGCCATTTTCAAATTCTGACTAGTCACGCGTACGCATCAATGACGCACACGTGTCACACATTATTTTGGCACACACCCCAAGACAAACAGAAAGTTGTGCGCGCGCAAAGAAGCCTTCGCAAGAGTAGCACAAACACGGTCACGCGTACGCGTGACCGACGCCCACGCGTCACCTTCCAATTTTTTTGCGACCCACGCGTACGCGTGGAGTACGCGTGTGCGTCACTAGCGCAACACCACCAGATCCCTGCGCCGCCACTTTTCTTATCTTTTCTTTTCTAATCCTTATTTCTCTCTTCTTTTTTTCTCTTTTTTCTCCTTTATTATCTATTCTTTTTCTCCTTCTCTTCTCTCCTTTCTCCTTCTTTCCTCCTCCCTTCTTTCCTTCTTTTTTCTTATTTTTTCATTAGTGTTAAATTTTCTTATTCAACTGTTACATCTTTTTTTGAATTATTCTGGTGTTTCATGACTTGTTTTATTCTGATTGGGTATTATTATTCATAAGTCAATGCTATTCTTTTACGATACTTGCATTCCATTTGCATTGATATGCACTTATATTATCTTGCATTACCCACTCCCTCTCCCCCATTTAGATAAATTTAATAGACCTATTAAAATATTTTATGAATTTAAACTTGACCTATTAACAGAATTAAATTTTTAAATTAACTTAAATTTAAAATTATTTTATAATATATCAGGCCAACCCAAATCGAATGCATGCCAGATTACCAGCACTTAACAAATCACTGGCCCTTTTTTTAAGGTAATAATATCGATTATTGGGGCAGCAATTTTTGTGATTTGTAACTATCAAATAGCCATTAATAATAATTTTAATGGTATGAGATTGGTGTAAACTTTTATCTAATGACTTACTTTTCTTTGCTGATTATGTACTAGTTAGAATTTAACAAAGTTGCTACCTCCTAAACTTTTCCTTACGTGAAAGTAGGTACTCCAAATTCGTTGGACGATCCATTTTTTTCCTGTCCTGCCCTAACAGCTGTGTATATCACCTCTCCAGCCAAGTATGCATTTCACCTAACCCAGCCCAATATTAAAAATAATTTCCGACCACTTAATATCGCACTAATAAAGTTCTAATAATTTTATATTTAGTCACTTGTCTTCAAACTTTAATTTCCAACGTAAAGACAACCAAATTCCAACCATTTTCTTTCCATTATCAGATAATAATCGTCTACTCAAATTAAAATTTTTGCATTCCATAATATTCAATTATTTTTCATTTATCTTTTTCTTTTCTATTTATATTTTTTTTATATATTTTATAAATCAACATTCTAAATAAATATGAATTAATATTTTATCATCGATTCTCACTTAAAAATATTTTCATGATGATAGTTAAAATATTTATATATATATTATATTATTTATTTTAATTAAATATATTAAATTATTTAACTATTATGGAGTACCTTAACCTTTAGCTTGTTTATTTTCAAATTCAGCTCGAGAGAGAAAGTGAAACCAACTCTTGAATTAAAGCATTGAAAGCTGAGTAAGAGGATCCATTTTCTTCCACAGCCTGCTTGGCCAACTGAGCAAGAACCTTCACTTTGTTCCTCATTTCCTCTGCTTCCTCCCCAATCATTACTCTCTTCAAAGCTTTCTCCAATGCATCGCATCCAACACATTCACCCTCCAACCTAACCCCTTTCACAGCTTCCACAGGCACTCCAATTTCAAGAACCTCGGTCACCAACTTCTCGTTAAAAAATTGCTCGGCGACAATAGGCCAAGTGATCATCGGCACCCCTGCAGCCACCGCTTCCAACGTCGAATTCCAACCACAATGCGTCACAAACGCTCCGACCGCTTGGTGCTCAAGAATCAAGATTTGAGGTGCCCAACCTCTTATAATTAGTCCCTTACCTTCCATTCTCTTCTCGAACCCTTCCGGTAGCCATTCCGCCCCGTCTTTCTCGTTTTTCTTCACCAACCAAATGAAACGTTGGCCTGAGGTCTCAAGACTCAATGCAATTTCTCTAAGCTGAGAATCTGGCATGCTTATTAAACTTCCAAAGCTAACATAAACAACTGAATTTGGTTTCTTTGTGTCAAGCCACTTTAAGCACTCAAACTCATTAATCGTAGTTTCTTTTCCCCGGTTTGCCTTCTCTCCTGTGTCCTTGTTACAGAGAGAAACAGGGCCTATAGGCCATGCTTTTCTCCCGAATTCGTTCTTGTAGAAATCTGCGTACACATTCTCGAGTTCGTAGAAGCTATTGACAACAACGCCATAACTCCTGGCCTGTGCTTCCTTTGCATCTTCCAAGAGCTTGACAAACTCCGTGCTGTTCTCCTTGTTGGTTATGAAAGCCGGCACGTCCTTCCTTGTCATTTTAATCTCGCCGGGAAGGCGAGGAACGAGGAAGGAATCCGAATCGGACGAGACATTCTTGTGCGGCTCGTAAAGTCCCATGCAATCGGAAGCGCACAAGGAGAAGAAACAAGTGCCGTGGAACACAATCCTCGGGATCCCAAACTTGGAAGCAGAATCTGTTGCCCAAGAATAGAATGCATCAGCAATAACACAGTGTGGATGTTGCTCAAGAAGTAGTTCTTCAAAGGGTTTTTGCAACAAAGTAGTGGCATGAAAAAACGCGAGGAACAAATCTTGGGAAGGGACTGAGTCCATGTTTTCACACCCCTTGGGTAAACCTGCTTCCTCACAAGGGAACTCAATGGTTTGGATTTGGATCACGTTGTGATGGTGTGGTTTTGATTTTTCTATGGCTTTGGAGATGAGTGATGCGTTGAGTGGGGTGGTGACTATGGTGGACTTAACCCCTTTTGTGGCAAATAATTTGGCCATATCAATGGTAGGAATTATGTGCCCATGTGCTAGGAAAGGAAATAACAATATGTGTAGGTTAGGATTTGAAGTATTCATCTTTTTTCTAATTATGGGTAGGAAGATTCAGACTTATGCATATACGAGAGGAAGAAGGAAGTTGCCGTGGCTATTTGCATTGGCTATGTTAGATACTTCGTAATCAATTTATAGAAGAAAAAGAAATAATAGTTACAGATTAACGTTGGAGGAATATCAAAATTTTATTATGTTTGATTATTAGTTAATCAATAATATTTAAAAATATGAGATAAAGTACGTTAGATAATTAGATTAAAAAAATTAAATTAATAATTTAATAATAATTAAAATCATTAAATTCTGATAGTCCCTTAGTATATTTTTTATAGTTAAAATGGTATTTGTTAAAAGTTGACATTAATTTAATTTGGTACTAAAAAAACTAAGCCTAAAATTTATGTGTAATTATCTTTGTGTGAAATTCGTGTAAAGTTAATATTTGAGAATTGTTAGATGATAATTAAATCAAAATTTTTAACTATCAACTTTATATGAAGACAATTATACGTGAATATTTATTTGAAATAAAAAATAAAAATCAAACCAAACACATTCTAAACGTTTCAAATTGATCTCCTAACAGTAAATCAAATTATTTATCCGTCAGTAAAACCATACACATCACAAATCAATTTATATTATATATGTCTTATCATTTATATTATTATATATGTCTTTGATAAACCATAAATGTGAATTGGAGATGAGCATACCCGTTAAAAATAATTCTTAGGTATTTTGTGAGTAATTTTATATTTATTTAAGTGTTATTAAGTTGATAAAAAAAATTTTAATAAAAAAAAATTTTATTTTATTTTTTAGTATGTTTAGTAAATTTTTAGTAATAAAAGTAAAAGTATTAGAAAAATAAAAAATATCTTTTTGAGAAGTTATTATTTCTATCTTTTTTTAAAAGATCATTTTTTAAAAAAAAATATTTTTCACGTAATAAATTAATAAAAAATACTTTTATATAATTATACTCAAACATAATTGATAAATAAAAAGATTCTTTTGTATGAGATATCCAAAAATAAAATTACTTTTACTTTTTTATAAGATTTTTTGAAAAAAAATAACTTGAAAAAAGATCTTTTTTTTTAAAAGCTCACCCAAATAAATTCTTAGTACTTTTACTCTCTAATTTATTAATTTTTTTATGTTAACATTATAAGTTTATCATATTTATTGTTTAAATTTAAAATATTAATAAACTAAAAATTAATCTCAAACTAATCCATATTATTGAGACAAAATTAAATAGATTATACATAATAAGAGTATTTATTTTTTCGTAAAGTACAAAAGAGATTATCTTTAGTTACTAAGTTTATATAAAGTATAGGAAAAATTTTAAGTGTACTGGAGAACACCGGTGTTCTAGTTGTTTTAACTGTTGATATTAATTAATATATATTATATATATTTTTTATAATTTAGATCAACAGTTAAAATAATTGAAACACTGGTATTTTCGATATACTTAAAACTCTTCCTAAAGTATAGTACTATGACTAAACTCTCTCTCTTTCATTTATCTTCTACTTGTATAAAAGCTGTAGATTTTAATCCCATGTGGCAATTTCTTTTTTTTTTTAATTTAAAAAAATTCAAAAAAGGAAAACGAAAAAAGAAAGAGCTTTTTGATCCTTCCTTGCATTATAACATTAACTACGTGAGTCTCTCTCTCTCTCACTTGTTGTTTCGCTGTCACTCTCAAATTTAAATCTTTCAACCCCGTTTTCCTTCCTCCAGTTCGTATTTCTCTTTAAGTTTGGCTATTCTCTCAATGCTGATATGCTCTCTTTCTCTTTCCTCTAGCTCTTTCTCTCTTGCTGGTCTTCGCTCTTTCTCTCTGAACTACATCCTCTATGTCATGGGTCTGGTCTCTATCTCTAGCAGACTTTGTGTGATGCGTTCTCTCCCAGTCTCTCCCAAACTCTAGGTTTTGAACCTCGGTATTCACATTCTGATTTATATTTATTTTCCATCGTCGCCATTTTTTTTCTGATTTTCGTTGTTTCATTCAATTTGACGACAAGAAGACTAATTTGATTGCGTTGATTGTAGCTCTTATCATGAAAGGTTCAAAGTGGAAAGAAAAATTCAACAGAACTGATCCCAAGTAAGTATTGTTAATTTTTGTTCTGCTTATGGTTATTCTATCTTTTTTTTATCTAACTCGTGTTTTTAGGGTAAATTGGACAAAATAATTAGGGTTTAGGATTTTCTAATTTTGAGATGTAAAAACTATAAAGATAATGAGTTGATATGAAATTTAAGGTATTAGATATTTCGATTTAGGTGTTCTGTGTGCTATTTGTGTGGTGTTGTCAGGTTTTTGTGATTTAGGTATTCGATGACAATTCGAAAGTAATGAGAATATCTAATCAAAATTTAGGATGGATAACCCCTATAGTCAACTATCTTAAATGTAATGTCCTCCCTGAGAATAAAAAAGATGCCCGAAGACTCATAAGGGAGGTGCAACATTACACATTAGTCCACAATGTCTTATATAAAATAGGGATATCAACACCTCTCTTGAAGTGTGTTTCGACCTCTAACCCAAAGGAGGTCCTAGAGGAAGTAAACAATGGCATATGTGAAAACCATTTGGGATCCTGGTCACTAGCCAAGAAGGTGATCTGGGCAGTTTCTTCTAGCCGGCCTTAGAAAAGGAAGCAACCGAGTTTGTTAAAAAGTGTATACCTTGTCAAAAACATGCCAACTTCCATGTTGCATCCCCTGAAGAGCTTATTAGCATTATCTCGCCATGGCCATTTGCAAAATGGGGCCTTGATCTCCTCGGACCATTTCCTCAAACTTCGGGACAAGTCAAATACCTCATAGTAGGGATTGACTATTTCACTAAGTGGACCGAGACGGAGCCACTAGCAACTATCACTAGCCAAAGAAGTCGAAAATTTCTCTACAAGAACATTATCACAAGGTTTGGAGTTCCCCACTCCATTACCACGGATAATGGAACCCAGTTTACCGACTCAACTTTTAGAGATTTGGTGGCTGACTTAAAAATAAAGCACCAATTCACATCGGTGAAACATCCTCAGGCCAATGGACAAGTTGAAGCGGCAAACAAAGTCATACTGGCCGGGCTGAAACGCCGACTACAAGAACTAAAGGGAGCATGGGCAGATGAGCTCCCTCGAGTCTTATGGGCGTATCGGACAACCCTTCATTTCACAACAAGGAAGTCACCTTTCCAACTTGCTTACGTAATGAAAGTCATGATTCCCATAGAAATCACTGAAGAATCGCTCCGGTTATATTCTACAATGAAGGGGCCAATACTCGGGCACACAAGAAGAGCTCGAACTCCTCTCAGAAGTACGAGAATGAGCTCATATTAGAGAGGAAGGACTAAAACAGAGGATGGCCCCGAGATATAATCAAAAGGTGATCAAAAGAATTTTTGCCACCAACAGCCTCATACTGATCCGAAATGACATTAGAGTCCAGAAGTCAAGCGAAGAGAAGTTAGCAGTAAATTGGAAAGGACCCTACAAGATTGTTGAGGTCTTAGGAAAATGTTACTACAAAGTGTCCGACCTGCAAGGACGGGAGCTCCCGAGGTCTTGGTACGCGTGTAACCTAAAGAAGTACTACAGTTAGGAAGTAAGCCTTGTTTCCTGGTGTACTCTTTTTTCCGACCTTAAGATTTTTTTCCTAAAAATGATTTTTGCCTAAAAGGGGTTTTAACAAGGTACCACAGTAAGGGCTAAGGGCAGACAAAACACTTAGTAGTAGGTTTATGTAAAGGAATTTCTTATCCATTAATAAAAATTCCATTTTCTTTTAAAGAGAAGTTTCCTATAAAATGCATTAATTTAAGTTTGACAAACCGCAAAAATTATTGCCTGACCTAAAATGGTCGGCAAGATGAAGCGACATGGTACAAATTAATGTAACAAGTTATGTAAACAACTCGTGAAAACTAACCTCAATAATAAGACGAAATAGAAATGAAGTGTAGAAGTAACTTAACAAAGTCTGACTACACGAAGTCGGAACTTGAAAAGGAAATCCATATAAATGAATTCATTTCTTAAATTCGGCAAAGAAACAGCATCGAAAAAGTTGCTAATGTAAACCCCAGATAATTAGTAAATAATTAACAAATAAATTAATTATTATTCAAAGAAATTAGAAAATTAAATTTGATAATTTAAAAAGGTAAAAATAATTAAAATATAAATTTTGACACTAACTTTAAAGGGTTTGGGTAAAAAAAGGGCCGACAAATCGAACCGATTGGACCGAGCCTAAGCCCAACATATAAAGCATGCAAACTCAGCCTCCTTCCCTTCATAATTGAAGGAACACGCTGGATTGGGGAGAAGGGTGAAATCAAAGAACCTTAACCCTTACTTTAATTTCAATCCCATGTAACTTTCAATCTGGAGCTCCGATTGACAAGTCGTCAGCGGCCACGCTTTTGTCTTGGAATTCTCTAAAAAACCCCTGAAACAATTTGCTAAGGAAATTTCATTTTCTCACCCAGACTTCCCCTTTTTAGTTTCAAAAATCTTGGATTTTGGGTATTGATAAATTGAATGATTTTGATGGTTTAGGTAACTCTAGCTGTAGGTAATCACTGGGTTTTGCCTAATTATCCGTGGGTAACGGTAAGGAACTTGAAACTCTTGTGAATTCTTTAATTATATGACATTAGGTATTAAAGTTGTGAATATAGATGTAATGATGTGAATTAGGTGGTATATGTGTAAATTGGAACCAAAATTGGTGACGTTGGAAGCTTGAGTTGAGTGTTGGGTGCTGAAAATTCTTGTGGTGGAGGCTTGAAGCTTGTGAATTGAGGAATTTGAGAAGTTCCGGGCATTAGGGAGGAATCGACCAAGGTATGGTTTTGATTTCTCGTAGATAATGTGTAATATAACGTGAAAATTTAGGCTAGTTGATCGTAGGATAAGTTAGATTATGTAAACTTGATAAGGTTTAGTGAGTCTTTCTGTAAATGTTGAGCTTGTGATGTGAATGTGATGAATTATTGATGTTGATGCAGATTGATGATGAGGTTTGATAATGAATATGAGTTATGATCATGATATATGGATGAATTATGAACAATCTTGTTTTGATTATGAATTATTTGGATTAGAATTGATAAAATTGGATATTGGGGTGTTGTGGAAGGGATGGAGAGGATATGGATATGGTTTGAACACAATTGATGTTGTTTTGGAGTGTGAGACTTTGGTTTAAAAATGAGAAAAATTTGGAAAATAGAGGTTTTGAACTCTTTTGGTAAAAACTTGATTTTTAACCGACTTCGGTGGTCCATAACGTGAATCTTAGATTTTAGATTTGAGTGGATTTTTTTTTTCAAAATGAAGATAATTTCAAGAGCTTTAAAACGGTTTAAATTTTGGAGAAATTGAAATTTGTAAAGGGAGTTATGGACGTCAGAAGTTAGGTACAGAAAATTAAATTTGGCTAAGTTATAGAGAACCTAACATTCTGGTGTGCATGCATATGCACGCTATCGTGCACACTCACGGACCAGAGCATGTGTTTGAGCTCGTGCATATGCATGAGGGGGTGTACGTACGCACACCCAAGGATTTGCAAGTTGTGCGTATGCACACTATGATGCGTACGCACAGGCTGGAATAGATGTTTGGTGTGTGCGTACGCACAGCAATGATGTGAACGCACAACACCCTATTTTATATTAAAACTATTTTTCACTGTTTGACTTTCTCGGCAAGCATGTAAACCTCTGAAACCACAATTTTATGAAAATTCACTAATTTTGAACTATCCACTATTTCCTAAGTTTTTTAAACCTCTGAAAACTCTGTTTAAGGTTCATTAGTTAGGTTTTGGATTATAAAGTAAGGGTTAGTGAGTGGAAGAAGATAAAATTGGTACCGGAGGAGTTTAAAGAGGGGATAATTTGTTTGATGAGATAATAAAAGTGATGAACAAGGCATTTTAGAGAACAATGCAATGTTGATGGATGAGATATGATGATGGTGATTATGAGAATTATGTGTTTGAGCAATGAATGTTGAGAGGTGGTGTTATGATGAGAAGAATGTGAATGATTATGTGATGATTGAAAGTGATTATGAGGACTACGATTGTGATTGTGAAATGAGACTGTATGTTTTGTTCCGTTTTTATTGCATCACTTTCTCTCTATTTGTAAAGTGTGACGAGCACTATATTCCATGAGTGTGACGGGTATTATAACCCAAGAGTGTGACGGACACTATATCCTAAGAGTGTGGGAGCACTTTACCCTGAGAAGTGTGTCAGGTACTATATCCTATGAATGTGTTGGGCACTATATCCCAAGAGTGTGGCAGGCACTATATCCCAAGAGTGTGGGAATACTTTATCCCAAAAAATATAGCGGCCACTATATCCCATAAGTGTGGCAGACACTATATCCCAAGAATGTGATGGACACTATATCCCAAGAGTGTGTATGCATGTCAGAGAGACAATATTCAGGCTAACTACCGGGTGTGTTGGGTTCTGGCAAAGTAACCGACACGTGAGCTCACGGCCAGTAGGAAAGGCATGCATCATGTGTATTTGTATGATTTGTTTGAATATGTAATTATTTTAGTTTGCCTAAGTGCTTATCTGTGACTAACTGCTATCTGATCTATTTGCTAAAACTGCTATCTATATCTGTACTTTCCTTATTTGTTTTGTTTGTCTTTGCAACTGAGAGATCCTTCGTGTGGTGGAGGCGTGAGGAGGGTTGTTCCACCGGTGATTCAGAGGGTTAGGAGGAGACAGAAGGCATGGTGTTGGGTTAAAGATGGATATAGGACCTAAATACCTTAGACAACCACCCTAACTTATGGTTTAGTATATTTTATTAAGTATTAATCTCATTGTCAAAGTTCTAGCATTGCCTTTGGATTTTCCAAAATCTTATACATTATTTACGTTGGCACCTTTACCATACTAAGAACCCCCCGATTTTCATTCCATACATATATTTTTGTTTTCAGATGCAGGATGTGAGGTACCGCACTGAGCATTCTGGAGACTCTTGGAAGCAAATAACTATCTTGGGACTCAGTATTTATATTTTGTTTATGTTTATATATGTATATAGATTCCTCACCTTATATATATATATATATATATATATATATATATATATATATATATATATATATATATATATATATATATATATATATATAATGTTTTGTCCCTCTTAGACGCTGACTTCGATAAACAAGTGTTTTGTCATATATTTTGGGTTACTCTTGGGATTATATATATATATGTGCATACGTATACTCTGGTCGGCCTTTGCTTCGCAGGTCGAGTCTAGGGTTTGTTATTTGTATCTTTGAAACTCTGATTTTATATATACATTATCTTTTCCACTCAAGCTTATCTACCTTTCTGCGTTGATCCGATCGAGAGTGATGTGCTTTTCTGTTATTGTTTCGTTTAATTTTTTCTTCAAGGCTCCTAGATAATTCCCTTTTTTTTTCAATATATCTATATACGTATTTTTCTTTTAGAGGTTGTAGAGCCTCGCCACCTTTGATTTACGTCCTAGGCATAAAACTCTATGTGGTAGGGTGTTACATTATGGTTTTAGAACAGTTCGTTCTAGTAGAACCTGGGGAATGGACTGACTATGCTTCTGAGCATACTCTGGGTGTGTGTACATGCTATTTAGGATGTCTGCTTGACATATATAGCATGAATATTCATGAGCATACTTTTGGAGATTCAAAGCACTAGACTTGCGATATTAAGACTGATCACCTTAATATCGATTGTTCGGTGTAGACAAGACCCAAAGGGCATCTCGTAGACACGAGTGAGGTGATACGGATAAGTATATGGCTGCTTTGGAGGATATGGCTACTTCTGTTCAAGCTTCAACTGAAAACATGGAACAAACAAGGTAGGAACGGTGATGGAGGCAGAAATGAGCTTCGTGGTGATCCATATTTTCGAGGGCAAAATTTTTTATTGGGGTGGTAGGATGTAAACCCCGGATAATTAGTAAATAATTAACCAATAAATTAATTATTATTCAAATTAGAAATTAAATTTGATAATTTGGAAAGGTAAAAATAATTAAAATATGAATTTCGATACTAATTTTAAAGGTTTTAGGCCAACGGGACAAACTGATTGGACCGGGCCCAAGGCCCAACATATAAAGTGTGAAAACTCAGCCTCCTTCCCTTTATAATTGAAGGAACATGCTGGATTGGGGAGAAGGATGAAATCAAAGAATCCTAACCCTTGCTTCAATTTCAATCCTACATAACTTTCAAACCGGAGTTTCTATTGACGAGCCGTCAGTGGCCATGCGTTTCTTGGAATTCTCTACAAAATCCACCAAAAAAATTGGTAAGAAAATCACATTTTCTCACACAGACTTCCCCTTTTCAGTTTCGAAAATATTGGATTTTGATATTGATAAATTGAATGATTTTGATGGTTTGGGTAAACTCTAACTGCGGGTAGTCACTGAGTTTTACCCAATTGTCCGTGGATAATGGTAAGGAACTCGAAACTCTTGTGAATTCTTTAATTATATGAGGTTAGGTATTAAATTTGTGAATATGGATGTAATGATGTGAATTAGGGGGTATATGTGTAAATTTGAACCAAAATTGGTGATGTTAGAAGCTTGAGTTGAGTATTAGGTGCTAAAAATTCTTGTGGTAGAGGCTTGAAGTTTATGAATTGAGGAATTTGAGACGTTCTGGGCATTAGGGAGGAATTGGCCAAGGTATGATTTTGATTTCTCGTAGATAATGTGTAATGTAACGTGAAAACGTAGGCTAGTTGACCATAGGATAAGTTGGATTACGTGAACTTGTTAAGGTTTAGTGAATTTTGGTGTAAATGTTGAGCTTGTTATGTGAATGTGATGAATTATTGATGTTGATACAAATTGATGATGAGGTTTGATAATGAATATGAGTTAGGATAATGATATATTGATGAATTATGAATAATGTTGTTTTGATTATGAATTGTTTGGATTGGAAATGATAAAATTAGATATTTGTGTGTTGTGAAAGGGATGGAAAGGATATGGTTTGAACATAATTAATGTTGTTTTGGGCTATGAAACTTTGGTTTAAAATTGACAATTTGGAAAATAGAGGTTTTGAACTCTTTTGGTAAAAACTTGAGTTTTAACCAACTTCGATGGTCCATAACATGAGTCTCAGATTTTAGATTTGAGTAAATTTTGTTTCAAAACAAAGATAATTTCAAGAGCTTTAAAATGGTTTAAATTTTATGGAAATCAAAATTTTGTAGAGGGAGTTATGGACGTCGGAAGTTAGGTACAAAAAACTAAATTTGGCTAAGTTACAGAGAACCTAAAATTTTGGTGTGCATGCGTATGCACGCTATCGTGCACACGCACAGACCAAGCATGTGTTTGAGCTCATGCGTACGCACGAGGGGGTGTGCGTATGTGATGAGCGGATAATTTATACGCTTTTCGGCATTGTTTTTAGTATGTTTTTAGTGGAATCTAGTTACTTTTAGGGATATTTTTATTAGTTTTTATGTTAAATTTACATTTTTGGACTTTACTATGAGTTTGTGTATTTTTTCTGTGATTTCAGGTATTTTCTGGCTGAAATTGAGGGACTTGAGCAAAAATCAGATTCAGAGGTTGAAGAAGGACTGCTGATGCTGTTGGATTTTGACCTCCCTGCACTCAAAGTGGATTTTCTGGAGCTACAAAACTTAAAATGGCGCGCTTCTAATTGCGTTGGAAAGTAGACATCTAGGGATTTTCAGAAATATATAATAGTCCATACTTTGGCCGAGTTTAGATGACGTAAAAGGGCATTGAACGCCAGTTCTACGCTGCTGTCTGGAGTTAAACGCCAGAAACACGTCACAAGCCAGAGTTGAACGCCAGAAATACGTTACAAACTGACGTTCAACTCCAAGATTGACCGCTACACGTGTAACATTCAAGCTCAGCCCAAGCACACACCAAGTGGGCCCCGGAAGTGGATTTATGCATCAATTTCTTACTTCTGTAAACCCTAGTAACTAGTTTAGTATAAATAGGACTTTTTACTATTGTATTAGACATCTTTGATCAGTTTTATGCTATCTTAGACTTTCATGGGGGCTGGCCATTCGGCCATGCCTGAACCATTATCACTTATGTATTTTCATACGGTAGAGTTTCTGCACTCCATAGATTAAGGTGTGGAGCTCTGCTGTTCCTCAAAGATTAATGCAAAGTACTACTGTTTTTCTATTCAATTCAACTTATTCCGCTTCTAAGATATTCATTTGCACTTCAACCTGAATGTGATGAACGTGACAATCATCATCATTCCCTATAAACGCGTGGCTGACAACCACTTCCGTTCTACCTTAGATTGAATGAGTATCTCTTGGATCTCTTAATCAGAATCTTCGTGGTATAAGCTAGATTGATGGCGGCATTCATGAGAGTCCGGAAAGTCTAAACCTTGTCTGTGGTATTCCGAGTAGGACTCTAGGATTGAATGACTGTGACGAACTTCAAACTCGTGAGTGCTGGGCGTAGTGACAGACGCAAAAGGAGGGCGAATCCTATTCCAGTATGATCGAGAACCTCAGATGATTAGCCGTGCTGTGACAGAGCATTTGGACCATTTTCACAAGAGGATAGGATGCAGCCATTGACAAGGGTGATGCCTCCAGACGATTAGCCATGCAGTGACAGCGCATCGGACCATTTTTCAGAGAGGATTAAAAGTAGCCATTGACAACGGTGATGTCCTTACATAAAGCCAGCCATGGAAAGGAGTAAGACTGATTGGATAAAGACAGCAGGAAAGCAGAGGTTCAGAGGAACGAAAGCATCTCTATACACTTATCTGAAATTCTCACCAATGATATATATAAGTGTTTCTATCCTTATTTTCTATCTATTTATTATTTATGTTCGAAAACTCCATAACTATTTTATATCCGCCTGACTGAGATTTACAAGGTGACCATAGCTTGCTTCATACCAACAATCTTCGTGGGATCGACCCTTACTCACGTAAGGTTTATTACTTGGATGACCCAGTGCACTTGCTGGTTAGTTGTATCGAAGTTGTGAATGAAAAACAATTTATTAAGACGTGCGTACAGAGTTTCTGGCGCCGTTGCCTGAGATCACAATTTCGTGCACCAAGTTTTTGGCGCCGTTGCCGGGGATTGTTCGAGTTTGGACAACTGACGGTTCATCTTGTTGCTCAGATTAGGTAATTTTCTTTTTGTTTTATTTTCAAAAAATTTTCAAAAACCTTTCAAAAATTTCTTATCTGTTTTCGAAAAAAAAAAATTTTAAAATAAATATTTTCAAAAATATATTTTTCTTCCGAATTTTTAAGAATAAATTCTAGTGTTTCATGATGATTTGTTGAATCCTGACTGGCTGTAAGCCATGTCTAATCTTTTGGACTGGGGTTTCAACTTATCATCACAAGAGCTTGTTGATTCTCACACACTTAGTTGCTCTATACATGGAAAGTATCAATATCTTCTAAAGCTTGGCTGGCTATTAAGCCATGCCTAACCCTCAGATTGGAGCTTTAGACTAAAGAGCACAAGATTCCTGGAATTCATATTAAAAATTTTGGAATCCTTATTTTTCTTTTTCACATTAATTTTCAAAAAACCCAAAAAAAAAAATCATAAAAATAAAAAATATTTCATGTTTCTTGTTTGAGTCTTGAGTCAAGTTGAAAGTTTGGTGTCAATTGCATATTCATCTTGCATTTTTCGAAAATTCATGCATTCATAGTGTTCTTCATGATCTTCAAGTTGTTCTTGGTAAGTCTTCTTGTTTGATCTTGATGTTTTCTTGTTTTGCATCTTTTCTTGTTTTACATGTGCATTTTTGCATCCATAGAGTCTAAACATGAAAGATTTCTAAGTTTGGTGCCTTGCATGTTTTCTTTGCATATAAAATTTTCAAAAATAAGTTCTTGATGTTCATCTTGACATTCAAAGTGTTCTTGGTGTTCATCTTGACATTCATAGTGTTCTTGCATTCATCACATACTTTGATCCAAAAATTTTCATGCATTGCATCATTTTCATGTTTTTCTCTCTCATCATTAAAAATTTAAAAATCAAAAAATATCTTTCCCTTTTTTTTTTCACTCATAAATTTCGAAAATTTGAGTTGACTTTTTCAAAACTTTTTAAAATCTAGTTGTTTTTATGAGTCAAATCAAATTTTCAATTTAAAAATCTTATCTTTTTCAAAATCTTTTTCAAAAATCAAATCTTTTTTATTTTTCTTATTTATTTTCGAAAATTTTAAAAATATTTTTCAAAAATCTTTTTCTTATCTTTTTCTCCTAATTTTCGAAAATAACATCATCAATTAATGTTTTGATTCAAAAATTTCAAGTTTGTTACTTACTTGTTAAGGAAGATTCAAACTTTAAGTTCTAGAATCATATTTTGTGATTTCTTGTGAATCAAGTCATTAATTGTGATTTTAAAAATCAAATCTTTTTCAAAACTAATTTCAATCATATCTTTTCAAAAATATCTTTCTATCTTATCTTTTTCAAAATCATATCTTTTTCAAAAATTTGATTTTAAAATATCTTTTCTAACTTCTTATCTTCTTATCTTTTGAAAATTGATTTTCAAATTTGTTTCAACTAACTAACTAACTTTTGTTTGTTTCTTATCTTTTTCGAAACTACCTAACTAACTCTCTCTCTCTAATTTTCGAAAATATCTTCCCTCTTTTTCAAAATTTCTTTTTAATTAACTAATTATTTTAATTTTTTATTTTAATTTTCGAAAAATCACTAACTCTTTTTCAAAAATTATTTTCGAAAATTCTCTCTCTCTCTTATCTCCTTCTGTTTATTTATTCATCTACTAACACTTCATCTCACCCAAATTCGAACCCTCTCTTCCATCTGTGTTCGAATTTTTTTCTTCTTCTTTTCTCCTACTCACACAGGGACCTCTATACTGTGGTAAAAAGGACCCCTATTATTATTATTTTTCTGTCTCTCTTTTTCATATGAGCAGGAGCAAGGACAAGAATATTCTTGTTGAAGCAGATCCAGAACCTGAAAGGACTCTGAAGAGGAAACTAAGAGAAGCTAAATTACAACAATCCAGCAAGCACCTTTCAGAAATTTTCGAACAAGAAGAGGAGATGGCAGCCAAAAATAATAATAATGCAAGGAGGATACTTGGTAACTTTACTGCACCTAATTCCAATTTACATGGAAGAAGCATCTCCATTCCTGCCATTGGAGCAAACAATTTTGAGCTAAAATCTCAATTAGTTTCTTTGATGCAGCAGAACTGCAAGTTTCATGGACTTCCATCTGAAGATCCTTTTCAGTTCTTAACTGAATTCTTGCAGATATGTGATACTGTTAAGACTAATGGAGTAGATCCTGAAGTCTACAGGCTCATGCTTTTCCCTTTTGCTGTAAGAGACAGAGCTAGAATATGGTTGGACTCTCACCCTAAGGATAGCCTGAACTCTTGGGATAAGCTGGTCAAGGCTTTCTTAGCCAAGTTCTTTCCTCCTCAAAAGCTGAGTAAGCTTAGAGTGGATGTTCATACCTTCAGACAGAAAAAAGGTGAATCCCTCTATGAAGCTTGGGAGAGATACAAAGAATTGACCAAAAAGTATCCTTTTGACATGCTTTCAGAATGGACCATCCTGGACATATTCTATGATGGTCTGTCTGAATTAGCTAAAATATCATTGGATACATCTGCAGGTGGATCCATTCACTTAAAGAAAATGCCTGCAGAAGCTCAAGAACTCATTGACATGGTTGCTAATAACCAGTTCATGTACACTTCTGAGAGGAATCCTGTGAGTAATGGGATGCCTATGAAGAAGGGAGTTCTTGAAATTGATACTCTGAATGCCATATTGGCTCAGAATAAAATATTGACTCAGCAAGTCAATATGATTTCTCAGAGTCTGAATGGAATGCAAGCTGCATCCAACAGTACTCAAGAGGCATCTTCTGAAGAAGAAGCTTATGATCCTGAAAACCCTGCAATAGTATAGGTAAATTACATGGGTGAACCTTATGGAAACACCTATAATCCCTCATGGAGAAATCACCCAAATCTCTCATGGAAGGATCAACAAAAGCCTCAACAAGGCTTTAATAATGGTGGAAGAAATAGGTTTAACAATAGTAAACCTTTTCCATCATCCACTCAGCAACAGACAGAGAATTCTGAACAAAATACCTCTAATTTAGCAAACTTAGTCTCTGATCTATCTAAGACCACTGTAAGTTTCATGAATGAAACAAGGTCCTCCATTAGAAATTTGGAGGCACAAGTGGGCCAGCTGAGTAAAAGGATCACTGAAATCCCTTCTAGTACTCTCCCAAGCAATACAGAAGAAAATCCAAAAGGAGAGTGCAAGGCCATTGACATAGTCAACACGGCCGAACCTGGAGAGGAAGGGGAGGACATAAATCCCAGTGAGGAAGACCTCCTGGGATGTCCAGTGATTAATAAGGAGTTTCCCTTTGAGGAACCAAAGGAATCTGAGACTCATCTAGAGACCATAGAGATTCCATTGAACCTCCTTATGCCCTTCATGAGCTCTGATGAGTATTCCTCTTCTGAAGAGAATGAGGATGTTACTAAGGAGCAAGTTACCAAGTACCTTGGTCCAATCATGAAGCTGAATGCCAAATTATTTGGTATTGAGACTTAGGAAGATGAACCTCCCTTGTTCACCAATGAACTAAGTGATCTGGATCAACTGACATTGCCTCAGAAGAAACAGGATCCTGGAAAGTTCTTAATACCTTGTACCATAGGCACCATAATCTTTGAAAAGGCTCTGTGTGACCTTGGTTCAGGGATAAACCTCATGCCCCTCTCTGTAATAGAGAAACTGGAAATCTTTGGGGTGCAAGCTACTAAAATCTCATTAGAGATGGCAGACAATTTAAGAAAACAGGCTTATGGACAAGTAGAGGACGTGTTAGTAAAGGTTGAAGGCCTTTACATCCCTGCTGATTTTATAGTCCTAGATACTGAAAAGGATGAGGATGAATTCATCATCCTTGGAAGACCCTTCCTAGCCACAGCAAGAGCTGTGATTGATGTTGACAGAGGTGAATTAGTCCTTCAATTGAATGGGGACTCCCTTTTGTTTACAACTCAAGTTTATCCTTCTGTAAACATAGAAAAGAGGCACAGTAAGCTTCTCCCTCTGCAGAGTCAACCAGAGCCCCCACAGTCAAACTCTAAGTTTGGTGTTGGGAGGCCACAACCAAACTCTAAGTTTGGTGTTGAACTCCCATATCCAAACTCTAAGTTTGGTGTTGGGGAGTCTCAACAATGCTCTGAACGTCTGTGAGGCTCCATGAGAGCCCATTGTCAAGCTATTGACATTAAAGAAGCGCTTATTGGGAGGCAACCTAATTTTTATTTATCTAATTTTAATTTATTTTTATTGTTATTTCATGTTTTATTAGGTTCATGATCATGTGGAATCACAAAATAAATATAAAAATTGAAAACGGAATCAAAAACAGCAGAAGAAAAATCACACCCTGGAGGAGGATCTCACTGGCGTTTAAACGCCAGTAAGGAGCATCTGTCTGGCGTTCAACGCCAGAACAGAGCTTGTTTCTGGCGTTGCCAGAAACAAGCAGCATCCTGGCGTTCAGACGCCAGAAATGCACAGTGAAGAAGAGCTGGCGCTGAACGCCAGAAACAAGCATCTGGTTGGCGTTCAACGCTAGAAATATGCTTCATCTGGGCGTTGAACGCCCAGAACAAGCATCAATTCGGCGTTTAAACGCCAGAATTGCATGCAAAGGCATTTTACATGCCTAATTGGTGCAGGGATGCAATTCCTTGACACCTCAGGATCTGTGGACCCCACAGGATCATCTCAGCATCTGTGGACCCCACAGGATCCCCACCTACCACCACTCACTCTCTTCCCTCTTCTCAATGTTCATCCTCTCTTCCCAATAAACACTTTTCGCTAAAACTCTACCTCAATCACTCTTCCCTACCACCACTCACATCCATCCACTCTTCCCCATAAACCTACCTCATAAACTCCACCTACCTTCAAAATTCGAAATCAATTTCCCACCCAAAACCCACCCTTATGGCCGAACCTTACCCCCCTCCCTTCCCTATATATAGCCCTCCATTCTTCCTCATTTTCACACAACACAACCCTCTCTTCTCTTCTTGGCCGAATACACCACTCCCTCCTCTCCTCCATATTTTCTTCTTCTTCTTCATCTATTCTTTCTTCTCTTGCTCGAGGGTGAGCAAAATTCTAAGTTTGGTGTGGTAAAAGCATAAGATTTTTGTTTTTCCATTACCATTGATGGCACCTAAGACCGGAGAATCCTCTAGAAAAGGGAAAGGGAAGACAAAAGCTTCCACCTCCGAGTCATGGGAGATGGAAAGGTTCATCTCCAAAGCCCATCAAGACCACTTCTATGATGTTGTTGCCAAGAAGAAGGTGATCCCCGAGGTCCCTTTCAAGCTCAAGAGAAATGAGTATCCGGAGATCCGACATGAAATCCAAAGAAGAGGTTGGGGAGTTCTAACAAACCCCATCTAACAAGTCGGCATCCTAATGGTTCAAGAGTTCTATGCCAATGCATGGATCACTAGGAACCATGATCAAAGTAAGAACCCGAATCCAAAGAATTATATTACAATGGTTCGGGGGAAATACTTAGATTTTAGTCCGAAAAATGTGAGGTTGGCTGATGAGCGGATAATTTATACGCTTTTTGGCATTGTTTTTAGTATGTTTTTAGTAGGATCTAGTTACTTTTAGGGATGTTTTCATTAGTTTTTATGTTAAATTCACATTTCTGGACTTTACTATGAGTTTGTGTGTTTTTCTGTGATTTCAGGTATTTTCTGGCTGAAATTGAGGGACTTGAGCAGAAATCAGATTCAGAGGTTGAAAAAGGACTGCTGATGTTGTTGGATTCTGACCTCCCTGCACTCAAAGTGGATTTTCTAGAGCTACAGAACTCGAAATGGCGCGCTTCCAATTGCGTTGGAAATTAGACATCCAGGGATTTCCAGCAATATATAATAGTCCATACTTTGGCCAAGAATTGACGACGTAAACTGGCGTTCAACGCCAGCCTTCTGCCCAAATCTGGCGCCCAGCGCCAGAAAAGGATCCAGAACCAGAGTTGAACGCCCAAACTGGCACAGAAACTGGCGTTCAACTCCACAAATGGCCTCTGCACGTGCTACACTTAAGCTCAGCCCAAACACACACCAAGTGGGCCCCAGAAGTAGATTTATGCATCAATTACTTACTCATGTAAACCCTAGTGACTAGTTTATTATAAATAGGACCTCTTACTATTGTATTAGACGTCTTTTTGACCATCCTGGATCGTATTTTGATCCTGTGATCTCGTTTAGGGGGCTGGCCATCTCGGCCATGCCTGGACCTTCACTTATGTATTTTCAACGGTAGAGTTTCTACACTCCATAGATTAAGGTGTGGAGCTCTGCTGTTCCTCAAAGATTAATGCAAAGTACTACTGTTTTCTATTCAATTCTTCTTATTTCTCTTCTAAAGATATCCATTCGCACCCAAGAACGTGATGAAGGTGTTGATTATGTGTGACGCTCATCATCCTTCTCCCTTATGAACGCGTGTCTGACAAACACTTCTGTTCTACATGAATTAAGCTAGAATGAATATCTCTTAGATCTCCTAACCAGAATCTTCGTGGCGTAAGCTAGAATGATGGCGGCATTCAAGAGAATCCGGAAAGTCTAAACCTTGTCTGTGGTATTCCGATTAGGATTCAATGATTGAATGACTGTGACGAGCTCCTAACTCGCGATTGCAGGGCGTTAGTGACAGACGCAAAAGGAGGGTGAATCCTATTCCAGCATGATCGAGAACCGACAGATGAATAGCCGTGCCGTGACAGGGTGCGTGAGCATATTATTCACTGAGAGGAGGGGATGTAGCCACTGACAACGGTGATGCCCTTGCATACAGCCAGCCATGGAAAGGAGTAAGACAGATTGGATGAAGATAGCAAGAAAGCGGAGGTTCAGAGGAACAAAAAGCATCTCCATTCGCTTATCTAAAATTCCTACCAATGAATTACATAAGTATCTCTATCCCTATTTTATTATATAATATTTGAAAACACCATTATCACTTTATATCTGCCTGACTGAGATTTACAAGGTGACCATAGCTTGCTTCATACCAACAATCTCCGTGGGATTCGACCCTTACTCACGTAAGGTATTACTTGGACGACCCAGTGCACTTGCTGGTTAGTTGTATCGAAGTTGTGACAATTATGAATTAAGATCAGAGCACCAAGCTTTGGAGCCATTACCAGGATTTGTTCGAGCCTGGAGATCACAATTTCGTGCACCATTGGCGTTCAACTTGCCTATGATGCAAGGAGATGCACGCCCCTACACTAGAAGGGTCAACTTTAATCAAAGGTTGGACCAAGTCCTCATGGACATATGTGTGGAAGGAGCTCAATGGAAGATTGACTCCAAAGGCAAGCCGGTTCAATTAAGAAGACTGGACCTCAAGCCTGTGGCTAGAGGATGGTTGGAGTTCATCCAACGCTCCATCATCCCCACTAGCAACCGATCTGAAGTTACTGTGGATCGGGCCATCATGATTCATAGCATCATGATTGGAGAGGAAGTAGAAGTTCATGAAGTCATCTCCCTTGAATTCTACAAAATAGCTGAAAAGCCCTCTCCTGGGGCAAGGCTAGCTTTTCCTCATCTTATTTGCCATCTATGTTACTCAGCTGGAGCTTTCATAGAAGGAGACATTCCCATTGAGGAAGAGAAGCCCATCACTAAGAAAAGGATGGAGCAAGCAAGAGAGCCCATTCATGGATCTCAAGAGACGCATGAAGCTCATCACCATGAGATCCCGGAGATGCCTCAAATGCATTTTCCTCCACAAAACTATTGGGAGCAAATCAACACCTCTCTAGGAGAATTAAGTTCCAACATGGGACAATTAAGGGTGGAACATCAAGAGCACTCCATCATCCTTCATGAAATAAGAGAAGATCAAAAAGCAATGAGGGAGGAGCAACAAAGACAAGGAAGAGACATAGAAGAGCTCAAGGACATCATTGGTTCCTCAAGAAGGAAACGCCACCATCACTAAGGTGGACTCATTCCTTGTTCTTACATTCTCTGTTTTTCGTTTTCTCTATGTTAAGTGCTTATCCATATTTGTGTCTTCATTACATGATCATTAGTATTTAGTAACTTTGTCTTAAAGTTATGAATGTCCTATGAATCCATCACCTCTCTTAAATGAAAAATGTTTTAATTCAAAAGAACAAGAAGTACATGAGTTTCGAATTTATCCTTGAACTTAGTTTAATTATATTGATGTGGTGACAATGCTTCTTGTTTTCTGAATGAATGCTTGAACAGTGCATATGTCTTTTGAAGTTGTTGTTTAAGAATGTTAAATATGTTGGCTCTTGAAAGAATGATGATAAGGAGACATGTTATTTGAAAATCTAAAAAATCATAAAAATGATTCTTGAAGCAAGAAAAAGCAGCAAAGAACAAAGCTTGCAGAAAAAAAATAGGCGAAAAAAAAATAGAAAGAAAAAGCAAGCAGAAAAAGCCAAAAGCTCTTAAAACCAAGAGGCAAGAGCAAAAAGCCAATAACCCTTAAAACCAAAATGCAAGGGTAAATAAAAAGGATCCCAAGGCTTTGAGCATCAGTGGATAGGAGGGCCTAAAGGAATAAAATCCTGGCCTAAGCGGCTAAACCAAGCTGTCCCTAACCATGTGCTTGTGGCGTGAAGGTGTCAAGTGAAAACTTGAGACTGAGCGGTTAAAGTCAAGGTCCAAAGTAAAAGAAGAGTGTGCTTAAGAACCCTGGACACCTCTAATTGGGGACTTTAGCAAAGCTGAGTCACAATCTGAATAGGTTCACCCAGTTATGTGTCTGTGGCATTTATGTATCCGGTGGTAATACCGGAAAACAAAATGCTTAGGGCCACGGCCAAGACTCATAAAATAGCTGTGTTCAAGAATCATCATACTGAACTAGGAGAATCAATAACACTATCTGAACTCTGAGTTCCTATAGATGCTAATCATTCTGAACTTCAATGGATAAAGTGAGATGCCAAAACTATTCAAGAGGCAAAAGGCTACAAGTCCCGCTCATTTAATTGGAGCTATGTTTCATTGATAGTTTGGAATTTATAGTATATTCTCTTCTTTTTATCCTATTTGATTTTCAGTTGCTTGGGGAAAAGCAACAATTTAAGTTTGGTGTTGTGATGAGCGGATAATTTATACGCTTTTTGGCATTGTTTTTAGTATGTTTTTAGTGGAATCTAGTTACTTTTAGGGATGTTTTTATTAGTTTTTATGTTAAATTCACATTTCTGGACTTTACTATGAGTTTATGTGTTTTTCTGTGATTTCAGGTATCTTCTGGCTGAAATTGAGGGACTTGAGCAAAAATCAGATTCAGAGGTTGAAGAAGGACTGCTGATGCTGTTGGATTCTGACCTCCCTGCACTCAAAGTGGATTTTCTAGAGCTACAGAACTTAAAATGGCGCGCTTCTAATTGCGTTGGAAAGTAGACATCCAGGCTTTCCAGCAATATATAATAGTCCATACTTTGGCCGAGTTTAGACGACGTAAAAGGGCGTTGAACGTCAGTTCTACGCTGCTGTCTGGAGTTAAACGCCAGAAACACGTCACAAGCCAGAGTTGAACGCCAGAAATACGTTACAAACTGGCGTTCAACTCCAAGATTGACCTCTACACGTGTAACATTCAAGCTCAGCCCAAGCACACACCAAGTGGGCCCCGAAAGTGGATTTATGCATCAATTACTTACTTCTGTAAACCCTAGTAACTAGTTTAGTATAAATAGGACTTTTTACTATTGTATTAGACATCTTTGATCAGTTTTATGCTATCTTAGACTTTCATGGGGGCTGGCCATTCGGCCATGCCTGAACCATTATCACTTATGTATTTTCATACGGTAGAGTTTCTGCACTCCATAGATTAAGGTGTGGAGCTCTGCTGTTCCTCAAAGATTAATGCAAAGTACTACTGTTTTTCTATTCAATTCAACTTATTCCGCTTCTAAGATATTCATTCGCACTTCAACCTGAATGTGATGAACGTGACAATCATCATCATTCCCTATAAACGCGTGCCTGACAACCACTTCCGTTCTACCTTAGATTGAATGATTATCTCTTGGATCTCTTAATCAGAATCTTCGTGGTATAAGCTGGATTGATGGCAGCATTCATGAGAGTCCGGAAAGTCTAAACCTTGTCTGTGGTATTCCGAGTAGGACTCTGGGATTGAATGACTGTGACGAACTTCAAACTCGCGAGTGTTGGGCATTGTGACAGACGCAAAAGGAGGGTGAATCCTATTCTAGTATGATCGAGAACCTCAGATGATTAGCCGTACTGTGACAGAGCATTTGGACCATTTTCACAAGAGGATAGGATGCAGCCATTGACAAGGGTGATGCCTCCAGACGATTAGCCATGCAGTGACAGTGCATCGGACCATTTTCCAGAGAGGATTAAAAGTAGCCATTGACAACGGTGATGTCCTTACATAAAGCCAGCCATGGAAAGGAGTAAGACTGATTGGATGAAGACAGCAGGAAAGCAGAAGTTCAGAGGAACGAAAGCATCTCTATACACTTATCTGAAATTCTCACCAATGATATACATAAGTGTTTCTATCCTTATTTTCTATCTATTTATTATTTATGTTCGAAAACTCCATAACTATTTTATATCCGCCTGACTGAGATTTACAAGGTGACCATAGCTTGCTTCATACCAACAATCTCCGTGGGATCGACCCTTACTCACGTAAGGTTTATTACTTGGATGACCCAGTGTACTTGCTGGTTAGTTGTATCGAAGTTGTGAATGAAAAACGATTTATTAAGACGTGCGTACAGAGTTTCTGGCGCCGTTGCCTGAGATCACAATTTCGTGCACCAGTATGCATACCTTGAGAATTTGCAAGTTGTGCGTACGCACACTATGATGTGTACGCACAGGCTGGAAAAGATGTCTGGTGCATGTGTACACACAGCAATGATGCATATGTACAACACCTTGTTTTACATTAAAACTCATTTTTTTCATTGTTTGACTTTCTCGGCAAGCATGTAAACCTCCGAAACCACTGTTTTATGAAAATTCACTAATTTAGAACTATTCACTATTTTCTAAGTTTTCTAAACCTCTGAAAACTCTATTTAAGGTTCATTAGTTAGGTTTTGGATTATAAAGTAAGGGTTAGTGAGTGGAAGAAGATAAAATTGGTACTGGAGGAGTTTAAAGAGGGGATAATTTGTTTGATGAGATAATAAAAGTGATGAACAAGGCATTTTAGAGAACAATGCAATGTTGATGGATGAGATGACGAGATATGATGACGGTGATGATGAGAACTATGTGTTTGAGCAATGAATGTTGAGGGGTGGTGTTATTATGAGAAGAATGTGAATGATTATTTGATGATTGAAAGTGATTCTGAGGACCATGATTGTGATAATGAAATGAGACTATATGTTTTGTTCCATTTTTGTTGCATCACTTTCTCTCTGTTTGTAAAGTGTGTCGGGTACTATATCCCATGAGTGTGACGGGCACTAATTAACCCAAGAGTATGGCAGGAACTATATCCCAAGAGTGTGGGAGAACTTTACCCTGGGAAGTATGTCGAGTACTATATCTCATGAGTGTGTTGGGCACTATATCCCAAGAGTGTGGCGGGCACTATATTCCAAGAGTGTGGGAACACTTTATCCTGGGAAATGTAATGGGCAGTATATCCCATGAGTGTGGCAGACACTATATCCCAAGAGTGTGGATACATGTCAGAGAGACGATATCTAGGTTAGCTATCGGGTGTGTCAGGTTCTGGCAAAGTAATCGACGCGTGAGCTTACGGCCAATAGGACAGGCATGCATCATGTGCATTTGTATGATTTATTTGAGTGTGTAATTGTTTTAGTTTACCTAAGTGCTTATCTGTGACTAACTGCTATCTGATCTATTTGCTAAAACTACTATCTATATCTGTGCTTTTCTTGTCTGTTTTGTTTGTCTTTGCAACTGAGAGATCCTTCGTGTGGTAGAGGCATGACGAGGATTGTTCCACCGGTGATTCAGAGGGTTAGGAGGAAATAGAAGGTGGGGTGTTGGGTTAAAGATGGATATAGGACCTAAATACCTTAGACAACCACCCTAACTTATAGTTTAGTATATTTCATTAAGTTTTAATCTGAGTGTCGGAGTTCTAGGATTGTATCTGGCTTTTCCAGGACCTTATACATTATATACGTTGGCACCTTTACCATACTGAGAATCTATGGTTCTCATTCCATACATATATTGTTGTTTTCAGTGCAGAACGCGAGGCACTACTGAGAATTTTGGAGACTCTTGGAAGCGAAGAACTATCTTGGGATTCGGTATTTGTATTTTGTTTATGTTTATATATTTATATAGATTCTCCACCTTGTATATATTATGTTTTATCCCTCTTAGAGATTGACTTGGAGAAACAGGTATTTTGTCATATATTTTGGGTTACTCTTGGGATTACATATATATGTATACTCTGGTCGGCTTTTGCTTCGCAGGCCGAGCCTAGAGCTTTTTATTTGTATCTTTGGAACTCTGATCTTATATATACATTATATTTTTCGCTTGATCTTATCTACCTTTCTGTGTTGACCCGATCGAGAGTGATGCGCTTTTCTGTTGGTGTTTCGTTTAACTTTTTCTTCAAGGCTCCTAGATAATTCCCTTTTTTTCAATATATCTATATACATAGTTTTCTTTTAGAGGTCATAGAGCCTCACCACCTTTAATTTACGTCCTAGGCGTAAAGCTCGGTGTGGTACGGTGTTACAGCTAAGGTATAACACCAAACTAAGCAGCTGTATAAAAGCTAATTCCAACTTCCAAAAGACCTAGCTTCATTATTTAAGGACCAGAAAGGATCTTTAAATTTCAAAAGTTATCTGAATACAACTTCAAAAAAGTTGTTAAGACTACTACTAGCTATTGTTGAGCCTTCAAGTTGTTGAACATTTCGTACATCCCCTCGACCACGGACTCTTCAAGTGTGGCGTATCTCTCTTTGGCCTTCTCCATCTCTTCCTGGAGGTCAATCGTCTCCCCATAAACTCAGGTGTAACTCTCCTTCGCCCTCTTCTTTACCCCTTCTGCCATGGTCGCAACCACCTCGACCTTTTTTATCTGGGACCGAGCTTTCTCCAGATTGGACACTAGTCCAACTTTCTCTTCCTCCATCTCCTTCTTTATCTCTTTCAGTCTCTCCACCTCAGCTCGAGCGGCCACGAAATAGCTGTGAGTAGTGTTTAGGGGAGTCTTCTGCAACTCCTTAGCTAAGGATGTGCATACTCTAGCTATCCGAATTTCATTTTGGGCCATAAGCTAGAGATGATTCTGAATAGCCGCATCATCCATGCTATATGGCTTTGAGGGAGAATGTTTCTTTCGCTTCTGGAAATTCTGCCAAACCCTTTATTGTAGATACTCCTTTTTTCAACAATTTTTTTCCTTTTGGGAGGAGGTTCTGACGATGAGGGAAAAGGAGGAACATCCGAGCTTTCTGTAGGGGTGTCAGGAGGGATCAACCGACTTGTGGGAGTAGGGATGATTTTCTTTTGGGCCAAAGTCCCCGAGTCTGATTTCTTCGGGGAAGATCGAGCGGATTTACCCCCGGGTTTTTTCTCTTGGATACTTCGGCCCACAACGGTTTTTCTAGTTTAGCGCAGTTGCTTCATTGCTGCAGACTTCGGAGCCATGTTCTCTGCAAAACAAAAATAAAAGGCACCTTAGTTAAACAAATCACAATTAAAAAGCATAAAGCTAAAAGGTTGGTAAGCTACCTAGCTCGGACCGAAGCTGACTGGGGTCCCCTAGGAACTTTTTAGTATCCAAGTTAGGAGCCCAGCTCTAACACTCTTCCAACACGTCTACAAAACACTTCTCAAGCTTGTCTAGGGTATCTACACTATACTTGGCTATTACGGGTTTTTCTTGCCAATATAATGGAAAGGAAGGTTCATCATTCCCATCCTTATAGAAAGGTCGAACACCCTCTACAGCCCGGACTTTGAAGAAATAATTTTTGAAGTCAAGGAAAGATTCATCAGAAATGGAAAAAACCTTTCTACCCTGAATATCGCGAAAGGAAAACCAAGACAACTTCCCTTTTGAAGACCCGGGTTTGATCAAGACAAAAAGGTGAAAAAAACCTTAAGAGAAGGTCGGACATCAAGTTCTTGGCACAAACGTTGGTACACTTTGAGGAAAGCTCAAGAATTCGAGTGAAGCTGCGTAGGAGCGACGTTACAAGTCCAGAGGATGTTCGTTTCAAAGTCAGAAAAAGGGAGTTTAATACCTAATTTTGTAAAAAAGTAATCATATGCATAGAAAATGGGGTGTTCCGAGTTGTCTAAGGAGTGAAGCACACTCTCTGCTCAAGGTCAGACACTACTAACTCATAATTTTGCTCATCTTTTCGATTTTTACATATCCTATGGTGTCTATGAAATACATTAATATACTCGTTGTCAACTACGAAAACAGGAAAAAAGACAATACTATCTACCCAAGATAACAAAGAAGGTGGGACCATTGATGACATGTTGACAATTACAGACTGAGACATAAAAGCTACACCTACAAATACAAAATAAGCAAGTCATCATAAAAGAACTTGGACACCAGTAAAGTAAATCGGGTAAAAGAAACCAAAATACAAAATACAAATTGAAAACATCTTTTGGGGTGAGCACGGGTAGCGGGTACCCGATTACCCGTCCGAACCCGAACCGAACCAATTAAATTGGTTCTGGAACCAACGGGTAATCAGGTCCAACCCGAACCAAACCGATGGTATTTGTTAGTGATTGGTTCGGGTATCAGTTCTGGGGGTGCGGAATCCGAACCAACCCGCGAACCCGATCATATATTAAAAAATAAAAAAATATATATGACTTTTCCATTAGACAAAGATTATTTACTATTAATATGTTTGGATTTTAATGAGTTTAGTTTTTAATGTATTTGGTATTTAACATGTTTGGATTATTTCTATTGATATTACATGTTTATTGTACTTGTTAAATTTTTAAGATAAAAATTTAGTTTTTTTTATGAATTTCAAAGTCATCGGGTATCCAATTACTCAAACCGAACCAATCCGTTCTTAATCGGTTTGGTTTGGTTCGGGTACATGTAAAAAAAAACACAAATCCGAACCAAACCGAACTAATTATATTTTGATCAATTTGGTTCTAATTTTACTATGAACCCCGAACCAAACCGACCCGTACTCACCCCTAACATCTTTTTCAAAACCAGAAAGTACAGAAATAGTATCTCTCCTGCACTAACAGTAGCGACACCATTGGGGGCAACACAAACACATTCATCAAGTCACAAAAGACTACAATTTTTTAAAACTCCAGAAATATAGTTCAAACATACCAAAGGAATGAAAAAAAGCAGTTTTACCAAGGAGTTCTTTATTAGAAGACAAAGCGACAGCAGCCAACAATTTTCCAAAGAAAAAGTTTCAAAGATAAAAACAAAATCAACGATATGAAGAACCTCTACTATTACCCAAAAGGTCTCCTCAATGCAAATAGATTCAAAAAAGACCAACAAACAGTTACGCAAAAAGGAGCCAAGAGTCAACAGTACCAACCTTGATGAAGAATTCGAATAAGGAAAGGGGCACGTCAAGCAGCAAAGGCACGGATGATCCTCTTCACCAAACACTCTTTCGAATGGATCAAGATAAAAAAAAAACTTGAAAAACCCCAAACGATAGTGAAACAAACAAAGGGGGGAATTTTTGCGAAGAAGGGAGCAACGAAAGCTTTTTCAGGAATGGGGAAAGAAGAAGAAAAAGAGCATGAAGCGTTTTTATAAGAGAATAGGGGCAAAATAGTCCTTTCATCCCCCTCTTTAAATACGTGCGCGAATCCCTAGGGAACTGCTGCGAAACCTGCACCCCTCATTTAAAGAGCAATGTTCAAATTTTAAAACACGTCGAGTATCCGACCTTTTGACGACGGCGTACCCGACGTCGAAACAGAAGCCACAAAATTCTTGAGTCTGACCTCTTGTAAAGCTCGGACTCAAGCAGGGGCACTGTTCATACCTTGGCCTAAATCCATAAAAGTCAGGCCTAGCAAGGGTAAGAGGCCCAATCCAAAGAGGTGGCCTCCACCATATACCCGGCCTCTTTGAAGAGGTCGGACACAACCAAGTGAGCTTAGCTCTACTTGTCCAAACAAGTAACTGCCTCTGCGAATCTCTCCAACTATCTCTATCTTCCCCGAAAGATAGATCCCAACAAACTCTCAAGATAAAGAGAACGGTTATCCATCAATAAATATGGAACTACTTCAATAAAGGTGGTTATCAGCTCTACTATAAATACACTGACACCATTCAGGTATATACACGTTCTAATTTACTAAAAACCTGCCTAAAATCCTTGCTAACTTAAGCATCGGGGTCTTTTGCAGGTACCACCCTCCACTTCCTCACGAAGAACTCGGACGGTGGCACCTCAGCACTCGAACAGGTCGGACGCTGCCTCAGAAAAAATTTGAATCTCACATCCAAACCCAAATCAACGTTTCAAGTAAATCTCGAAACAATTATTAGTGTAATATTGGCAACTAAAACAATGATAATAACATTAATAATTGTAATAGTAATAATAATTTTAATAATCAAAATAACACTAATACTAATTATAACAATAATAATGATAATAGAGATATTATAATAATAACAGTGACGATAATAATGACACTAATGAAAACAATAACAGCAATAATATTAAGTAAAATAATAATTATAACAATAATAAGAAAGAACAGTATAATACTAATAGAGAAAAAAAAAAGAAAAAAAAAAACAAACAGTACAAAAGCAAAGGTTATTGCAAGGATAATATTAACTATGACTATAAGATTAACTTATATTTAAATTTATTTGTCCCAATTACTATAATTTAATATTTACAAATCTGACTCCTATATTTGGAATTTTTTATTTATAAAATAAAAAAAATTATTATTTCCTCCAACATGATTTTTGGATTTTAATTCCTAAAATACAATTTTTTTTTTAGTGTTTAAGCAAGTTCGCCTAACCTCCCGGCGAACTCCTTTTTACGTTTTTTCAAATCTATGTTTTTAATCTATTATTATCATCTCCAAATAGTATATAGATCTACAAACAGTATATAAGAATACACAAAAATATACGGACAACAAGCACGCCTTCTTCAAGGATTTTTTTAATTATAAATTTAAAAAAAAGTCACATTTAACGATGGCAACCATTGTTATCGTCGGTAAAAATACATAGATACACCGGAATAAGCCATATTTAACAAAAAAAAATTTAATTATAAATTAAAAAAATAATTATTTTTCAAAAATAATCCACTTCAAATATATCAGATTGAAAAGTTAACAATGGTAAACCATACATAAGAGTACACAAAAAGTACACAGGATAACAATTCTTATATACTATTTGGAGATGATGATAATAGATTAAAAACGCGGGTTTGAAAAAATATAAAAGGGAGTTCGCCGGGGTTAGGCGAACTTGCCAATTTTTATAGAGTTCGGCGGGTTCCAACAAACTTGCTTAAATGCCAAAAAAAAAAATCGTATTTTGGGAATTAAAGTCCAAAAATTACGTTGGAAAAAATAATAATTTTTTTATTTTATAAATAAAAAAATTCCCCTATATTTGAGTATCTTTATTTATTGCCTAATCCTTCAAGGTTTGTATTTGTTACGATGGGTAACCGGAGATTAATGGGTTGGACTCACTGGATTGACCCAATCGTCTGAGGAAAGAAGTCTTCGAGTGGGTTCACGTCTTTAGGCCTCCGTCCGACTTGTGAGTGTGAGTGTGTGGGGGTGGTACCTGCAAAGACACTCTGATGCCTAAGTCAGCAAGGGTGTGAGCAGGTCTAGAGAGTATTGGGACTTAGAGATACCTGAGGGGTGTCAGTGTATTTATAGTGGGAGCCAATAACCACCGTTGGAGTAGTTCCACCTTCTAAGGTGAATAACCGTCCCTTTATCTTAGGGGGTTGAGATATGGCTCCTGAAAGTGGGTTGAGAGATTTTAGGGGCAGTTATTTTAGTATTATCTGCCAGCTAATCCTCATTCCTGACTTCCTTAGAGCAAGTCGTGGTAGGAACCGACTTATAGCGGGAAAGTCGGTATAAAATGAGGGCCAATTCCTTGGATTGGGCCTTTCTTTTAGACCTGAGCCTTAGCGTTGGGCCAGGGTATGAACAGTGCCCCTACTCGAGCCCAATCTCTTTCAAGAGTTGGGTTCGAGTATTCTAACTCGGGATGGTAACCGATCTGCAGAGGAACCGACATGATTTTTGAATATCTCCACAGTTGCGTCTAATCAAGCGTCGCGTCTGTTAGGAGTTCGTGTATTCACACGCGGGGATCAATTGCATTGGTAACGGTGCACCCATTAATGACTGCCTCCGTTTTTACCATTATACCCCTAGCGTGTTTATAAATACTTTCCCTCTCTTTCGTTGTTTCGTTTCTGAAAACTTCATATTCGCACACTCTTGTTCTAGAGAAAGCTTCTTTCTTGTCTTTGGTCGACTGTTGCTGTTCCCGTTGCCTCAGAAGTGAAGGTCAGTTCTTCTTTTCTCCTCTTTTACAAATGCTTTCATTTGCATGTTTTTGTTTCGGAGGAGTATTGACCGTAGTTTTAGCAATTCTGCTGGTTTTGGAAACCTCTGCCTCAGACCCTCAGAGACTTTATTTTGATTTCTTTCCTTTTTTTCTTTGTAGGATTCGTTGCCCCTTTCCTTAAAAAAGATGTCTACCTTAGAGTCTCTTTCATCATGGGTTGACGGTACGGGTCTTGGGGAAGAACCTTGGGTGGATACTGACTATATCACCGATCTCCGCATATGTCATAGGCTTTGTACTTCTGATGAGGATGAGCCAAAATATGAACTGGTTTCCCCGGGTCCAGAAGACCGGGTTTGTTTTGGGAGGGCTTCTGAGGCAGCCCCTCATTTTTTCTATATGTATGAGAGCCTGATTACCCGTTTGGGCATTTTTCTTCCTTTTTTCGACTTTGAGATAGCCGTTTTATGTCATTGCCGTGTTGCTCCTACCCAACTTCACCCTAATTCTTGGGATTTTCTGAAAATTTATCAATTTATCAGCCATGCATTAGACTTTCCGACTTCCTTGAAGATTTTCTTTTTCCTCTTCCATATGACTAAGCCCTTCAGTGGGCAAAATAACAAACAGCAGTGGGTGTCTTTTCGGGCTATACAAGGCCGGAGAATTTTTACCCTTTTTGACGAATCCTTCCATGATTTTAAAAACTTCTTTTTTAAAGTGCAATCTGTAGAGGGTCACCACCCCTTTTTCCTGGACCAAGATTTTTCTCCTCGCTTTCCCCTGTACTGACTAGAGGCCTCTCCTTGTGAAAAATATAGTTTGGATGATTTGGATGAGGTGAAGGCGGCCATTGTGGGGTTCCTCCGAGAATTATGGGGGAGAGCCCCTTACCTGGATACAAAAAGGTTCCTCCAGGGGTCTCCGACCTTTGTCCAGGCTTAACTAGGTAGTTTTTTATTTGTTTGTCATATTTTCCGACCTGATGGTCATCAGGGTTGTTTTCTCGGACTTGTTTTACTGACTTTGGCTTCCTAATTGCTTTTACAGAGATGGCGAAGAAAAATTTCAGGGAATCTTACCAGAGAGTTCAGGAGGCCAAGGCGAGGTCTCGCGCTAGAGTCGGTGGCGCCAGGGCAGCTGGTCCTTCTCTTCCTTCCCCTCCCCCCTTCTCACAACTTGGGGACCCCCACCCAACCTATTGTCATCTCTTCCTCAGCCTCTTCTCTGTCGTCCCCTCCTCTCCGATCTTCCCCTGAGCCAGAAAAGAAGAAGCGCAAGACTTTAGAGTCTAGCTCTTCTTTTGAAGGTGAGGCCAGCGTGGATGTGCCTCAGTTTGTTTGGAAGCATATCTATCCTCATACTCGTATAAGTATGGATGATGCTTCTGTTCGAACTCACCTTAATATTCTGGCTCAGGAGAGTATTAGGGCGGCAGGGGTGTGCACGAAGTTTCTGGATATTTTTGAGAAGACTCCCTTTAGCTCTTTGGGTTCATCCCTGAGGGTTGAAGAGCTGGAGGGGAGGATTCTCTTTTATCAAGAGGGGGAGAAGATGCTGAGGGAGGAGGTCGCCAAATTGAAGGAGGAGAGGGATGGCCTCCGGGAGAGGGAGAGGAAGTTGCAGGCCCAGTGTTCCATGGCAGAGGGCCTGAGGGAGAAGGCGCAGAAAAGTTATACGAGTTTGTTCGAGGACCTCGTGGAGGTGAGGAAGGATTTGATGAGATCTCGGGATGCCTATGCGGAGTTGGAGGACTCCATTACTGATGGGGCTGAAGAAGCGTGGAGGATCTTCAAAGAACAGGTCGGGGTTCTTGCTCCCGACCTGGATCTCTCTTCTTTGGACCCGGATAAGATTGTGGTCGACGGGGCTATCATTTCTCCTCCCCGACCTGTTTCCGCCCGAGCTGAAGACTCGGGGGCAGAGGTTAATGGAGTCCCCTTCCCGGCAAAAAGATGTCCCAAGTTCTTCAAAGGCTCCCGGAACTCCCACTCCGTCCCCCATGGATATGGCTCCGAGCTCTCTTCCTGGTTCCGATGGCGCTCCGACTACTCTCCCTGACTCTGGTGGTGCTCCGACTATTCTTCCCGGCTCTGGTGGTGACGTCCTTCCTAACTAAAAGTTTATTATGGCTATATGGGGGTCCGGCCTGTGGGCCCCCTGTTTTTAAACAATTTTTTCTTTTTATGTTTGTGATGACATTTTGTTGATATTTTGCTGGCCTTTTATGGCCGTAAACAAAATATTTAAAAATACCCTTTTTTGGATAAGGATTTAGGTTATCTTTCTTTGTCGGTTGTGCGCATGCCTTAAGATTTTAAAAAAGCCTTTTTTATCTTTTCTTTGAAAAAACCCTTTTTCTTGGCTGACTGTCCTTTTCTCGAGGATTTGGGACAGCCTTTGCCTTGGTGTTTTCAATAGGTTTTCTTATCTCTTTTTGGTATTCCTTATACTCAATTTTTGATTTATTGAGTTCTTATGGCTTAGGTTATTTTTGCGATGCATTTTGTTTCTTGGTTTTCCGACTTGTAAGTCAGATGATTTCCGAGTTTGTCACGATCTACTTTTATAACCTCTTTACACCGACTTGTACCTCGTCGTTTTATCCTGACGACCATCCAGGTCGGTTCATGGGATTTTTACGCTTTGTCGAGTTTAAGTCGGTGCGTATCGTAGAAAGAAAAGCGAGAAAGAATTTATAAGAGATATTGTAAAAAGATATTTATTTATTTGCAAAGGTACTTTACTGTTGCTAAGGGTTTTTGACTATTTATGGCCCCTTAGCCTCTACTGTGATGCCTCGTTAAAAACTCCCCTTCAGGAAAAACCCTTTTCTTTTGGGAAAAAACCATGAAGTTGGGAAAAGAGTACATCAGGGAGTAGAGTTCGCTTTTAACTGTAGTACCTTTTCATATTACAAGCGTGCCACGACCTAGGTAGCTCGGTGCCGTTCAAGTCGGCTACTTTATAATAACCCTTTCCTAGGACTTCACTAATTTTGTATGGTCCCCTCCAATTAGCAGCGAGCTTTCCTTCCCAGATTTATTGACTCCAATGTCGTTCCTGATTAAGATTAAGTCATTTGGGGCGAAGCTTCTTCGAATAACTTTTTTGTTGTATCTGGTAGTCATCCTTTGCTTTAATGCTGCTTCTCTTATCTGGGCTTGTTCTCGGATTTCAGGGAGTAGTTCAAGTTCTTCTCTGTGCCCTCGTGTGCTCGCGACCTCATCGTAGAGGATCACCCTTGGACTTTTCTCGTTGATTTCTACTGGTATCATGGCTTCCATGCCATAGGCAAGTCGGAAGGGTGTTTCCCCTGTGGCGGACTGGGGTGTTGTCCGATAGGCCCATAATACTTGGGGGAGCTCTTCAGCCCAGGCTCCCTTTACATCTTGTAATCTTTTCTTCAATCCTGCCAGTATAACTTTATTCGCTACCTCAGCTTGTCCATTTGCTTGTGGATGTTCTACTGAGGTGAATTGGTGTTTAATCTTCATACTGGCTACCCGGCTTTTGAACGTTGAGTCTGTGAACTGAGTTCCATTATCTGTGGTGATGGAGTGAGGTACTCCATACCTGGTGATGATATTTTTGTAGAGGAACCTCCAACTTCTTTGTGCGGTGATGGTGGCTAAAGGTTCTGCTTCTATCCACTTTGTGAAGTAGTCTATTCCCACTATTAAGTATTTTACTTGTCCTGGGACTTGGGAAAAATGTCCTAATAGGTCCATCCCCCATTTTGCAAAAGGCCATGGAGAAGTTATACTGATGAGCTCCTCGGGGGGAGCCACGTGGAAATTTGCATGCATTTAGCATGGCTGGCACTTCTTCACAAAGTCTGTGGCATCCTTCTGCAAGGTCGGCCAGTAGAACCTAGCTCGGATTACCTTCCTGGCTAGCGACCTAGCTCCGAGATGGTTTTCGCAGATCCCATTATGAACCTCCTCTAGCACTTCAGTGGTCCTTGAGGTCGGAACGCACTTCAGTAATGGTGTTGATATTCCTCTTTTATAGAGGATATTTTTCACCAAAGTGTAGTATTGTGCTTTCCTCCAGATTTTCTTGGCCTCTTTTTCCTCTTTGGGGAGGATGTCGAATTTTAAGTATTCAACTAGGGGATTCATCCACCCGAGGTTCAACCCGGTGATTTCAAGGACATCTTGTTTGGCCTCTGTTTTGACTACAGAGGGTTCTTAGAGAGTTTCTTGGATCAAGCTTCTATTATTCCCCCTGGTTTGGTACTTGCTAACTTGGAGAGGGCGTCTGCTCTGCTATTAAGATTCCGAGTTATATGTCTGATCTCGGTTTCTGCAAAGCGCCCGAGGTGCTCCAAAGTTTTTTCCAAGTATCTCTTCATATTTGGGTCTTTGGCCTGATACTCTCCATTTATTTGGGAGGTCACTACTTGAGAGTTACTGAATATCATCACTTTTGTTGCACCAACTTCTTCTGCCAACTTTAAACCTGCGATCAGAGCTTCATATTCTGCCTGATTATTGGAAGCTGAGAATTCAAATTTGAGGGAAACCTCTATTTGTGTTCCCCCTTCATTAACCAGGATTATGCCTGCACTGCTTCCTGTCTTGTTCGAGGATCCATCTACGTATAGTTCCCATGTAGTTGGCTTTTTCTCTTGATCTTCCACATATTCTGCTATGAAGTCGGCGAGGCATTGGGCTTTAATTGCCGTCCGGGTTTCGTACTTTAAGTCGTACTCGGAGAGCTCTATTGCCCACTGAACCATTCTCCCTGCAACATCCGTCTTTTGGAGGATTTGCTTCATGGGCTGGTTTGTTCGGACTCTTATTGTGTGAGTTTGGAAGTAAGGTCGTAACCTTCGTGAGGCTATTACTAAGGAATAAGCAAAATTCTCTAGTTTGTGGTACCTTAGTTCAGGGCCTTGTAGAACTTTGCTGGTGAAGTACACGGGATGCTGCCCGACCTCATCTTCTCGTATCAGGGCTGATGCTACAGCTTTGTCTGCTACAGACAAATATAAGACGAGCTCTTCCCCAACTAGAGGTCGGGTCAGGATTGGAGGTTGGCTCAAGAACTTTTTGAACTCTTGGAATGCTTCTTCGCATTTTGGAGTCCATTTGAACTGGCATCTCTTTCTTAGTAGAGAGAATAGTGGAAGGGATCTTAATGCTGATCCTGCCAAGAACCTGGAGAGGGCTGCAAGTCGACCATTCAATTGTTGAACCTCTCTTAAGCAAGTTGGGCTTTTCATTTCTAGGATGGCTTTGCACTTGTCGGGATTTGCTTCAATTCCCCTTTGCGTCAGCATAAACCCCAGAAATTTTCCAGCCTCCACCGCGAAGGTACACTTTGCGAGATTTAGCCTCATCCCATGTAACCTTATGGTGTTGAAGACTTGCGAGAGGTCTGTCAAGAGGTTGGTTTCTTCCTTGGTTTTCACCAGCGTGTCGTCTACGTAGACTTCCATTAGGTTCCCAAGGCGGGGAGCGAACACCTTATTCATCAGCCTTTGGTATATGGCCCCAGCATTTTTTAGCCCAAAAGGCATGACCACATAGCAGTAGTTTGCTCTAGGCGTGATGAATGATGTTTTTTCTTGATCCGACTTGTACATCGGGATTTGGTTGTACCCCGAGTAGGCATCCATAAACGATAAGTATTGATACCCCGAGCTGGAGTCTACTAGAGTATCAATGCTTGGAAGTGGATATGGGTCTTTGGGACATGCCTTATTCAGGTCGGTATAGTCGACGCACATCCTCCACTTGCCGCTTTGCTTCTTGACTAGTACTATGTTTGCTAGCCACGCCGGATACTTGACCTCCCTGATGAAGCTGGCCTCTAGGAGTGCTTGTACTTGTTCTTCCACCGCTTGAGCCCTTTCTGGACCGAGTTTACGCCTTCGCTGCTGCACAGCTCATGACCCCGGATATACTGAGAGCCTGTGGAACATGAGCTCGGGGTCTATCCCTGGCATGTCGGAAGCTTTCCAGGCAAAGAGGTCAGAATTGGTATTTTTTTCTTCCTCTTCGCCGACCTGTACTTCTTCAGTTTTTTCCCCTGGTTGTGGCCACAGCTCTTCTTTGGCTCTCGCGCCGCCGAGCTCTATGGTGTAGACTTCCTTGCCCTTTCCTCTCAGGTGTAGGCTTTCATTGTAGCATTTTCTTGCCAATTTCTGGTCTCCCCGTATCATTGCTATCCCCGCATATGTTGGAAATTTCATGCAAAGGTGAGGGGTAGACACCACTGCTCTAAGTCGATTTAGGGTAGTTCTGCCAATCAAGGCATTATATGCTGACCCAACGTCGATGACTATAAAGTTTATGCTCAGAGTTTTGGATTTTTCCCCTTTTCTAAAAGTCGTATGGAGGGGCAGGAATCCTAGTGGTTTTATTGGCATGTCGCCTAACCCGTACAGGGTATCAGGATAAGCCCTTAATTCCTTTTTTTCCAGCCCTAGTTTGTCGAATGCGGGCTTGAAAAGGATGTCGGTTGAACTTTCTTGGTCTACTAGAGTTCTATGGAGATGGGTATTTGCCAGGATCATGGTTATCACCACTGGATCATCGTGTCCAGGGATTACTCCTTGCCCATCCTCCTTTGTAAATGAGATAGTTGGGAGGTCGGGTGCTTCGCTCCTGACCTAGTAAACTCGCTTGAGGTGTCTCTTGCGAGTTGACTTGGTGAGTCCCCTCCCGCAAATCCCCCGAGATCATATGTATGTGTCTCTCGGGGGTTTGTGGTGGTGGGTCTCTTCTGTCCCTGTCATCTCGCTTTATTTTCCCATGATTGTCCGACCTTTCCATGAGATATCTGTCAAGTCGGCCCTCCCTGGCCAACTTTTCTATCACATTTTTGAGGTCGTAGCAATCATTTGTTGAGTGACCATACATCTTATGGTACTCACAATAATCGTTGCGGCTTCCTCCCTTTTTGTTTTTGATGGGCCTAGGAGGCGGCAGTCTTTCAGTATTGCAGATTTCTCTATATACATCTACTATGGAAACTTTTAAAGGAGTATAAGAGTGATATCTCCTTGGTCTGTCAAGACCGACCTCTTCTTTTTTCTTGGGCTCCCTTTCTTTCTCCTTTGTCGAGTGAGGGTGCCCAGGTCGCTAACTCGACTCTCGTAATCTGGCATTCTCCTCCATGTTAATGTACTTTTCTGCTCTCTCTTGTACATCGCTCAACGAGGTGGGGTGCCTTTTTGATATAGACTGGGAGAAGGGACCTTCTCTAAGTCCATTTACTAGCCCCATGATGACTGCCTCTGTGGGCAAGTCTTGAATCTCCAAGCACGCTTTGTTGAACCTTTCCATGTAGTCTCGTAAAGGTTCTCCGACCTCCTACTTTACTCCCAGGAGGCTTGGTGCGTGCTTTACTTTATCCTTCTGGATGGAGAACCTCATTAAAAACTTTCGCGAGAGATCCTCAAAATTGGTGACCGACCTTAGAGGGAAGCTGTCAAACCACTTCATTGCTGCCTTCGACAAGGTGGTCGGGAAGGCTTTGAAACGAGTAGCATCAGAAGCATCAGCCAGATACATCCGACTTTTGAAGTTGCTTAAATGATGCTTCGGGTCTGTGGTTCTGTCATAGAGGTTCATATCAAGGATTTTGAAGTTTCTTGGAACTTTTGCCCTCATTATGTCCTCGCTGAATGGATCCTCTCCTCCTAGGGGTGACTCTTCTCGGTCGCCGCGGGAGTTTTGACTTCTAAGGGAGGATTCTAGTTTTAAGAGTTTTTCCTCTAACTCTTTTCGTCGCTCTATCTCGTCCCTTAGGTTTCTCTCCGCCTCTCGTTGTCGCTCTAATTCCTGCTCCAGCTGTTCCAAACGACCTTGGTGGCCGTGGACCAACCCCATTAGTTCGACTGCATGGGGTGGTTTTTCCTTTCCTGACTCGTGTCCCTCCGAGGAGTTCACCTTCGGATTTTTCAACCCTGAGGTGCCTTCTCTATGCTGGTCGTTCGCTCCTTGGTGGAGGGTCATATCTGCGTCATTATTTCCGGTATCCAGATTCTCTTGTTCTGAATCGGACGCCGTATGACCATCTTCTGGTGAATTATCCGCCATCACTGGCTGATCTCTCGGGTCCCCGGCAACGGCACCAATGTTACGATGGGTAACCGGAGATTAATGAGTTGGACTCACTGGATTGACCCAATCGTCTGAGGAAAGAAGCCTTCGAATAGGTTCGCGTCTTTGGGCCTCCGTCCGACTTGTGAGTGTGAGTGTGTGGGGGTGGTACCTGCAAAGACACTCCGATGCCTAAGTCAGCAAGGGTGTGAGCAGGTCTAGAGAGTATTGGGACTTAGAGATACCTGAGGGGTGTCAGTGTATTTATAGTAGGAGCCAATAACCACCGTTGGAGTAGTTCCACCTTCTAAGGTGAATAATCGTCCCTTTATCTTAGGGGGGTTGAGATATGGCTCCTGAAAGTAGGTTGAGAGATTTTAGAGGCAGTTATTTTAGTATTATCTGTCAGCTAATCCTCGTTCCCGACTTCCTTAGAGCAAGTTGTGGTAGGAACCGACTTCTAAGGGGAAAATCGGTATAAAATGAGGGCCAATTCCTTGAATTGGGCCTTTCTTTTAGACATAGGTCTTAGCGTTGGATTAGGGTATGAACAGTATTATATTTTTTTTCACCGAAAAAACTCCATGATATGAAACACAAACTTTGAATGGATCACTAGTAAACCAAATCGAATGGTAAGAATGGATTTTTTTTTTAATTATGATTTTGAACAAGCCTTCCACTTGTGCACTGTATGACAACATGCATGCCTAAATATAAATTCTCGAAGATAAAATATACCATTTTTTTTATAGAGGAAAAATGATAAGAGATTAGGAACTAATTTACATAATCTAATATTCTAAATCATCAAAAAGCAATCAGTTCTTTTAGTTAGGTACTACTATGTTTCAAATGAAAATTCTAGATACCACTGTCACTCAAATTAATCTAAATGATATAATTCGTAAATTGCAAATCACTAGTTTAAAAATTTACTATTTAATAATCTACTCACACTATAGTACAACATCCGCAGTAGCACTCTTGAAAGTATGATGTCAAACTTCCAGGTTCGACTCCTGGCTGCGGAAGTTCTATTTTAGTTTTTAACTTATTATTATGGATTTTAGTTTTAAGTTATTGTTACGAACAAGTCCACAAACTTAATGGATGACTCAAAAACCAAAATGAATGGTAAGAATGCACATTTTAAAGCAACAAAATCATCCAAAATGCCAGAGGGTAGAAGTCCAATATTATTTGTTTTTAGCGAAAGAAATTTAGATGAAATTATAGAAATCAGAATGAAATATACGTAATATGAAGCATAAAATTGTCATGTATTATTATTAGCTTCTAGAATTTATGAAATAGTGTTTATTTTTTAAAAATTGGAATTATACTAAATATTGCATTTATTTAAAATAAAATTTTAATTTTAAAACACAAAATTTAGATAAGTCTTCTATCTTTTTCAGTAAAAATACTACTCTATTAATCTGTGATCATTTAGCTATCCTACTGTCTGTACCACATGTTGACTGTTAGAACAAGTATTTAGGTCTTTTAGCAGTGGTCAATAAATCAAAAAAGAGACATTTAATTTTGTCAAAAACAAAGTTTTACAAAAATTACAGCACTGGAAGCGAGCTTTGTTTTCAGTTAGTGGCAGGGAGGTTTTAATAAAAGCAATGGCAACTGTAGTGCCTCTCTACATATTGAGTTGCTTTAAACTCCTCGAGACACTATTAGAGGACATTCAAAAGTCAATAATGCAATTTTTCTGGGACCAAAGAAATGCAGAAAGGAAGATGCAGTGGGTTGATTGGCGGATTGCTTGTAGGCCAAAGAATCAAGGTGGTCTGAATTTTAAGGATCTCAGGGCTTTTAACTTGGCTATGCTAGGAAAACAGGGATGGAGGTTGTTCTCTCGGCCTTACTCTCTATTTTACAAGGTCTATCAAAGCAGATATTTTAAAATTTTAACCTTCCTATGTGCAGAAATAGGTAATAATCCATCTTGAGGTTGGAAGAGTATTCTGGAGGGCAGAAAAGTTTTTAAAAAGGCATTTTTTAGAAAATTGGAAGAGGACATTCAATTAAAATCTTCGAGGACAACTGGATAAAGCAAATTCAACCAGATGAAATACAAAATCTCAGCCATTCACACAATTACCCGATTTGGGTTTCTGAACTACTCCTACCAGATCAAAATTAGAATTAAAGGCTAATCACCTCAACATTCACATACAAAGTAGCGCAGGCAATCATGAACACAAGCATCAGAACAGCAGAAGATATGGTCGCTACAAGAAAAAAGGCCTATGGCCACGCTTTTTTTGCCACGCTTTAAAAGCGTGGCCAAAAGTGGTCAATGGCCACGCTTTTTGTGGTGAGGGTGGCGATTGAATAGAGATTCGGCCACGTTTTTTCTCGCCACGCTTCAAAAGCGTGGCGAAAAGGGTCAACGGCCACGCTTTTGGAAGGGTGGCAATTGATTAGAGATACGACCACGTTTTTTTTGCCACGCTTCAAAAGCGTGGCCATAGAGAAAAAAGGGACGTTTCAAAAGCGTGGCAACAGGGTTTCATTACGGATGCGGTTATGAAGCGTGGCCATATCCTGGCACTCTTTTTGCACACTTTTGAAGCGTGGCCAAAAGGTTTTTGAAAAATAAAACCCTAATAAGCCCTAAGAAAGCTTCGGGACTACTCTCTCACTCTCAATTCGATCTTACGTTGTCACTCTCAACTCCCATCTCTCAACCTTGGAAGAGCTCAGATCCCTGCCGTCACCAGCACCGTCCTCGCTGCGTCATTAGCCTCCCCTCTGCCTCGTCTCCTCCTCGTCACTAGGGTCGCCCTCCTCGCCGATCTCCTCTGCATCGTCAGTGTCGTCTTCTCTGCTCTCCTTCCTTGTAGTTTCACCTTCCTTGCCACCATGCCTTCCTTGTAGCTTTTCTAGAAACAACAAAAAAAAAGTAGTAAGGACAAGTTGATACAAGTTCTATGAGGTATTGAATAAGAAGGACAAGTTCTATGAGCATGTATGCTAATAGTACTATTGCCTTAGTGTACAGTTGATACAACACTTCTGATATTCCTCTCATGCTTCTGCTTTCTTTCTTTGTTTACATTTCTGTTAATGCTTTCTCTTTTTTTCTCTGAAAATTGCAATCAATGGAGTCCGGTTCAGTATAATAGTACTTAGTAATAACTTCTTATACTGCTCTCTGCACCTTCTAAATTTTAATTCTATGGACCTTTTTTTATTTTTTCTTATGGATGTATCTATAAATATGGAGTACAAAGTAGTGAAGAAAATAGTTCTATTGCAGGTTGCAATGAAGCTTCTTTTAGATAGAAAAAAATTCATGTAAGTGCTCTGTTGCGGAGGGGAATTTGGACCTTAAATAAAAATTTTTGTACCGATTTTTCGTTGGTGCTTGAGGAGAATCATAAATTTCTGGTACAAATTTTAATTACTTAATTACTATACTAATTGTATATTGTAATAATTCAGAAGTTTATGTTAAGCTGACCAACTTTATTTTTATTCCTATTAGCATAATGCTGATGAATTTTTATAGTAAAATGTGAACCTGGTTTAATTTGGAATTTTTAATACATGCATAAATTAGATTATTTCTTATAATATTTTTATATATATCGTTTTTGTTGGTTCAATTTGTTCTTGATATTTTGCTGCAGGCTAGTATTGGAATGGATAACTTGAACGCTTAATGCACAAAGTGGAGCAATTTTAGGTTGATTCTGATCTTTTACCAAGTATTTATGTTGATGATCATCTCTATTAGTGTAATTTGATATATTATGAGCGGTTCTAACTTGTATTGTTTCTGTATTTTTCTTCGGTTTTTAGTTTTAAAATTTGAACTCGAGATTTATTTTGTATTTGGGTATTAGTTTTTTAATGTATAAAACAATTATAGTAAATTATATATGTCACTAACTATTGTTTTTTATTTGTCTTGTAATAAAAATTGCATACTATATTTGTAGGTTTGGTAATAAAAAAGGATTGAAAATTTATATTGTGTAGTAATGAAGGTCAAGTAAGGAAAATATATTTTTTTAAAATTTAACAAGGTTTTCGCTACGCTTTTAAAGCGTAGCTATATATCTTGCAATGGCCATGCTTTAAAAGCGTGGTCGTATCTCTTACTATCGCCACGCTTTAAAAGCGTGGCCATATCTCCCGCATACGGCCACGCTTTAACGGTGGCCAGTTGTAAAAAGCGTGGCAAAAGAAAAAGTGTGGCGATAGGTCACCAAAAGCGTGGTGATAGAGCAGCCGCCACCCTTTCAAAAGCGTGGCGGTAGCTCAAAAATCATGGCAATAGACGTGTTTTCTTGTAGGTTACCTGGAATAAGGAGAAGAGTGAATGCTACTCGGTTGCCTCCGGATATACGTTGGCCTTTCAATTCTACCATGCACCAGTTGAGTTTTTGCCGGAACAATGCAGAAGGAGAGAAATATGGAGTTCAATTTGGAAGTTAAAATGCCAGCCCAAAATTAAAATTTTTCTATGGAAAGTAATGCATGAAGGATTACCAGTTAAAGAAAGATTACACTCTAGAATTCAGATGGTGAACTCAATCTGTAATCGATGTGATGCTACAGTGGAATCAACTCTCCACTGCCTCATTCAGTGTTCGAAATTAGAAAATGCATGAAAAATAGCAAGTCTTCCCTAGACAACTCAAGAAACAGAAACATAGAGATGGTAGTTATGGCTCTAGGAACAACTCAGAAAGAGAAGACAAATGAAAAAGAAAATTCATTTGGTAGCAATACTAACCTGACAGATATGGAAATAAGAAACTTGAGAATCTTCGAAACCAAAAAAAATAAAACAAAATGAGTCAGGGTGTCTCCAAAAAAAGGTTATGATGCTAAAACTTTTGCCAAAGAAAGGAGGAAAAACAAGATAAAAAATGACCTTTTTCACTTTAAGGTGTATAGTGCCGAAGATAACCAAAGTCAACCTAACAATTTAGTTCCAGGACGTGCATATCATAGTTTTCATTCTTGATTTTTCCTAGATCTAATCTGATGAATCTTCTTTAGGGCTGATGAATAGAGCATCAATTCTTACAGATGGATAGAACATACCACAATTAATTTTGTCAACAAGTAAAGAACAAGGAGGAGCCAAAACTCTCCTTACTAAACTCAATCAATTCTGATGATGATTCTTAGAGAAAAGGAAAAAGAAAAATGAAATTAGAGTTTATTATTTTTAATTAATAAAAGTATTTAAATAATTTTGATTGTTTAGTCTTTATGCTGTTATGTTGTTTTTTTTAATTAATAAAAATATTTAAATAATTTTGATTTTTTTTAGTTTCTATATTATTTTAGTCATAATCTTTTTTTTCTTTTTCAATGTCTTTTAATTTTCTCTTGTTTGATTTTTTTCTTTTTTTTCATTTTTTTTATTTTCCTTTATTATTATAATCATCATCATCTTTTTCATCTTCTTCTTTTTTTATATGTATTAAAAATTACAATACAAAAATTTTGATATACAGCCAAAAAAAAATAGTATACATAAATTAAAAAAAAACACATATTTAAAATATTAACTCTCAACTAACAAAATATTCATGACACAAATTTTGGTACGCAACATAAATTTAATAATAAAATATACCCTTTTTATAAAGAAACCAAAATTTAATAATAAAATATACCTTTTTTACAAAGAAAAAATGATAAGAGATTAAGAACTAATTTATCTAATCTAATATTCTAAAAGAAAATTATATGGTACAGATCTAAATCTGTACAGATTTAAAGATTTGCTTACTTAAACCACACTTTCTAAAGCCACATTTTTCACTTAAAACCGTAGCTCTTCACAAAGAAAAGCGTCACCTAATGAAAAAAAAGTAAATTAGAAGATTTAAGAGAAGAAATAATTAAGTTATCAAAATTAATAGATCAAAAATTAATGATTTTAACTAATGTTAACTGTAATGACACCGAATTCTTAAAATCAATACAAAATGATTTTTCTCAAAATCTTTATTTTACTATAAGTTTTATTGAAGGACTTCAAAAACCTGAAAAAGCTTATTTTTCAAACGGAATTTCTAAAAAATGTTACCATGGAAATGATTCCCCACATCTTTATCATACTTTTAACCCACAATTAAATTCTATAGTAGATATGCTTGAAGAAATATTAGTATCCATAAAATTTCAAAGAAATAAGGAAAAAGAGAATCCCAAAGAAGAAAAATTTCAAAATATAATCAAAATAACAGATTTAAAAGTAAAACCACCACTAAAATTATGAATATTGAAGAAAAATTAGAAGAAGTTACAATGCTTTTTAAACAATTAAAAATGGCTCAAGAAAATAATATTATGGAACAGAGATTTCAAATAGAAGAAGAATTAGTAAATTCTGAAAATATAGAAAATGAAGAACACATCCTAGATTATTCAAGTGACGAGGAACCAGCAATTCCAATACAAGTAAAAAATGAAGCTGGAACATCTAAGGATAATCAATCTCAATTTAAATGGGAAACAGGTTTTGATAATTATGCTTTTAAAAAAGGGTTTACAAATAAAGATTCAAAATATACAAAAATACCATCAAAATATGTTCCTAAAACTCAGGAAATGGAAGGAGAAAGAATGCTCGATTTAGACTGTAAAAAGAACGAAAAAGAAATTTTCGAAAATTGGTTGAATTCCTTTTTATTAGAAGCCTTTACTAATCCAAAACTTAGTGAATTGTCTGGAAGAGATATTTAGAATTACATAGGGTTTCATACTAAAGGAACTATAAGAGATTATATGACATCAATAGAAAACCAAATAATAGAAGAATTAGCAACAAAAATTACAGCTTATGATAAGATATTATATATAATGATGATTCTATATAAAGAAATTTTTGGAAAAAATATTATAGATCATAGACAAGAAGTTTATAATAAAGAATATCAAGAAGCAAAAAACCATCTAGCTAATATTCAGATATATGATCTATGTAATGTGGAGTCTTATAGAATACATTATTACAAATTAAAAGAAGATAAAAATCATTATCTTAGTATGTATATAACAAAACTTCCATATCCTGCTAATGAATTTATAATGAGAAGATTTATAAGAGAAATAAATAGAGGAACAATTGAAAATAACTTTGGTGGAGCAACCTCTGTAATAAGAGAGGAAATAAAAGAATGTTGTATGCAAGAAGCAACTCAAAAAAGATTTGCAAATATAATTAGAATTTGCTGTCAAGATAATGAAGAGATACCTCAAAAATATGGTCTTAATAAAAATTTTCAAAGAAAAAGAAAATATCAATTTAGAAAAAGAAAATACTATCCAAACTGGAGAAAAAAGAGATATTTTAGAAAGGAAAATAATAAAAACAAAAGACAAAGAAATAACTATTGCCCGAATAAAAAAGAAAATTGTAAATGTTGGTATTGCCAAGAAGAAGGACACTATGCAAATGAATGTCCGAAAAAGAAGGATAAAAAGGATCTTACTAAACAAATAGAAATTGCTAAGTCTTGTTTCATGGAACCTTTAGAGGAATCTGATGATAACTTAGACTACATTTTTTAATATGTCTCGGAAACAGACTCAGAGACTGAGTAATAATGCTACATTTATTACTATAAAAATAACAGAAAAGTTTATAAATGCTTTCATAGATTCTGGAGCAACACAATGCTTTGCTAGTTCAAATATAAAACTTGATTGGAAAAAATTAAAGAAACCATTAAGAGTTAGAATAGCTGACAAATCAATACATAAAATTGACCAAAAAGTAGAGATGGTTGAAATTTTTATTCAAAATTATAGGTTCATTGTTCCATCTATATATATGTTAAATTCTGGAATGGATTTTATTATAGGAAATAATTTTTTAAAGCTATATCATCCATTCATTCAAGAATTAACATATATAGTTTTAAAAGCTCCACACGATTCTTCAATAAATCAAAAATCAAAACGTATAAAAATACCGACTACTAATATAGATAAGATCTTAAAATTTAAAATATTTTCTATATTAGAGACATGTTATTTAAATTTATACTTTCAGATAAATATCCCAAAAAATAATCTTGAAATAAAGATAGAAGAACTTTTAGATGAAATTTGTGCTGAAAATCCTTTAGATATTAAAAATACAAATAACGAATTAGTAAGTATTAAATTAAAAGATCCTACAAAAGAGATAAATGCTCCAAATAAAATTCCTTATTCCGCAAGAGATAGAGAAGAGTTTTCACTAGAATGTAGAGATCTTTTGGAAAAAGGAATTATAAGATTAAGTAAAAGTCCTCATGCGGCTCCAGCCTTTTATGTCGAAAACAATAATGAAATTAAAAGGGGAAAACGAAGAATGGTTATTAACTATAAGAAGATGAATGAAGCAACTATTGGTGATGCTCATAAACTTCCAAGAAAAGATTCTATTTTAGAAAAAATCAAAGGAGCAACTTGGTTTTCATCTCTTGATGCAAAATCAGGATATTGGCAACTTCGTTTAGACGAAGAAACAAAGAAATTAACTGCTTTTACTTGCCCAACAAAAGAATCAACAAGTGTGTTGCTCTATGAATGGAATGTATTGCCATTCGGATTAAAACAAGCCTCGGGTATTTATCAAAGATTTATGGAAGAAAATCTAAAAGAGTTAAATGAATTTGTTTTAGTGTACATTGATGATATACTAATTTTTACAAAACAGGATAGAGAAGATCATCTTCAAAAATTATTAATAGTTTTAGAAAGATGTAAAGAAAAAGGATTAGTTCTTAGCAAAAAGAAAGCAAGAATAGCAAAACAAGAAATAGAGTTTCTTGGATTAATTCTATCCACTCAAGGAAAGCTAAAACTTCAGCCAAATGTCCTAGAAAAGGTAAATTTATTTCCTAGTAAAATAGAAGATAGAAAACAATTACAAAGATTTTTAGGGTGTATAAATTATATTTCTGATCAAGGATTTTTAAAGAATATAACAGAATACACTAAAAGCTTATTTCCAAAAATAAGTACTAAAAAAGAATGGAAATGGGATGAAAAAGATAGTATGCAAATTCAAAAGATTAAAGAATTATGTGAAAAACTTCCAGAACTTTATATTCCGGAAGAAAATGACTACTTAATAGTAGAAATAGATGCTTCAGACATAACCTGGTCAGGATGTCTAAAAGCTAAGAAAGCTATAAAAAGTTTGGAACAAGAAAAAGAATTACTAGATTCTAAAGATTCCCCAAAGGAATTACTTTGCAGGTATATTTCAGGGACTTTTACTCCAACAGAACAGAGATATACCACTCATAAAAAGGAAACTCTAGCAGCAATTAAATCTCTTAAGAAATGAAAAATTGATTTACTACCCAGAGAATTTACATTAAGGACAGATTCAAGTTACCTAACAGGTTTCATACGATATAATTTAAAAGTTGATTATAATCATGGACGATTGGTAAGATGGCAATTATTTTTGTTACAATATCCAATAAAAATTGAATATATTAAGGGTGACAAAAATGTTATTGCAGATACATTAACAAGAGAATGGAGTTCGTCTACAACGCATTAGATCAAGAAATTCAAAAATATGAGCAAGAACTCGAAAAATGCAAGCATTGTCAGCAAATAAGGACACAGATCCAATCTCTCAAGAAGGCCATCGAAACAATGAAGTCAACACAACAAGCAAAACCATCAGAGTTCAGCCAGCTAAGCGTGGTGGACAAATCAGGTGAAGAAAAAATTTCAGAAAATAAAACAATCGCTGAAATCATTAAAAAATCCATCCAAGATAAAAAATATTATGTAATTTATAATGGCCCCATGAAAGGAGTATATGATGCCTGGAAAAAAGCAGCACCATTCACACATCAATCAAGGATAATTCATAAAGGAGGGTTTCTAACACTGGAAGAGGCAAAGGAATCCTTCAGGGAATATGAAGCTCTCCATCCAGAGCAAACCTTAAAAAGAGCAGATAAAGCTCCAATTCAAACCCAGAGAACAGGGATAATAAGAAACATTCCTACAAGGGCTGAAATCAAGAAAAAGAAAAGGGTCTGTAGATCAAATCTCAGAGAAACCCTTAACATAGTCCTGAATTGGACTGAAGAAAAAAGGGCAATTTTGGGATATTATCCTATTACCAAAGAACAGCTAACAAAGTTGGTTATATTCCCAGATGCTTCCCCATCTGACACCTATCAGTTTTTCCAATATGGATTAATTGATACAATTTTAATTTTTAATGATCTAAAAATTATTAGTGAGTTTCCTGCAGGATTTGTTGATGCAGTAAAGAGATTTAAAAATATGATTGACAATGTAAATCTAAGGGATATATCCCTAAAATTTACAAACAGTCAACCTATTTTTAATGAAGAAGAAGAATGCTTGGTTCCAGCACCAAGTAATATTCATGTCCGTCTTTCCAGGAAATTTTCAACCAATTGATCAGATTCAAGATTTAACGATTTACAGTCATGAAGGAAGGATAGCCAGCACATTAGCAAGGGTCTTTGAAAGAACTCAAAAAATAACGAAGGAATCTCACATAAGGATTAATTATAAAAGTAGAAATACTCTGCTTGTGTCCAGTAAAAGAAATGAAATTGAAGAAAGAGAGATGAGACTCTTGGTGGAATTTGAATCAGCATTCTACAACTTATCTGGACTTTTAGAAAAGCTCCCTGAAGGGATAAAGAGGAATCTCTGCTATTTGATAAAAGACAGAGAAGACCACAAGTGCCAGCTATGTGCCTCAGAGATATCTGAAGAAAGCAATAATGAAACGGAATCAACTCACATGATGAAAGAAGGAGACAATGCATATGAGGGTCACATGATAAAAGAGGAGGACAGTGCATCTGAAGCATCTCTCAACATTATTACATAATGACGTAAGCGCTTAGGTCATAGAGCACCAACAATGTAGCTGGTGCAAAAGAACAAACAATGACGTAAGCAATGACGTCATAAGAAGGGTAAGGATGGGAATTGTCCATCAAACCCAACTATTATAAATAGGTTGCCTAGGCAATTGTAAAAGTATCAGACAATAGAAAATAGGAGGCTAAGAGTACTCATATGCTAGGAGAGCAAGGAGGAAGCTGCCAAGGCGATTCTATAGTCTGAAGAAGAATTCCCTTAGGGAAAAATAGTTCTAAACTCCCCTCTGGAGTTAGTATCTACAATCTCCCCTCTGGAGATAAAAACACCTTATGTAAAATATACTAAATAAAGGAAGTTTTTCTCCAGAAAGGTACATCTTCATCCTAGTCTTTTAATTATGAATTATTTAGAAATTTTAGAATTAACAGAAGAATCTGATTATTATAGATTAACTGCTTTATTAGATAATGAAAAACAGGCTGTTATAAAAACAGAATTAAATCTCAAATCAAATGAAAATTTTAATAAACAAAATCTTTTAAAAGAAGTTTTTAATAGAAAAAATATAATATACTATGAAAAAATTTAACTTGAAGCTCCTATAAAGATAAAATCTGCCAATGGAGAACTTGAAATAGCTTTGATAAATAATGAAGAATTAAGTAAACAGATTGAGAAAATTAAGGATCAACAAAAAAAATCTAAAATTGGATGGATTCATATTAGTACTATACAAGTCTTAATCAAATCTACATATATGAAAGGAATTAATTCACCAATAAGTTTAGCAATCTGTGACAAAAGAATTATTGATGACCTGATAGATCAAATAATTGGAATTGTTCATGGAAATTTGGCAAACGTAAATGTTAAATTTAATGCCCATCTTGGATATGCTATACCTTTATCAACTGAAAATCTTGGAAGATCTATAAGTTTGGCTTATAAATTTCATAGAAAGAATCTAATGGAACAAGATGATGAACCATTTTCAATAACATATGCAATAAATTATGCTTTAACAAATAGCCATCATAGTATAATATTTAAAAACAGAGAAAGAATTTATGTCGATGAACTATTTCAGAAAATTGTAAAAACAGAAATACCAAAATATAAAGCTATTGAAAACTCAGTTCTATTATTAAAAGAACCATCAGAAAAATTGGTTTCATCAAATTTTCAAATAAGAGAATCTAAAATTAATAGCCATTTAAGTTTATCTAAATTAAAGATTAAAGAAGAAAATTCTGAAATAAAAGAATTAACAAAAAAGGTCGAAAAATTAAATGAAACCCTAAATACTAAATTATGACAATAAATAAAGAAGAAATATATGTAACTTATCAAGATAAGAAACAAGAGCTCTTTGAAAGAGAAAATCGTTTGAATTATTTGTAGTTTTCTGAAATAAATCAAAGAGCATTTGAAGCTCTAAAAATAATCTATGACAAGTTAAAAAGAGAAGTTGAAGAGCTAGAAAAATTAATAGAATCTCTAGAAAATAGTGATGAAGCGATGATAGAATTTGCAGAAATTCTAAAATAAATAATGAAGCATACAAAGATTGAAAGACCAGAAAATAAAATAAAAAGAAAAAAAGCGAAAAAATTAAAAAGTAAAATAAAAGAGTATAAAAGGGAATTAAATAATCTTCAGATCGAAATTGATGACCTTATAATAAAAAGGATAGAAATAAAAATAAATATAAACAAGTTGGAGTTAAACTTAAAAAATTTATAAATGCCTGGAAAACCATATTATGACTTAAAAGAATTAAAGCTGTTGAAAGAAAAAATGGAGAATGAGGTTGAAAAATTAAAAAGATATTTAGAAACAACAGAAAGTGTAGAAATAAAAGAAGTTTTTGAAGATTTGAGAAATTATATTAAAGAAAAAGACAAACAGATAAAAGATTTTATATACAATAATCCTTGCAAAAAAGAATATTATAAACTAAAACAAGATTGAAAAACTATACAAATGAAATCAGAATTATAAATACTAGTAGAAATGGTCAACATTTTTTATGAATTTGTAAATTATACAAATTATAAACTTATTCGAAGTAAAATATGAAGAGTAAAATTTTACAAATTATAAACTTATTCGAAGTAAAATATGAAGAGTAAAATTGGTATCAGAGCCAAGTTAACGATTAAGGGTAACACTTTCTCTTTAAGCAACACTTTTAGTGATACACTTTTAAACCAAATAAAAACAAAAATCTATAAATCTGTACCAAAATGCATCTGTACACTAAATGAACCCTATTCTAAATCATCAAAAATATTTATCAGTTCTTTTAGTTAGGTACTTCTATGTTTCAAATGAAAATTCTAGGTACGAGTGCCACTCAAATTAATCTAAATGATATAATTCATAAATCACAAATCACTAATTCAAAAACTTACTATTTAAAATTTTTTGCATTAGCATAACACAACATCCGCAGTGGCACTTTGGAAAATGTCTAATTTTAAATTTCTAAGTTCGAATCCTGGCTGCGGAAGTCCCATTTTAGTTTTAAATTATTGTTACGAACAAGTCTTCCACTTGTGTAGTAAATAAATGAAAAAGTTATAGGACAGCAATTTTATTAAATTTTGACAACTAACAAAAAAAAGTGAGTCATTGAATGAAATCTCACCAATCTTACACTATTAAAATCATCATTGATGACTATTTGATGGCTACAAATTACAAAAGTTGCTGTTCCTAACACTCCTCTTTTCTAACACAAACTTAATGGCTGACTCAAACCAAAACTAATGGTAAGAACGCACATTTTAGGTCCTTTTAAAGGAACAAATTCATCCAAAATGCCAAATCCTCTTTTCTAACACAAACTTAATGGCTGACTCAAACCAAAACTAATGGTAAGAACGCACATTTTAGGTCCTTTTAAAGGAACAAAATCATCCAAAATGCCAAATGGTGGAAGTCCAATATTATGTTTTAGATTTGTACTAACTTAATTACAAAAATATTTGTATATATAGTATTATTATGATTTTAAATTAAATATGATATGATACTAAATGGTTAAATTGATCTCTGAAAGATCACATGATCTCTAATTTGGTTTTCAAACAAATTTTTTAATTAAATTCATCCCCGCAAAAATTTTAGTTTAATCACGTTAATCCTTTTATTAATTTTATTACGAGCAATATTAATAAAAACTGATCTGACAAGCTGGCACGTTAAGTGACACAGGTCAAGGTCAACATTAAAACGACATCATTTTTTTAGTGTGACAAGCATTGGTTCAAACGACGTTATTTTGGAGTCCCTATTTCAATTAGTAAGATTGACCACAATCTCTCTCATTTCCATTCACTCTCATAGTAACACTGAGGCCCTGTTTCTCTCATAAGACTCTCTCTATCACTTCCGTTTTGACGTAGTTGAGAAGAAGACAAAGAAGTCTTCATCATCCTCGTCGATTAAAACATCTGGTAGGACTTGTTTGCGAGACAAACACACCATCAATGAGTTATTTAAAAATTTCTGTGTTTAAAAATTTCTTATGCAGTGCTGCAGAAACCAGTACAATATAATATCTATGACAAACATACCATCAATGGGGCACTTCCTCTGGAACCAACCCATCAAGTGGCACCACCAACACGGGAACCGACACCGGCACCAGCACCACTCCATGCAGTACAAGCCATGTACTAGGAGGGATTGACAGTGGCAGCATGGGACTTCTGGATTTGACATGAGCAACGAGAGTCACAGCAGTAGGGTTAAATTTGAATTATTTGCTCTTTTTTCTGCATTCTTTATAGTATGGTGGGGTTGATAAAAAGACAGAAAAAATGGCCATGACTTTGGTTTTAGAATTTTGTTCTTGACAATTAAACATTTTTAGTACCTCAAAGTTTATCATTAATTCTAAATTTTTTGGATTATTAAAGTAATCACTGTATATTGTGCCAATGAAATTCATTGTTTTTGTTTAGTTTTTATATTATGATGTTTGGTTATAGTTTTTGCATTTTGTTTACAAAATTTGATTAGGGTTTTAGGATTGTGATAAGTGGAGTTAATAATGTTTTTGGTTATGTTCTTAAAAAAATTATTTTGATTAATTTTTTAATTTTTATATGAAATTTTGAAAGAAATATATATATACAATATTTTGAGATTAGAATTTATCACTTAAATACTAATTTGACTAAATTTTATAAAAGTGTCGTATTAACTATAAATAGGTGTACTGATATGTAATTTATTGTGTCACGTCAATTTTTATTAATGTCATCAACGTTAAATAATAAAAGGATTAACGTGATTAAACTAACATATTTAAGAGATAAATTTAATTAATTTTTTTTTAAAATCAAATTAAAAATCGTGTAATTTTTTAAAAACTAATTTTACTATTTATTCGTCATATATTCGTTGATTGCATTTCATATTGGGAGTTATTTGAAACCATCCAAAAAAATATGCGAGTTGTTGACCTGGGAGGGGATCTTTATCGTTTTGGTTCTATTAATTGCTCAAAATTCAAAGAGATATACATTTGGCAAAATTATAGACAAATGAGATCAAGATTATCAAATTGGGATAGAAATTTGCCCTCTACAAAGGATGGGTAAGTTTTAGTTTATAGATTGCATTTGTATTCTCTCTATACCATGATATTTGAAGTGATGACTATTAAGCCAACTATAGTGATGTCATTTTTTATAAAGGATAAATATAAAGGGTAACTTACTTGTATATTTAAAGGTAATTTATTTTAATAAAATGATTGGCAACTAAAATTATACTATTATTCTGATTTTAGTTTGATTACACGTCTATTTTATTTTAATCTACATAAATTAAATTAATTAATTTAATTTGTAAATTTACACATAAATTAAATCAGATTGATTCAATTTATATATAAATTATCGAAGTAAATAAATCGAATTTACTTAGTTGGATTTCAATTGAGTATGATAGAAAAAGCAAAGACAAATCAAATTTACTCAACCTATTGACAAATTAAAGAGTTTTATTTAATTTTGTTTAAATGACAAATTAAAGAACTCTTTAATTTTTTATTAATATTTTCCTCTTCTCAATTCTATGTATGTTATGTTGGTTGTATTATTAGATTTACAAATTTGTTTAGGTGCTATTAAATTGTTTAAAAAAAAATATTTTTTAATAAATTTTTTTTTATTTTTTAATGTATTTAACAAAATTTTAATAGTAAAAATAAATGTACTAAAAAATAAAAAAATTCTTTTTTACTTTTGAAGAAAGAGATTTTTAACATTATAAATAAAAAATATTTTTATATTTATTTTTATTAAAATAAAAAAGAATAATATATGTTATATAAAATAAAAAAAATCCAATTTTATGAAAAAATATTTTTTTATAATTTCTCAGGTACTAATGAAACTAATTTAATAAAATTTAACTCTCTGAGCAATTGCACCAAAAATTCAAGTTTCTTTCGGATTTTTTTTCAGGTACGACAATATAGAATTACTTTTTATTTATTTATAACGTTAAAAATATTTTTAAAATTAAAAAAAAAATTTAAAAAAATATGTAAATTATAATTTTTAAAAAACAAATATTTTTTTAATATTTTTACTTTTATTAATAAAATTTTATTAAATATACTAAAAAAATAAAATATTTTTTTTAACAATTTAATAACATCCAAACCAACTCGTAAATTTAATAATACAACAAGATAACTGTTACGATGGGTAACCGGAGATTAGTGGGCTGGACGGTATTGGTTGGCCCAAACGTATGGATGAGGGGGATTTCAAGTGGATCTGCAACTCGGTGCCCTCCGTCCGACTTGTGCGTACGAAAGAATGGGGGGTGGTACCTGCAAAGACACTCCAATGCTTAAGTCAGCAAGGGTGTGAGCAGGTCTAGAGAGTATTGGGACTTAGAGATACCTGAGAAGTGTCAGTGTATTTATAGTGGTGAACCAATAACCACCGTTGGAGTAGTGCCACTTTTTTAGGGTGTTAACCGTCCCTTTATCTTAGGGAAGTTAAGATATGGCTTGTGGAAGTGGTTAGAGAGATTCTAGAGGCAGTTATTCATTCAAATGAGTGCTTATCTGCCAGCTAACCCTCGTTCCCGACTTCTTTAGAGCAAGTCGTGACGAGTACCGACTTCCTAAGACGAAGATCGGTAATGGGTGAGGCCCAACCCTTTGGATTAGGCCTTTCGCTTGGTTCTGGGCCTTTATTATTGGGCCAGGGTATGAACAGTGCCCCTACTCGAGCCCAATTTCTCTTTAAGATTTGGGTTTGAGTATTCTACTCGAGGTTGTAGCCGACTTGTGGGAGGACCGACGTGATGGTCTGAAGCCGACGTGACTTTTCGTGACCTTTTGGTTCTAACAGTTACGTCTAATCAAGCGTCGTGTCCGTTAGGGATGTGCGTAGGGATTAATGGCCTTGGTAACGGTGCGTCTTTAATGACTGCCCTGTTTTTACCATTGTGCCCCTAACGTACTTATAAATACTTTCCCTCTCTTTCATTGTTTCGTTTCTGCGATTTTTCAAATTTCCTCTTCACTCGTTCGTGCTGCATCTTTGCGTTTTCGAAGGCTTTTGCTTCCTCCAACCCTCATTTTCGGATAAAGGTTAGTTCTTTCTGTAACATGCCTTTCTATTTTTATACCTTTATTTTGTAGATAGGTGGGTTTGTAGACTTTGGTTCCGTATTCCCTCCCTTTAGAGACCGTGTTCTTAATTTTCCTTTTCTTTTTCCCTTGTAGGTTTTTGTCACCCTTTTAAGAAAAAGAAATGGCCTCCGTAGATGTTCTTTCTCAGTGGGTTGATGTCACGGTCCTAGGGGAGGAACCCTCGGTCGATACTGAGTTTATCACCCATCTTCGCACTCACCACAGAATTTGCGCTTCTGAGGAAGATGAGCCGAAGTATGAATTGGTAGTCCCGGGTCCAGAAGACCGGGTTTGCTTCGGGAGGGTCAATGAGGCGGCCCCTCATTTTTTCTTTATGTACGAGTGTATGATCACCCGTTTGGGTGTTTTTCTTCCTTTTTCAGACTTTGAGATGTCTGTTTTGCGTCATTGTCGAGTTGCCCCTACTCAGCTTCACCCCAACTCTTGGAGTTTTTTGAAAGTTTATCAATTTATCAGCCAAGCTTTGGAGTTCCTGACCTCTTTGAAGATTTTCTTCTATCTTTTTCATATGACTAAACCCTTTAGTGGGCTAAACAATAAGCAACATTGGGTATCTTTCCGAGCCATACAGGGTCGGAGAGTTTTCACCCTTTTTGACGAATCCTTCCATGATTTTAAAAATTATTTTTTCAAAGTTCAAGCTGTAGAGGGTCACCACCCCTTTTTCCTGGACGAGAGTTCTTTCCCCCGCTTTCCCTTGTACTGGTTGGAGGCCTCCCCCTGTGAGAAGTATGGTCTGAATGATCTAAACAAAGTGGAGGCGGCCGTTGTGGGGTTCCTCTGAGAAGTGTGGGGGAGGGCCCCATATCTGGACACTAAGAAATTCCTCCAGGGGTCTCCGACTTTTATCCAGGCGCAACTAGGTAGCTTTTGTTTTTTACTTCCGACTTGCGTTTTCTTGTACCGACTTGTCTGACTTTTTGTTATTTTTTGTAGAGATGGCGAAGAAGAATGCTCAGGAGTCTTATCAGAGGGTCCAGGAGGCCAAAGCGAGGTCTCGCGCCAGGACTGGTGGCGCCAAGGCGGTTATCTCTCCCCCTCCTCCTCCTCGAAATGTTGGGACTCCCTCCTAGCCTATTATGATTTCTTCTTCTGCTTCCTCTCAGCCGCCCCCTTCTGCCCGATCTTCTCCTGAGCCAGAGAAGAAGAAGCGCAAGACCTTAGAGTCTGGCTCTTCTGGTGAGGTGAAGGCGGATGCTCTTGCATTCGTCCGAAAGAACATCTACCCCCATGCTCGTATAAGCATGGATGATGTGTCTGTTCGTCACCACCTTACCACTCTGGTTGAAGAGAGTCTCAAGGAAGCGGGGGTTTGTGGCAAACTTTTGGATATTTTTGAGAGGGCTCCTCTCAGCTCTTTAGGGATGACCTCGAGGGTCGAGGAGCTGGAAGAAAGGCTTCGTATATATCAAGAGCATGAGAGGGAGTTGAAGGAGGAAGTCGCCAAGCTGAAGGAGGAGAGAGATAACCTCCGGGAGAAGGGGAGGAAGTTGCAAGCCCAATGCAACATGGAGGTGGACTTGAGAAAAACAGCGCAGGGCAGCTATCAAAAGTTATTTGAAGATCTTGTGGCTGTGAAGAATGATCTGCTGAATTCTCGGAAGGCCTATGCCGAGTTGGAGGACTCTATTGCTGATGGCGCCGAGGAGGCTTGGAGGGTCTTTAAGGAGCAGGTCGGAGTCATTGCTCCTGACTTGGACCTTTCTCCTTTAGATCCCGATAAAGTCGTCATTGATGGTGCCATTGTAGATCCTCCTGTCCCTGTGATTGTTTCCGAGTCAGAATTGAAGACTCGGGGGCAGAGAATCATAGAGTCCCCTCCTCGTCCTGAGGACGTTCCGAGCTCTTCTACTGTTCCTCCGACTTCCTCTTCACCTCCTATGGATGCCTCTCTTCCCAGTCCCGGTGGCGCTCCTCCTGACTCTGATGGTGGTGATCCGTCTATTCCTCTTTCGAGAAAATAATTTTGTTGGCTATATGGGAGCCCGGCCTGTGGGTCTCCCCCCTTTTTTAAACTCTTTATGTTTGTTTGTTGAACAATTTCTTTCTGGCCTTTTAAGGCCGTAAACAAAAAATACCCTTTTTGATAAGGGTTTAAGTTAAAATAAGTACCCTTTCTTGGATAAGGGTTTTTAAGTTACCTTATGTGTGCATGCTTTTTGATAGTGATTTTTTGAACTCTCCTTGATCTTTTCTAAAAAAAAAAAAACCTTTTCTTTGACTTGTCTGTCTTTCTGCACCTTTTTGTTAAAGATTTTAAGGACAGCTTTCTGATCTTTTCCTGGGTTTTTCGATCTCTTTTGTTTATTCCTCGTACTCAATTTTGTTTTATTGAGTTTTTATGACTTAGGTTATTTTTGCGATGCGTTTCTTTATTTCTCGGCTTCTCCGACTTGTAAGTCAGATAATTTTCGAGTTCATTACGATCAACTTTTATAACCTCTTTACACCGACTTGTACCTCGTCGTTTTATCCTGACAACCATCTAGGTCGATTCATGGGATTTTCACGTTTTGTCGAGCTTAAGTCGGCGCGTTTCGTCGAAAGAGAAAACAAAGAAGGAATTTATAAGAGATATTTGTAAGATGAAAAAGATCTATATTAATTGGAGAGGTACTTTATTGCTACTAAGGGTTTTTGACAGTTTATTTCCCTTAGCCCATACTATGATGCCTCGTTAAAAACCCTTCTCCAGAAAAAACCCTTTGATTTTGGGAAAAAATCATGAAGTTGGGAAAAGAGTACATCAGGGAGTAGAGTTCGCTTTCAACTGTAGTACCTTTTCATGTTACAAGCATGCCACGACCTTGGTAACTCGGTGCCGTTTAAGTCGGTCACCTTATAATAACATTTTCCTAAGACCTCATTGATTTTGTAAGGTCCCTTCCAATTCGCAGCGAGTTTTCCTTCCCCTGATTTGTTGACTCCAATGTCGTTTCTGATCAAGACCAAGTCGTTCGGGGCGAATGCTCTTCGAATGACTTTTTTGTTGTACCTTGTAGTCATCCTTTGCTTCAACGCTGCTTCTCTTATCTGGGCTTCCTCTCGGATTTCGGGGAGCAAGTCGAGCTCCTCTTTGTGCCCCTGTATATTTCCGATCTCGTCATGGAGAATCACTCTTGGGCTTTGCTCGTTGACTTCTATTGGGATCATGGCTTCTACGCCATAAACTAGTCGGAATGGTGTTTCTCCAGTGGCAGATTGGGGGGTCGTCCTGTACGCCCATAGCACTTGTGGGAGCTCTTCAGCCCAGGCTCCTTTTGCATCTTGTAATCTCTTCTTTAGCCCTGCCAGTATGACTTTGTTGGCCGCCTCGGCTTGCCCATTGGCTTGCGGGTGCTCCACCGAGGTGAACTGGTGTTTGATTTTCATATTGGCCACTAGGCTTCTAAAGGTAGAGTCAGTGAACTGGGTTCCATTATCTGTAGTAATGGAATGAGGTATCCCATACCTTGTGATGATATTTTTGTAGAGGAACCTCCGAATTCTTTGTGCGGTGATGGTGGCCAATGGTTCTGCTTCTATCCACTTTGTAAAATAATCTATTCCCATGATCAGGTATCTGACCTGTCCTGGCGCCTGGGGAAAAGGACCTAACAAATCCATTCCCCATTTTGCAAAGGGCCATGGAGAAGTGATACTGATGAGTTCCTCCAGGGGAGCCACGTGGAAATTTGCATGCATCTGACATGGTTGGAATTTTTTCACAAATTCTGTGGCATCTTTCTGCAAGGTTGGCCAGTAGAATCCGGCTCGGATCACTTTCCTGGCTAATGACCTCGCCCCGAGATGGTTTCCGCAGATCCCACTATGTATCTCCTCCAACACCTCGGTAGTTCTTGAGGTCAGCACGCACTTTAATAATGGTGTTGATATCCCCCTTCTGTAGAGAATATTTCTCACCAAGGTGTAGTATTGTGCTTCCCTACGGATTTTCTTAGCCTCTTTCTCCTCCTTTGGAAGGATGTCGAACTTCATGTATTCGACCAAGGGGTTCATCCATCCGAGGTTTAGTCCGACTACCTCAAGGACCTCTTGTTTGTCTTCTACTTTTGCCACGGAGGGTTCCTAGAGAGTTTCTTGGATCAGGCTTCTGTTATTCCCTCCTGGCTTGGTACTTGCTAACTTGGATAGGGCGTCTGCTCTGCTGTTTAGATCCCGAGTTATGTGTCTCACCTCAGTTTCTGCAAAGCGCCCAAGGTGTTCCAGGGTTTTTTCCAAGTACCTCTTCATATTTGGGTCTTTTTCCTGATATTCTCCATTTATTTGGGAGGTCACCACTTGTGAGTCGCTGTATACCATCACCTTTGTAGCACCGACTTCTTCCGCCAGCTTCAATCCAGCAATCAGGGCTTCGTACTCTGCCTGATTATTTGAAGCCGGGAATTCAAATTTGAGGGAAATCTCTATCTGGGTTCCTCTTTTGTCCACCAATATTATGCCTGCGCCGCTTCCTGTTTTGTTTGAGGATCCATCTACATAGAGTTCCCATGTAGTTGGTTTTTCCTCTTGATCTCCCGCGTATTCTGCAATGAAGTCGGTGAGGCACTGGGCTTTGATCACCGTCCGAGTTTCATATCTCAAGTCGAACTTGGAAAGCTCTATTGCCCATTGAACCATTCTCCCTGCAACATCCGTCTTTTGGAGGATTTGCTTCATGGGTTGGTTCGTGCGGACTCTTATTGTGTGAGCTTGAAAGTAAGGCCGTAGCCTTCGCGAGGCTACTACTAAGGAGTAGGCAAACTTCTCTAGTTTGTGGTACCTTAGCTCAGGGCCTTGTAGAACTTTACTGATGAAATATACTGGATGCTGACCGGCCTCGTCTTTTCTTATTAGGGCCGATGAGACGGCCTTGTCTGCTACAGATAGGTATAGGACGAGGTCTTCTCCAGCTACAGGTCGAGTTAGAATAGGAGGTTGGCTCAAGAATCTCTTGAACTCCTGGAACGCCTCCTCGCATTCAGGAGTCCATTCGAACTGACATCCCTTTCTCAATAAGGAGAACAGCGGAAGGGATTTTAGTGCTGATCCTGCCAAAAATCTGGAGAGGGCTTCAAGTCGGCCATTCAGTTGCTGGACCTCTCTCAAACAAGTCGGGCTTTTCATCTCCAGGATAGCTCTACACTTATCGGGGTTAGCTTCAATACCTCTTTGTGTTAGCATAAACCCTAGGAATTTTCCTGCCTCTACCGCGAAGGCGCACTTTGAGGGATTTAGCCTCATCCCGTGCAACCTTATGGTGTCAAAGACTTGTGAGAGGTCAGGTAAGAGGTCGACTTCTTTCTTGGTCTTTACCAGCATGTCGTCGACGTATACTTCCATTAGGCTCCCTAGGTGAGAGGCAAACACCTTATTCATCAACCTCTGATATGTGGCCCCTACATTTTTCAGTCCAAATGGCATGACCACGTAGCAGAAATTAGCTCTGGGTGTGATGAATGATGTCTTCTCCTGGTCTGGCTCATACATCGGGATTTGGTTATACTCCGAGTAGGCGTCCATGAATGATAAGTATTGATACCCCGAGTTGGAGTCTACTAGGGTATCAATGCTTGGCAACGGATAGGGATCCTTGGGACATGCCTTATTTAGGTCGGTATAGTCGACACACATTCTCCATTTGCCATTTTGTTTTTTGACTAGCACTACATTGGCTAGCCATGTTGGGTACTTGACTTCTCTGATGAAGCCAGCTTCTAGGAGCGCCTGTACTTGCTCTTCTACTACTAGGGCTCGTTTGGGGCCGAGCTTGCGTCTTCTCTGTTGTATAGGTCGGGATCCCGGGTAGACTGAGAGCTTATGAGACATGAGCTCGGGGTCTATCCCGGGCATGTCGGAGGCCTTCCAGGCAAAGAGATCGGAGTTATCTCTTAGGAGCTTAGTCAACCTTTGTTTTAGGGTTTCCTCTAGGTTGGCTCCTATGTGAATATTTTTTCCATTCTCTTCGCCGACCTGTATCTCCTCGGTTTTTCCTCCCAGCTATGGACGCAGCTCCTCTCTGGCCCTCGCTCCTCCGAGCTCTATTGTATGAATTTCCCTGCCTTTTCCTCTCAGGTTTAGGCTTTCATTGTAGCATTTCCTTGCCAATTTCTGGTCTCCCCTTACCATTGCTATTCCCGCTGAGGTCAGAAATTTTATACAAAGGTGGGGAGTGGACACCACTGCTCCGAGTCGATTAAGGGTAGTTCTGCCGATTAAAGCATTATATGCTGACCCTACATCGATGACTATGAAGTCTATGCTCAGAGTTTTTGATTTTTCCCCTTTTCCAAAAGTGGTGTGGAGGGGCAAAAATCCCAGTGGCTTTATTGGCGTGTCGCCTAGTCTGTATAAGGTGTCGGGGTAAGCTCTCAACTCTTTCTCATCCAACCCTAGTTTATCAAAAGCGGGCTTAAAAAGGATGTCCGCTGAGCTTCCTTGGTCTACTAGGGTTCTGTGGAGATGGGCATTTGCTAGGATCATAGTTATTACCACTGGATCATCGTGTCCAGGGATTATTCCTTGCCCATCTTCTTTTGTGAATGAAATAGTAGGGAGGTCGGACAACTCTCCTCCGACCTGGTATACTCTCTTGAGATGCCTTTTGCGAGAAGATTTGGTGAGTTCCCCTCCCGCGAATCCCCCTGAGATCATATGGACATGTCTCTCCGGAGTCTGCGGTGGTGGGTCTCTTCTATCCGTATCGTCTCGCTTTTTCTTGACGTGACTGTCCGACCTTTCCATGAGATATCTGTCAAGCCAACCTTCTCTAGCCAGCTTTTCTATCACATTTTTAAGGTCGTAGCAGTCGTTTGTGGAGTGACCATATATTTTATGGTACTCACAGTAGTCGCTGCGGCTCCCCCCCTTTTTATTTTTAATGGGTCTGGGGGGTGGTAACCTTTCAGTGTTACAAATCTCTCTGTATACATCCACTATAGAAACTTTCAGAGGAGTATAAGAGTGATATTTTCTTGGTCTATCGAGACCGAGTTCTTCCTTTTTCTTGGTTTCCCTCTCCCTCTCTTTTGCTGAGGGAAGGTGCCCAGGTCGCCAACTCAAGTCTCTCAACTTGGCATTTTCCTCCATATTGATGTACTTTTCAGCTCTTTCTTGTACATCACTTAAGGAGATGGGGTGTCTTTTTGATATGGACTGTGAGAAGGGACCTTCCCTGAGTCCATTGACTAATCCCATTATGACTGCCTCGGTGGGTAGGTCTTGAATCTCTAAACATGCTTTATTGAACCTTTCCATATAGGCTCGTAAGGATTCTCCGACCTCCTGTTTTATTCCCAGGAGGCTTGGTGCATGTTTTACTTTATCTTTCTGGATAGAGAACCTCATCAAGAACTTCTTTGAGAGGTCTTCGAAACTGGTGACCGACCTTGGAAGGAGGCTGTCGAACCACTTCATCGCTGCTTTCGATAGGGTGGTCGGGAAAGCTTTGCATCGCGTAGCGTCGGAAGCATCAGCTAGGTACATCCGACTTTTGAAATTGCTTAAGTGATGCTTCGGATCCGTGGTTCCGTCATAGAGGTCCATATCGGGGCTTTTGAAGTTCCTTGGAACTTTTGCCCTCATTATCTCCTCGCTGAAAGGATCCTCCCCTCCTAGTGGTGGTTCTTCTCGTTCGTCTCGGGAGTTCCGACCTTTGAGGGAGGATTCTAACTTTAAGAGTTTTCTTTCTAACTCTTTTCGTCGCTCCATCTCCTCTTTTAGGTTCTTTTCAGTTTTCTTTTGTCGCTCCCGCTCCTGTTCTAACTGTTCGAGGCGATTGTGGACTAATCCCATGAGCTCAGTTGCATGGGAGGGTCCCTCTTTCTCTGATTTGCGCCCTTCTGAAGAATTCACCTTTGGATTTTTTATTCCGGAGGTACCTTCCCTGTGTTGGTCATTGGCTTCCTGGTGAAGGGTCAAGTCTGCATCATTGTTTCCGGTGTCCAGATTCTCTTGTTCAGAATCTGACTCCACATGACCCTCTTCAGGGGATCTATCCGCCATCACTGGTTGATCTCTCGGTCTCCGGCAACGGCGCCAATGTTACGATGGGTAACCGGAGATTAGTGGGCTGGACGGTGTTGGTTGGCCCAAACGTATGGATGAGGGAGATTTCAAGTGGATCTGCAACTCGGTGCCCTCCGTCCGACTTGTGCGTACGAAAGAATGGGGGGTGGTACCTGCAAAGACACTCCAATGCTTAAGTCAGCAAGGGTGTGAGCAGGTTTAGAGAGTATTGGGACTTAGAGATACCTGAGAAGTGTCAGTGTATTTATAGTGGTGAACCAATAACCACCGTTGGAGTAGTGCCACTTTTTTAGGGTGTTAATCGTCCATTTATCTTAGGGAAGTTAAGATATGGCTTGTGGAAGTGGTTAGAGAGATTCTAGGGGTAGTTATTCATTCAAATGAGTGCTTATCTGCCAGCTAACCCTCGTTCCCGACTTCTTTAGAGCAATTCGTGACGAGTACCGACTTCCTAAGACGAAGATCGGTACTGGGTGAGGCCCAACGCTTTGGATTAGGTCTTTCGCTTGGTTCTGGGCCTTTATTATTGGGTCAGGGTATGAACAGTAACATACATAGAATTAAGTTGAGAAAAATTATTAATAAAAAAATAAATAGAAATCTTTTATTTGTTATTTAAACAATAAATAAATAGAGCTCTTTAATTTGCCAATGGGTTGCACGCGTATTAGTGTGTGTCTTATACAAAAGCCTTTCTTTTTCCGATCTCACTCCACCTAAGTAAATTCGAACAAAGTAAATTCAATTTGCTTTACTCTCTCAATCATACTAAATCCAACTAAGTAAATTCGATCTATTTGCTTCAATAATTTACAGTTAAATTAAAATAATCTGATTCAGTTTATGTACAAATTTACAAATTGAACTTAATTGATTCGATTTATATAGATTAAAATAGAACAAATATGTAATCAAATTAAAAGCAGGATAATGATATAATTTTAGTTGCCAACTATTTTATTAAAGTAAATTATTTTATATTTAATTTAATTTTATTAAAAATATTTAAATAATTATTCAAAAAAACCGAAAAAATTAGGATAAAATTTGACTTTTAGATATATGTGTTTTAGAATTTTCAGCTATTTGTCTTTGAAAAAGAATGGCACAATAAAATACTTGTTATAAAATTTTTAAATTTAAAAGATAAAAATTTTCTCTTTTATTTATTTATGTATTTATTTATTTTCAAATATGCTTACAAACAATTACATCAACGGATCTCTTGAGTTCTTGGGAATTCAAGAAATTAATTTTGGGAGTTTAAGATATTATTTTTCTTTTAATTATATTAGATAATTAACTAAAATATTAACTAACTACAGTCAACAATACAAATGAGATATAGCTCAAATCATATAATTTTCTATCATCATCTAAAAGTTTCGAATTCGAGTCTTACTCCTAACTTAAAAAAAAAACTACCGCCAACATCTACTGGGACACTCTTCTGCCATTGCAAGTAGTTCTCAGCCACTCTGCATCAGAAAAATATCCCTCTTGCATCGGATCCTACAAAAAAATATCTGAAACTTAATAAAACAAAACATCTAAAATAAAAAAAAATCCAAAACCAAACAAAATAAAAAAAATCTAAAATTACTAAAAAAGAACATCCGAAACTTAACAAAAAAAACATCTGAATCCTAGCAAAAAAGAGAAATCCAAAATCATTTTAAAGATATCTAAAACATAATAAAATGAGACATTCAAAACATAAGAAAAAGAAACATTCAAAAACTAAAAAAAAAGATACATCTAAAATTATTAAAAAGAATTATCCAAAATCTAAAAAGAATAAACATCCAAAACATAAGAAAAAGAAACATCAAAAACAAACTTATAAAAAAGACACATTTGAAACTTAAGAAAAAAATATTCAAACTATTAAAAAAATCATCTAAAATCTAAAAAAAAGAAACACCCAACATATTAAAAAGAATAATTCAAAATTGAATAAAAAAAATATTCAAAATTATTGGAAAAAAAATCAGAGGAAGGAATGGAGCTTTTGAACATCTGTGTTAGTATCTTCTTGCTTCTCGACTCTGAAAAGGTAGAAGCGGTGGTGATCCGAAGAGACGCACCAGACGTAGAAGAAGAGCGCAGAAGTTGCTTTGAAGAAGAAGGAGGAGGAGGAGAAGAGGAAAAGATGTGGAGGGAGAAGTGCAGAAGGAGAGAAGAAGACAAGGAATAGCAGTAGGGGCGGCACAAATTGTTGCAACTTCTGCGTTTTTCGAAAGAGGTGAAGGGGAATAGGAGTGGCGCAGTAGGGGGCAGCACAAATTGTTGCAACTTCTGCGTTTTTCGAAGGAGGTGAAGGGGAATAGGAGTGGCGCAGTAGGGGGCAGCACAAATTGTTGCAACTTCTGCGTTTTTCGAAAGAGGTGAAGGGGAATAGGAGTGGCGCAGTAGGGGGCAGCACAAATTGTTGCAACTTCTGCGTTTTTCGAAGGAGGTGAAGGGGAATAGGAGTGGCGCATTGATTCAAATATAATTTTGTGAAATATATTAAGTAGAAGAAAGACTAGAAGAGATTAAGGATAAGTAAACTTGTGAAGAAAATATTTTTATTAATAACAAATAAGTAAGACAAGAACTAAAGATGAGAAATAGAGATGGAGAACAAGTGTAGAGTAGAGACCTTCACTAATGTCATAAGAGGGTGAATGAGTTCTTTTAAAGTGGATAAGGATTCGTTGTCGGGTGTTCTAGTGGAACACCTAAATGCTAATTTTATTAATTCTATGAACAAAGTGAAAAATAATAAGAAGAATTAGAGCAAAGGATGGATATGTGATCTCTCAAGTTTCAGAGAAAAAATTCTCCTAAAGAAATGAGTTGAGGTCCTTTTACAGCGTCAAGCTATTTTGAGGGGGAAGTATATTGTCTAATGATTACAATGTGGTATTTAGCCTATCGCTTTTTATCCCAAGGTTTGTTACTAAAGGTAGTTGGCAAAAAATGTTTTTGGATGTTCCCATCATTTCAAGTCTTTTTAACTATGAATGAGTGTAAAGAGGAAGTTGATTCCCACAAGTTATAATGAGTGTAAAGAGGAAGTTGATTCCCACAAGTTATATTAAAGTTCTGACACTGCTCTGGACATCCGTGGCAAGGAGGTGTGCTCATGACATGTGATATTAGTAATGCGACATCTAGTCTGATTTATTTCTAACTAAATGTCATTCTCTACACTTCAAATTCAACCAATCCACTTCTACTAATTTTGTTCTCACTAAGAAAAAAATTTAACTCCTCATGATGTTCGTTTTTGGGTTTCACCATTTTGACCCAACACCTCTAGAAAAAAACTTTACTCTTTTTTTACCATGTTTTGAACCATCTTAAAATTATTTATATACAACAAATTCATATTTTTAATGTACAATCACACGTATTTTTTTTAACAAAAAATAAGAGACTCGAACCCGTAACCTCTTAATTGAGTATGAAGAGACTATATCATTTGAACTATAACTCATTGGCAATCATACGTATTTTTTGATATTTTAAAATTTGAGTTTTTTATAAAGTTGAGTGCATATAAAGTTAGTTCTTATATTTTTTCTTTTTTCTTTCTTTCTAAGGTCATTAAATGGAATAGACGAACACTGAAATTTTAGGATGGGTTCAAAATTATGGATAAGTATATAACAAGCTCAACCTCTCAGAAACAGCCTCCCCCTCCCTCTCCTCTGAGAAAAAGAAAAAAATGCATTGCATGTGCTATGTAAGATCTGTAACTGATGGTGGATTACAAGGGAAACTTCAAACACATGGCCGCGGCAGAACTATTGAAATATGCTTCTAACATTGTAAAAATTGAAAGAAAAAAAAAATCTACATTGGGAACTTCCTTTTTTATTTGGTTGTCTACGTTATTCTCCAGCCTGAAAGGCCAAGGACTAATCCGTGGCAGATCTGAGCTCTATTTAAGGGTCTACTGCTGGCCAATAGATTGCTGCATGCACAAGGCGGGATTCGAACCCCGACACTTGCTTAAGCGGACGAGTGAGCTGATCACTCGACCAACCCAATTTTAATCGAATGGATTAAGTCGGAAAGACAGACGCTGAATATATAACTATAACATAACATCAAACCCTAAAGCCAAGTAATTGGCACTTAGATGGTCAACAAACAGTGCAAGATTCACTCGTTACCTTCTCAAATGCAGGTCCACTGGCTATGTACTTATGATGTTGATGTCCATCATAGGATACCTGAATGCTGATTCCGTACAGTACTACCTAAATACTTTAATTTGTAAACAAAGCGCTAGGGTAAACTACCAGGTAAACCAAATATCAACCATGAAAATATTGGATCAGTTGAAAATCATGGCCTCATGGGGCATAGTCATACATCATTTTAAGGCAAAAAATTTCAGGAAAACAGAACACTTCAATATCAAGTTATCAACAATTTACCAACAGGATTTAACACAGGAATTACTATGTAAAATACACACTCTTCATCTGAAATTCTAGTACCATATGAGGACTGAGGAGCAACTCATTAAATTCAAAATGTTAAATACCAAATATAGAGCATCTTTCTTTAACAGAAAAGTTAAAAGGCCCAACAGTATATGCAAACTAATGAAAAAAGAAGCATCAAATGAATGGTTCCACCAACAATAAAAAAGAAAAAGAACCTATCTCTCACTAAAAGCACCTCAAGAATATGCAAATTAGCAAAATAAAATTTAGATCCTCTAAAACGAGTGTATTGGTAAAGGATCAATTGACCATCGAATTTGTAACTTCCATCATATGTGAACCCTCTAATCACTCACTTTATCGCTTTACCAACTAGCTCAGTAGCTTGATCCAACAAAATATATCTGATCCCATCAACCACTAAGAAATCTCATTAAGTAATCCATTTTCTGTATTCACAAGATCAGATCAGATTCCATAACTAACTCATATCATTTATAAAAATACCAAGAACCAAAATAGCACTACAACAATCGAAGTAAGATTCATTTCAAGCCTGTGTGCCAGCCATGGCTTTCATCTGAACAACACTTTGGTGGTTGGCATCTCCAGAGTTAGAATTCGTGGGCAATGCCTCATACGATCCAAGCCTCCTGGCGCCGACGCTCTTCGCAACGATCGCATAGGTTGCAAACACAACAACCACAACGACCACCACCTGAAGAAGAAACGCGAGGTCGAGAAGCGCCACAGCCCTGAGCTTCGACTCATCAAGATCACACTGCGTGGATCCCTCGACGCCATTAACGACATCAAGAAGCCGGTGGCAGCCTTCGGGGATGAAGGCATCGGCGTGGAGCGAAAGCCCCGTCTGGAACGTCCAGAGCCCTCGGAGAATGAGGGAGGCGGAGAGTGCGGCGTCCGCGGAGAAGAGCTTGGGCATGGCGGCGAGGATGAGGCAGAGGAATGAGATGATGGCGGAGAGGCGCGCGGAGACGAGGAGACAGTGGGCCTCTAAGGCGGAGGTTTGGAGCGCGGAGGCGGTGGAGGAGGCGTTGGAGTGGAGGGCGAAGAGGGCGGAAGAGAGGGCGAAGAGGAGAGAGTTGTCGAAGGAGAGGGAGTCGGAGAAGAGGATGAGGAGGGAGAGGAGGAGGAAGAGGAAGAGGAGGGTGGCGAAGTGGAGGGAGGTGAGGCGGTGGACGGGGGTGTGGCCTTTGAGAAGGGGGTCAGGGTAGAAGGAGAGGATGAGTTGGTGGATGATGGAGAGGAAGAGGGAGAGGAGGGTGAGGTAGATGGGCACGTGGCGGAGCGTGGTGGTTGGGAATGGGAATGGGTGGAACAGTTTTGCTGCGTAGGTGTGTGGGAATTTCAGGTAGTTGCGTGTGGTGGAGATTAGGTTGTATAGTCCCAGTGATACTAGGGCTGACGACGACACCATGTGGTACAATACCGTCGTCATTTCAGGCTGCAGGGGACGGAGAGGGGGCAGGCAGGCTCACAAGTCAGAATTCAGAATTTCAGATCTTCATTCCCATTTTGACCCCTTCTTCTTTTGCACTGCTTTAGTGCTTTACACTTTAGACTCTCGGATCCAAATTGAGAAAACCTTTTACATGTTAGAACAAACAACTATTAGTGGTTGTTCGAGCGCTATTATTTTGTTTTAAAAAATTTTTTTAATGAAAAATTTTTTTTTTATTTTTTAGTATATTTAATAAATTTTTAATAGTAAAAATAAAAATATTAAAAAAATAAAAAATATTTTTTTTTGAGAAATTGTAATTTATATATTTTTTTAAAAGATTTTTTTTTTTAAAAAAGATATTTTTTATGTAATAAATAAATAAAAAAATATTTTTATATTGTTATATCTAAACATAATTAATAGATAAAAAAATCTTTTTGCATGAGATATCTAAACATAAAATTACTTTTACTTCTCTGTAAGATTTTTTAAAAAAAGATAACTCAAAAAATTTTTTTTCTTAAAAACTCATTCAAACAAGCCCTTAATCTTTAAAAGGGTTAATTAAATTAGACATCTTATTTTTATAATTTAATTTTAATACACTTACAATATAAAATAATTTTAATCTAATTATATAATAACATATTAATAAAAATAACCTTTTTTTATATTAATTTTATAAATAATCATTTAAAAAAAATAAATATAATAAAATAATTATGTATTTTTTATATTTATAATATATTAAAATTAAACTCTTACTTTTAATAAATTTATATTTTTAAAAATTTTAAAAATTATTTTAACAAAAAGAATTGATTCTTTCATAATTTGTAATTTTTATTTTTAAAATTTTATAAAAAAAATTAAGAATAATAATTTTTGTTTCTATTTTCATCCTTTTTTTTTTATAAAATTTTAAAAATAAAAAACATTAAAAATAAAAACGTAAACGAATCCCACCATAATCTAGAAAACTTTTTAATACAATTGAAGATCTCGTCCTCTTTTCAAAGTCCGACTCTATTTAAATGATTATTTTTTCATTAAATATTTTTAATATTTAATAATAATAATAATAATAATAATAATAATAATAATAATAATAATAATAAAACAAAATATTAATATGAATATATAAAGAATATAAAAATTCATATATAATTATTTTTATATATAATTGATAAGTAAAAATTATTAAATGTCAATTTAATTAAATATATCAAATCATCTAATTCTCAATTATTAATTTTATATAAAATAATTACAAGTGAATTTTTATCATGAAAAAATATTGTACATCAATTTTTTTTAATACTTACAATAATTTTACATGTACATTTAAATTATATCAACAAAAATTACTATTTTTTATATTGATTGTGTAAAATTATCATTTAAAAAAATAAATATCATTCAATAATTTTTATTGTTAATATATAAAAATTAAACTCATAAAAAATTATTAAAAAACATAAATTTAAAATGTTTTACAATGACATTATGCTTTCTTTAAGGTGTAAATAGAGAGTTTTGCAAAATTGTCAAGGGCTAAGATGAGATTTTACTCTTTTTTCTAATAAGGTAATGTCCAAAATGATCCTTAAAATTTCCAGCGCGCTCCAATTTAATCCCTTTTATAAAATAACCAAATAAATCCCTCAATTTGCAAAACATGAATCTCCGTTGATCGTTTATCAACTAACGTTAAGAGTATGTTAACGTGTACTATTATCTGCTACCTTAGCCGCCTGACTATATTCTAAACAACGTTGTTCTATGGGTTATCAAATGGGAACCATTTATCTTCATCCCTATCTTTATGTCATATCCTCTATGTTTCTTTCAATCAGGACCATACCTGCATACTCTCTTTCTTTTTTCCAATACAATCTCTTTCATTCTCAAATAAACCCTCCCTCTCGTTAATTTTATTATTCTTTGCTACAGCTGTTTCTTTATTAGCACTACAGATGGATTCAAAATATTTAATACTAATACAGGAAGGCTTTGTCACCGAATATGTATAGTTCTAATTCCATGGATATTTTAATTTTTTTACATGTCCTCCTAGCCCTACTATCTTGTTAAATATTTGTGAGCTTTTTCACCTTATAGGTGTTGAAAGTTTTGTTATTGTTGAGATGTTGTTCAGCTCAAGTCTTCTTGCTTTTGTTGGAGTTAGTGATAAGATAGTTGTTTTTCTTCGTTATGTTGTGTGTGAGTTTTGATTGAACTTTTTCTGTGATCTGATTATCTTTATTGCTCTGAGTAATGCAACCATCTTTGTTTCCAAGATGTCTCTGTTTGTTTAATTTAACTATTTCTGTTACTTTTAGGGAATTAAACTTTCTGACTTCAATACTTGTTGTTTGTATGAATTGAGATAGTTAAAAATTTTAACTTTTCTAACTTTTTTTCCTATTTTGTTATGTTTTTGTTTTGTGTGCACTCATGATTTATTCTTGCTAAACTGTTATTGAATAATTCTTGGACATCAAGTGCTCATCAAAGATGGTTGACGGTGGTTTTCAATGAAGTTGGGTCCTAGTGAAGTTGCTTGAACTCTAATCTATTTTATGAAT